>NC_133571.1:9995952-10311369 GCF_048773025.1 Camelus bactrianus
TTCTCCTTCGAAAACAGTAAGAGCCTTTTGCGACTGTCCTTCAGCTGGGCCCTGGCTCCTCCAGACAGATAACGCTGTTCTTTCTCCTCCACCCCCAAATGGAAATACCCAAGTGCAAGTTATATAGAATTCTCAGACTTGGAAATTTTTTTTAAAGAGATCATTGAATCTACCATCTCTCCTATCAGACAAGAAAACTGAGGCTCTGAAAGGTGAATATGCCACAGGACACTGGAGGCCATCCAAGCCCAGGTTTCCTGCCATCCAGACCAGGGTCTCCCCCATTTCCATGCACACCCTACAAGCCATGTATTAATGGCTGAACAGGCAGCTCTGGAGAGAAGAAACTCCACCTGTGGACCATACCTCTGTCTGGTGCCTATGGAGTTCTGTCCTGATCATCACCTCCCCTTTGTGTTTGCCAGTGGATGACAGCTTCAGCTCTTGTTTGTGGATTTAAGCTCGCACGGGATCATCTCTTCCTGACTGCCTCCCCTACGGATTTCAGACTTACTTAGCCAGCCGCCATAATCACTCCCTCTTTATCCTCTGGAGGGGGAAATGTTGGTGCTCCAGGTGGAGGTGATGAAAGCATGTGTGGCATAAGATGCAGGCTGGAAATTCTGGACAGCTCTGTGCTTCCCTCTCAGTTCCATCCTGTTCCCCTCTTCAGTTTCATCTATCAGCAACACATCCCCCACCCTCATCCAGTTCCTCTCTGTGGCGTGGTCCACCTGCATCTACAGCATCTCCAGATCCCCTCAAACAGCCCCCACCTCCTTCAAGTTGGGTTTGGATCATCTCAGTGAGGTTAGTTCAAGCCACCAGACATTCTACTGGCAGCCCACAGCCTAGTGAAGCCCAACCTCAAACCCTTTCCATCCAGCCCTCTGGAGTGTGGTTTTCTCGATGAAGAAATGAATGACTCCTATGTCTAATGAGAGAGGCTTTAATGAGTGAGAACTGGGAAAATGCTAGATCCAATTAACTTATTCCAAACAGTACTGTATATCGATAGGCAGGGAAGAAACCCCAAGCATCTGCTGCCATGCTGCTTGCTTTGAATACAAAGAAATGGATAAAGGAATAGAAGGAAGGAAAAGAAATTTATGTGGTCTCATATGATGATCAGCTGCTTACTCATTAGCATATTGTGTCAGAGCACTCTCTTCTGTCTTGTTACTCTGACCAAAGTCTAGAATGGGGACCAGTGTGGAGGGCAGCCCCTCAGGGGGGTCCTGAAGGGTCTGGAGGGGACTCCAACTCAGTCTTCCCCCTTCACTGCTCTCCTCTTTCCCCAGCAAGACCCCACAGGCTATCTTGGGGTCATCTTTGCCTGCTCCCAACTTCTCACCTTCCATCAGTCATTCCGATTGGTCATCTGACCCCTCTTCCATTAAATCTGCCCCCTCTTCCAACCCTTGCAGCCACCACCCTGACCATCCACCAGCATCTCCCCTAGAATTACTGTAACAACCACCCCATCGATCTCCTGCTTCCAATCTCTTCCATTCTAATCAGTCTGCACCCTTATTCCTTTTAAGCAAACCCAGACGCTCAGCTACCAATACGGAAGGATAAAACAAGTGAGCATGGACCCCTCTTTTTGGTACTGTGCTGTCAAAGGGACATTTCCCAGAGCAAATCTAAATAGATTAAAACCCTTCCATGGCTCCCCAGAGCTCCCATGATAAAAGCATTCATTCATTTACGCATTCATTCATTCATTCAGCAAGTGTTTGTTGGTTCCTACCAAGGGCCAGGCCCTGTTCTAGATTCTGGAGTTACATTAATGAACAATCAGGCAGACCTCCTCTCTCAAGGAGCCTATAGTCTAGCTCGGTCACGCCAGCAATTAGAGCGCAGCATCTGATGGGGGAAAAACAGGGTGTGATGGGTGTGAGGGGAGCATCTAGCTTGCACCCAGGGCGTCCTTAGCAAGGCACAGACGGTTCTTTCCAAGTTTGCTCAACGTACTTTTCTGGCCTCATCTTTTTTCCTCCCTTTAACCCTCCTCCCCTAAGCCACTCACTAGTTGTTCCTAGACTAACCCCAGCACCCAAGTTCATGCTATTCCCTATTCCTGAAATGCCTTTCCCCCTTTTACTAATTATTTCAGCCCATCAGTCAGCCAATTAGATTTATTGAGGATGTACTCTGTGCCAGGCACTGTGCAAACCCCAAAAGAGACAACGCTGAGCACAACGAGACACACTCCCCGCCCTAAAGAGCTTACCGGTTAGTGGGAGGAGACACACATGAATCAAAGGAGCACGGAAGGTGCACATTTATAGCTCTGCAGACATGCTATGAGGGGCCCAGGGGACTGATGAGAGCAGGTAACAGACATACAGCTGAGTCTGAAGACTCAGTAAAGACTTCTCCAAGGAAGGGGCGATTCAGCAGGGATCTGGGAGAGGCGAGAATGCTCCAAGCAAAGGCAACACGCAGATTCCTGGTGGCAGGAGAGAGTAGGGGTACTCCCAAGGGACTGGAAGACGCTGGAGAGGAAGAGTGAAGAGAAGATGAGAGGAGCAGGGGCCGGAGCGATGGTTGGGCCAGATTAGGCAGAAGCTTCAGAGCCGAGGTAAAGATGGGTACTTTTCCTCAGAGCAACGGCAATCATTTTTAAAAAGCAGCCCGGGGACGTGATCAGCTTGCTACCATCTTTAAGACCCAGGTTAAATGTGCCTCTACCTTCCCAGCAGCCCCGGCAGTCCCCTCACTCGACAGCTCCCTGTAACAGCACACGTGCCACACACACACGTGTCACACACATGTGTGGCATGGTGAGGACTAGTTGGTGGTAAGGTCTCACAGAGGAGACCCTCCCCTCTTCATCTTTGTCCTTTCAGCTGCACACAGGGTCTGGTACGTGGTAAGTGCTCAGTAAAGTTTTGTTGAATCAATCCATCGACACGAGTGGTTGCCAGTTTCCTTTCCTCCCCTCCATCACCCTGCCCAGGCAGGGAAGTTCCGCCCCGCTGCTGCCGTAGTTCAGACTCCTCCCATCCCGTGCCTTTTGAGCAATCTCTCTGCCTCCCTTCTTTCCCCCTCCATCCTCCACAGGGCTACCAGGTTTCCTTCCTAAACAAAGGTCAGCCCAGGCCCCTCTACTTCTCATAGAAGCCTCCGCTGACTCCCCATCGCCCGTAGGATCAAATTCAAATTCTTCAGGCTAATTGTTCAGTGCCTTTTATGATCCAATCTCAAGCTAATCTTTCTGGCCTCATGTTTCATTGCATCCTTCCTTCCCTGGACGCCATATTCCAAGTACAATCAAGGTCCTACAATATTCCTCAAATAGGCCTCCACTCCCACCCCCAAGCGGCTGCTCAGGCTGTGTGCTTCCCTCACATTTTCCTAACTAGAAAACTGCTGATGCTTCAAGATACAGCTCAACTGCCACCCCACCACAAACCTCCTTCTCTAATCCCGCAAACCCGGAACTAGCGGCTTCTCTTTTTGTATAAATGTAGTTATTCCTAGCCCCTTGCCCAGGAGCCAGCACATCCTAGCCCCATCTGTTCCTGCCGGGACCTCTGCCCGCATCCGCCACTGAGGCAGCCGGGAAGAGTGGGAGGGACGGGAGAGACTGCATTCCCAGGGGGAAAAGGAAACAAGGCCACCCTTGTTCAAATATTCAGTTCAAGTATTCTAGGAAATGATTTCTAAGCCTATAGAGAACCACCCATTGTTTCTGGATGACTTCTCAAGTTCAGACATAAAATAACAAGTTTCTGATTTACATACTATAAATAAAAGTGACCTCCCCAAATTGCTTATTTTGTTAAGCAACCACTTTTCTTTTTAACTTTGTCTGAAAGCCATTTACTTTGGGAGTCTTTCGAATTTATAGCTGAAGACTGAAACTTATGAGATACTCAGTCGACTACAGAGTGTGAGAAGAATTCCCCACAGGGCGAGTCAGTGGTGTCACTCTTGGACACAAAGGGCATTTTTCATCTGCTTTGGTGAAGACGCGAAGGAGTAGCAAAAAGTTTCAGTCCTGTGGTTGATCACAAGTACTTTCCCAAACATCTGCTCTAGGTCAGCGAGCTCTGTCCAACAGTTTAAATCGATGTTTAATGACTGACACGACTGTAAAACCCTGTCACGGAGAAAATAAGTCACTCTCTCCATGTGCAGCTTTCTTTGATATCTACTTTGTCACCACTGATCTTTGTTTCTTCTCCAAGAATGGCTTTCATCAATTATCCAAAGCTCATCAATGCCTGATTGCATACAGGGAGGGTGGGCACGGGGCCAAGTTCTCTGCTCTCTTGGAATCAGCAGTCCAACCCAGATGCACGTGTGGAACGGAGACAGCAAAATGGCCCCAGGAGTGCTGTCGTCCGCTGAATACAACACAAGCAAAATTAGAGTTTTCTTCCTTTTCACACCATCTTGTGTGGGGACAGCTCCTCTGAAGTTTATTCTGTTTCTGTGACCATCCTGAGAGGTAAGCTAGTCGGGGTTTCTGTCTCCATCTGATCGGTGACCACACAGAGAGCAGAGGGGATAAATAGTTTGCCCAAGTTCACACTGGTGGGCCAGGTGACCGGGGGAAAAGGAAAATCCCCGTCTTCTGACTTTAAATCCGGAGCTCTCTCCCCATCTCCACGGCTGCCCCCACCACAGACCTGGGGAGACCAGAGACAGACTGACAGCATCCATGCCCTTGGAGTGAGAGGCGGGGTCTAGGGCTGGGGTTTAGGTGGGAGAGAGAGGGAGGGGCTTGAGGAACCAGGGCAGCTTGGACAGGTAGGGTGCATGCTGCTGACAAATCCAGTTGAAGGGGATTTTCAGGAACCTTTTAAATTAGGGGAGAGAACTGACTTGCTATGTGACAAGATGAGGAAAGAGGCGGGTAAAACTGCAGGGCCTTGGCTTTTAAGTGGTTCCCATTTAATGTTAAAAGGCACATCCAGAGAAGGAAACTCCAAATGCCAGTTCAGCTTCCCTCTCTTTTCCTGCCGGAACAGGTGCAAACTTCCTGGGCCTGGGGCTGCCTCAGGGATGCCAGGAGCCAGCAGTGAGCTGTCAGCCTCCCCTCCGGTCTCGGCCAGTCTGTGAACCACAGTTAGGAAGCAGCTGTCCCAGTGAGCTGGCTAATTAAATTAGAGCCCACTGAATGCCTTATTGACCTGCAGCTCACTCCAGCGAGCAGGCCTACTTGAAGGTGTCTGTGTCCATGGCTGTTGGTTAACAGATTGAACAGAAGGGTCGAAGACGGTAAGAGGAAGCAGGAAAAGCGAACAAGGCATGTAAAGAACAGCTGCGGGAGTGTGACCTGTAGGAGACTTATTTATCTGATGTTACGGGTTGAATTAAATGCCGCCTCCCATCCCCACCCCTGCGCCCCAAAAGTCATATGTTAAAATCCTAACTCCAATGCCTCAGAATGTGACCTTATTTGGAGATAGTGTCTTTGCAGAGGTAACCAAGTTAAAATGAGGTCATTAGGATGGGACCTGATCCAGTGTGACTGGATTATCCTTGAAAGGGGGGGAAATGTGGACAGAGAGACACACACAGAGGGAAGACAAGATGAAGAGACACAGAGAGATGGCCAAGGACGGAGACCCAGAACAGGTCCTTCCCTCACAGCCCTCGAAAGGCACCAGCTCTGCCAACACCTTGGTTTTGGACTTCTAGCCTCCAGAACTGGGGTGACGTACTTCTGCTGTTTGAGCGCCCTAACTTCTGGTGCTCTGTTTCAGCAGCCCTCGCCAGCTAATACATCTGGAGACACACAAGAGCCAGAAAGACCCCTGGGTGAGAAGAATTTGTCCTGAGAACACATGAAAAGAGCACTAGCTCAGGAATCAAACCAACCTGGGCTGCAACTCTGACTTTGTATTACCCGCTGTGTGTCCTTGGGCAAGGCACTCAACCTCTCTGTGCCTTGATTCCTCATCTGTAAAATCGGGATAGTAACAGCTTCGTCAAAGGAGTGTTCTTAGGATTAAAAGTATAGTCTTTGGCTTATACAGATCCAGGTTGCACATGGCCCCTCAGCAACAAGGCACAGTCACCAGCATAAATTCTGACCACCTACCAAACAGTGATGAGAATGGGTACGAGGCGCTTTTGTAAAACAGCTACAAAGTGCACCACGGCCGGATAGCAGCACGCCCTCTGTGCGGCTCTGTGAACATTATGACGAATGCTTCCCCTCTCAGTTCTTTCTGCCCCATCAGATTTATCACACACTTGCTCTCTCTCCCTATCTGTCTGGAGACCTCAGCTTTATGCGCAGAAGGCCCCCGCCTTCATTTCTCCTGCCGGACTTGGGCCAGGAGGAGAGAGTTCATTTAGCAGCGCCCAGGGCCTTCCTCCTGCCACTTCACTCTCCAGCTCACTCCTAGAGAGAGCCCTATATAGACTTTGAGAAAAAATATATATATACCTTTATTTGCCCTTTTTTGTTGCCTGGCTTAAAAAAAAAATACTTGTTACTTAAACCCTCCCACCTCCACTCCTAAATAATAAGCATCATAATAAAACCAAATGGAAACCACTTCCAGTGACAGGACTAATAAGGACACATAATAAAGCTCTAGATTCCTTGGGAAATTGGCTGTTTTGGTTACCTGTCTATTCTACTTAAAAATCACTCTATCAAGGCTGAAGACTGACTTCTAAAGAATTAGAATGTAAATCAAATATTCTAAATTCCAAGTGCACTGGGCTGGCTGGATCTTTACTGGTTTGGAAGCCTTGCAGAATTAGGCAGTGTTTCAGGGACACTGTCAGGCTTCAGTTAGTGCTGAAGAGTCCTGGTAACAAGAACTGGAGGTAACTTGTGCCTCCAGGTGGTCCAAATTCGAAACAAACAGGCTTTGATACATATACATAAATACAAATATCCACACACGGCCAAGGGCAGGAGCGCTGCTGGACCCAAAATCAAGTCCTTCCCATGTTGGAGGTCTCCTGACCACTTCCCTCTACTTCCAAGGACACTTCAGCTCACACCACAAAGGTGCCCCGTTTTTCTCTTTATTTGCGCCATGTTGCCACATCGTGTGGGGCTGACCTCAAATCATTCATGGTTGTTTATTAAGCTTTTTCTGCCCAGCTCCATATCAAGAAAAGCATTAGACACCATTCCTGCCCTCAAAGAGTTCCTATTTGGTTGGAGAACTGCCTCCATAATTAAACGCTAAACTGAGTGCTTGAGCTCAAAATGCGAAACACTAGAGCTAACGTGTCTGTGATCACTGTGTCGGGCACTCTGCTGTGCGTTTGACACAGATTATCTCTTTGAATCTTCTTAGCGGCCCCACGAGGGCAGTCATCTTACTACCCCCATTTTACAAATGAAGGTTCTGAGCTGGAGAGAGAATAAATAACTTGGCCAAGGTCTCAGAACCAAGTAAATACGGACTTGGGTGTGAAACCCAGGTCAGTGTGACTTCACAGCCCGTGCTGGCACGTCACCCCTGCGCCCGCCACCCCACCTTCCTCTTACCCAAGTCCGGGCAGACCGGCTGGCCGCTGCGAAGGTCTGCCAAGGGGCCAGAACTAGGTCACTTGTGCTCTTCCTTCCCTTCCCTCCTCATCCCCACATACTCACCACAACTCCTCCTAACCTTTCCCAAGAAAAGCAAAACAAAAAAACAGAGAGCTGAGATGAGAGGCTTCTCAGGACCATTTCCTTCTACTGTGAAGCAAACTCCAAGGAGACAAATAAAAAAGGTTTTTATGTCTTTGTTTCATGGAATAATAATATTACTTTCTTAACGAGAGCGTAACTCTATAAAAAAAAAAAATTAGCTGTCATATGGGTCCATGTCCTCCTCTAACTGAAACTACACTTTCTTTCCTATTGCTTACGGTTACCAAAGGGGGAAGGGGAAGGGAGGGATAAATTAGGAGTTTGGAATTAATAGATACACACCATTATATGTAAGATAGATAAACAACAAGGATTTACTGTAAAACACATGGAACTATATCCAATATCTTGTAATAACCTGTAATGGAAAAGAATCTGAAGCTGTGCACCTGAAACTAACACAATGTTGTTAATCAACTATAGTTTAATAAATCAAATAAGAAATAAAAAGAAAGACATCATACTATGAATGAAAGAGGAGGTGGGTAGTTCAAAACTGAAAATCTGACCATATAATCAATAGGATGATACAATAAAAAGCAGGAGTGTGGCTGCAAATGAAAACCAGCGATGAGTTCAGCAAAACAACAATAACAAAAACATGAAAAAATAGTGTGGGGAAGATCAAAGCCCAGAATATGCTGAAGTTTTGAAAAAATATTATTTCAAGGAATTTGAGGGGACAGGGAGGGAGTGTGGTCAGTAAAAGAAAAGGAAGAAAAAGAGTTGGGCTATACTCGGAGCTGATAATGTGATGCTGAAAAAAATGACACACAGAATGTTGCAGACTGTCTGTCATGAGCGTGTGTTACCTTTATAATCAGGAAAACACTGACTGTTAAACACCTTTTTTTAGGATGTTCTGTTAACATTTAGATCTGTGATAAAAATTTAATCTTTAAAACCTGTGGAGTTTAATTTTTTAAAGTGACACGAAGGAAACCGAACAACTCAGACTCTACGTTGCTTCCATGTTCCTATCAAGGAGCATTATCTTCAGCCTGGAAAGGCTAGAACCAACATATTTGAGAGGAAAATGAAGCCTGAGATAGGTGAAAAGATAGAGAAAGAAAACCTGGGTTTTAAATGAGTTCACAATTCTAGACTCAGATGAATTCTACCCCATGGGACTTAAGAGAACCTTCAGATGTAATCACAAAACCAGGTTACATAGCCCTTGCAATAAGCAAGTGTCCCAGTTTTCCAAAAAGGGGCAAAAGACCTACAGCTACTTTAGACAACTGTGATTAAAGTTAATTCTACAAAAGACTACTAAATAGCTGGTGAGCAAGAAGTCCTAATTTTTTTAGTTTTAAGCAATAATAATGTAGATACAGATACGGCAAACTATTTAGACTGTGCATTTAGGAAGAGAGCTTAGTATGGAAATTAAATGAAATTTCTAACAGTTAATCTGACACATTTAATGTTGTGCGTAATTTGTATTTTACCACATGGTAATTAATCAAGCATAAATGGATCCCGTCATGCACATGAAAACAATTTGTATTCTTTTAAGGCAGCATTTCTAAAGTCAGAGAATGGGTATGGGAGATAGAAGCCAATTCCACTCCTGACGCCACTGCACCCAGACAGACCTTAGGGAAGGGAGTTAGCTGCTCTGCCTTGAACCAAGCCAGTAGCAGACTCCCGCCAACACCCAGCCCTAGGACCCACTAGTTAGAGCTTGGTCACCATGTCTAATGGGAGTCTCTGGGAAAGGAACCCGGGAGAATCTGGTTCTAAGCGGATAGGAGGTCTCCTCTCTGATGAAATAATCAGCAAGAGGAGTCTTCTCTGGGCACCTTTTGAACACTCAGAAATGATGGGGTCAGGGTGGCTGGAGCAAGTGCTGGGCAGAGGGAAGAAGGAAACAAAGGGGAAGTGGTGGCAGGTCAGCCGTCAACTGCACTTGAGGCATTTGTGATTTAACACCCTGCGTTCAGGGAATGGGAGTGGGGTGAATGCAGGGTGAGCCTGAGTAGAGAGCTGAGGTTGGGGGGAAAGGGGAGAAGGCAGGCAGCTAGAAGACAACCCCTGCGGGCAGAGGAGAGGGGGGATGACAAGGGCCGAAAGAAAGATGCAAAAAGAGAAAGCCCCACAAGACACAAAATTCAGACTTTTCACAGGAATGAGCCCTGGGTTGAAAATAATATGTCATTTGCTTCAATAATTGACCATGTATTTGTGGGAGCAATGGGGAGGGCGGGGAGAGGAGGGGTACCGATGAAACAAGACAGAGGAGTTCAGATTTATCACCCTGTGTTAATTTTTTCCACACACTTACAATCTTCAAACATACTATCTAATTTACTTATTTTATGTTGATTATATATCTGTCTTTATCACTAGAATTTAAATCGCCAGAGAAACAGGGGATTTGGGGTGTTTTGGGGGGAGGAGTGTTCGGTGACTAGAGCAATGCAGAATCAGTGTAGGAAGTTTTAGAACCACTTATAAGGCTGAGACAAGGGAGGGAGTAGGTGCCTCTGGCCTTGGGACTAGAGTCTTCTTCAGTAGCTAGAGTAGCTGAGACCCATCCACTCCCACCCCACCCTCTCAAGAAATCTGGGGCACCTGATTCCTGAGGAGGAGTGAAGAACTTATACATAGCTCGTCAAAATTATTGCCCTCCTCCCCAAACTCGAGGCAGACGTTTCATAACAAGGTTTTGAGACATCTAAGGCTATCTCCAGTTACATCACATGACCTCCCACAAAATTCTTAACCAAACTCCTCATCACAAAGTGAGGAATTTCTGTCTAAATCATATAACTGAAAAACTTCTGAAAATTGGAGCTTTGTAACTTTCAGGGAATTTTAGGCTTTAGCAAAATGCATATTTTTAGGAGGAAGTTATCACAAAACCAGTCTTCAAAGCCAGTTCTGTGATTAGGAAGAATGTGAGCATCAAAACCCAATTTAAAAAGACTACTTTGTACCAAGACTTTTTTGTATGTAAGGCAATTTCCAATAGCCTTATCCCTTCCTGAGCTGACAGCTACCTCCCTTTGCTAAGAAGCCACTCCTATACATGCCCTCATTTCTCCACTGCACAAACCAGCTGTGGAGCTTGGGCAGACTACTCCTATGGGCCAGATTTCTTATGACAAAAACACCCCAGGGGATGTGTGCGTAAGTACCTCTCAGAACTTCCAGAAGATAGACATAATCTCGGGAAATCAGATAAACAATAGAATGAAACCCCCTGAAGGGGTTGCTTTAAGTGCATCTTTTAATCTTTTATCTTGCTATTAATCAAAGAAAACAGTTTGATCTATTCACGAGTGACGGTTTGGAGATATGTTGCTGTTTATAACACAGATGCGTGCAGGGCCTGGGTCACCCTTCTGGGCTGGCTGAGGCCAGAGCAGAAGCCCAGGGTGAAGAGGACAGGCTCCCTGGCTTCCATTTCCAGCCATCGGGCCTGGATGCCTGTGATGCTCCCAGGCCTGAGGGAAGAGTGCCATCTGGAGGATCTGCATCCCAGAGAGAAATCCAGGGCAAAGCTGACCACGGAACAGGGCAGTTCAGGACCCACGCTGTCACAGCAGCCACTGTTAGTCACCTTGGGGATTTAGGTTCTTTGCAGACTTACCTTTTTAACAAAAACTTGCCTTTTTACTAAAATTTGAGAGAACTATTCTTGAATTTCATTTCCCAGTCAGCTGCATAGTCATGGTTGTTATCCAGGAAGCGGTGTCTTCTGGGCAGCCTTCAGGTCCGCTGAATGAGTCAACGTCCTTTCCTCCCATAATCCACATCCTCCTTCTAGAGACGGTTCCACTCCCACTCCACTCGGGCCCTCTATCAGGGCAGGTACCTTCAAGGTCCCCGGGGGAGCTGCCAGATCCAGCTCCCAGGCCGCTCAGTCGGATGGCTCATCCCTAACTTAATCATGAGCTAGCAACTGCCCTGGCCAGGGGAGCGGACGGAGTCTGACCGCTCTGTACACTGATACACAAACTGCCCATTAGAGGAGGTTGTTCCGGGGGTGGCCGTCTACACAGCCTCAGAAGAACCGTGACGCAGTTTTCTGTGCTAATGGGGGGAGGGAAGGAGTGAGGCGCACGCTTTGCAGTTACAAGAGACCCTGCCCCCAAATGGCTGTACTTGTCAAGCAACAGGAATAGTTGCTCTGAACAAAAGCAAGCTGTGTAGCCGTCCTGCAATGCGTTTACTTCAGTTCTGTCCTCAGTTCCCCAGCCTCACAATTGCTGAAAACAGAATGCTACTGGAGATGGTGGGAATTTTCAAAAACATTTTCTTCACCTGTGAAAATGGTCCCTTCATCCTCTCAACAAAGACAACCTTTGTTCACAAAAAACTAAAGTTGGTCGGGGCGATACTTTTTTCCATGCGTTCTCAGAGTAAGATATGTTGAGTACAGACAAACAGCTTGTCATTAACACAGCTGAGTTCTGTTATAAAAAGAAACCAGCCTTCTTTCTGATTCATTCTATGACCCCTAAAAAGGTAAAAGAAAAACTAAGCAAGCAGAATGTCCAGGGGCTGAGCCCTAAGAACAAGAAAGCGAGGGCAGAACACTTCCAGCAGGAAGCAAAACACTTTGTTCTCTGTGGGTCAGGGTTTGCGGGGGTTGAAGCCTAGGGAAGCAGAATCACTTTACTGCAAACATCCTCCAGACAGCACCTCTTCCCAGGCACAGAAAGATCACACTCTCTACCCTCTTCACACAAGAGGAAATCGTATTTCAGTATGAAGAGATACAATCCAGCGTCCTACAGAGAGTAACTTTAATATAATATACACCTCCGATGGCTGCAAAGAGTTAAGACAGAAAGTTGAGCTGAAGGCTCACCCACATCCACCAAATAAAGGATTAGGCCGCAAAGCCCACAGTTAGCATCTCAAAGCACATACATGCCAAAGAGCCACTGGCAATTCAAAACCTTTGTCGTTTGGTACTGAAACAGGAACTTGAGAGGCCGGGGAAAAAAAAACCCAACCAATAAAATAGAATTTAGTTGAAATAGCAAAAAGTGCCAAAAAATTTATACTGAAAGAAAGACCTAGGAGTCCTAAGAATGCTGAGAAATTAGTAGATAGTGTTATGAAGAACAGGATAGTGAGCGAGTCCTCTGTGAGGATCGTAAATGTCAAAAAGGATGGGACAGAAGACAGGAGAACGTGATGGTCTCTTTTGTCAAAGCTCCCATGTTATTAAAGACACTCACCCTTAACTCTGAAAAGCATTATTTATTGGAAAGAAATATTAGAGGAAGTCTCCTTAATTCCTGCAAGGCCAAATATGGTTCCCTTATCCTCCAAAATACATCTCCCATTTGCTCACAAATTCTTTACTCTGACTCGTGCAATGTCCTGGATTCCTTGATCCGAGGCCAGGGCTGATTATTTTCAATGGACACAGTTCCCACAGGGTCTTGGAAGCAGCATGAGATAATGCTGCCCCGCAGTTTCTCATCACGGGAGGGCAGCTAAAAAGTCAGCAAACCGAGGTGCTTCACTTGACATCTTAACATCCATTTCTTCAACAAAGCCTAATACAAGCCATGAGGTATGGTGTTCTTGGGTGAAATCAAACTTCCAGGATATATTAGCTCACCAAAACCAACAGGTGATTCCAAGAAGCCTTTAAAGGAGTAATTACGCCAACAGAGGAATCCACATAGTCAAGACACAGCCTTCTCAGGAGGCTGGAGCTATTTAATCTTAGCAAGGGCAGCCGCTCTTCTTTCCGTGTTCTGGAACAAGGCACGAATTAAAGCTTTCACTTCACTGGAAGAAAATGCAGCTGCCAAGGGCCCTTTTCCATCTGCCCACCTGCAAAATAAAAGATACAATTTCTATTTCCTATTACGTCTCTAAAGTATAAGCAAGATTTTAAAATTGTTTACTTGATCCCAAATGTGTATTTGTTTTAAATGGAAATAAAGCAAAACCTGGCATCCTCTCCTTCTCAATAGCTTTGATGTCTTCTGCGCTTTGGAATCAGCAGAGATGGACGAAGAGACCAAGTCAGGAAGATAAGACTGTTCCCCCTTACTCTCTACCCACTACTCCCTGTTTGAACTTGACAATGATGACCACACCCTCACATGGCAATATACACTAATGGGATTTGTAAGTACTTTAAAAAGTGAACCATGGGCCACACATTTTAACTGACAAAGGATAGGTATAAAAAAACATGAAATCACACACAATCCAGTAGAATAAAGGGTAAAAATTATGATAACAGCTCACAGACATAAAGAACACACTAGTTACTACTGGGGGAGGAGCAATTAAGGAGCAGGGGACCGAAAGGTACAAACTGTTACGTAAAAAAGAAGCTACAAGGACATAGTGTACAACACAAGGAATACAGCCAATCTTTTAGAATAACTATAAATGGAGTATAGCCTTCAACAATGGTGAATCACTATACTGTACACCTGTAACTTACATAATACTGTACCTCAACTAGACTTCAAAAAAAGACATAGATACCCAGTATCAAAAAAAAAATACGTACAGACATTTTATAATGGAAGAAAAAGGATCAATGAACAGATGCTCAATGTCATCATGTAGGGAAATGTGAATTAAAATGACAATGAGCTATCATGTCATGGCAACAATCTAGCAAAAATTTTCAAGTCTGATAATACCAAATACTGGTGAAAATGTGAAGCAACAGGATAAGCTATGAAATATTCAGCTATAAAATAAATAAGCCATGGGGATACAATGTAAACACAAAGAGTACAGTCAGTAATATGGTAACAACTTTGGTGATGGATGGTAACTGGCCTTATTGTGCCGGTCACTTAATAATGTGTAAAAATATCAAATCCCTATGTTGCGCATCTGAAACTAATATAATATTGTACAGTAAATCAATTAAAAAAATAAAAACTATAAAATATGTATAAAATAGAACATGATACAGCAGTGAAAATGAACCACAGATTCATGAATGAATTTCTTGAACGAAAGAAACAAGTTTTACAAGGTACCATTTTTAGAAAGCTCAAAACAGGCAAGTGTAAACTTTATATTGTTTAGGGATATGTGCAAATGTGGTAAAGCTATAAAAAGGCAAACAAAGAAGTAACACAAAATTCAAGATCATGTTAGTTCTGGTGGGGACCATCTGGAGAAGAGTACACAAGGGTACACACAGGTAGCGGTAATACTTTTCTTAAGCTGGGTAATCACTACATGAGCATTTATTTTACTCTTTCTTTAAACTGTGAACATATGTTGCATATACTGTACTCCTCCATATGTATGTTTGATAATTTTTGAATGTTTAAACTAGAGGTACTTTCTTCGGTAAAAAAAAGTTTTTCTCAGGTTAGTTATTATCTTTGTATTTCCTGAAATCTCTGAGAAAAAAAGAAGCTGAGATATATCAATACTGTAATTTTTCTCATAGCAAAGAATTACTGATCATTGTTGGGCTCCAAGAGGGCCCTGGGATAGCACAAAGAAAAATTCTAATCTGCTGCCCTCTGGAGTCTTACCTGAAAACATCTTATAACCCACTAAGGACTTGTAAATAACAAAAGGAATAAATCAAATTTTGTACTGAGTGTAGTTAGAGATATTTTAATGTGTTTTTTTTTTTTCAAGCAAAAATCTCATCTACCTCATTTTAGAATGGATAATATTTGCTGAGAACAACTCAGACCCATCCAGGGTGACCAGACTGGTATCGCTGGGCATCTGCAATTAACCGAGCTAAAGCAGGGAGACAAGTAGCTACAGGAATGGATATTGACCTTAAGGTCTGTTCAGTGAGCTCCCTATGCAAGGTGTTAATAATATACCAAGACAATAATAAAAGCATCCAAGGATGTGTAACTGACCCTCGTCTATTCTGTTTTGCATAGTATCAATGACTTTTGCACTCTCAGGATGAAATGACCTAGCATACAATTACTGGGCACAGAAACATTAACTGATGGTGTAGAAATAAACACATCACCTACCATATTTAAGAAAAGATGAAACTTCTCTATGTGTATGACGCTGAATCTCTAAAACTACTTTACTCCCTGCAGAAAACTGCTAGTCAATCTAACAATGGTTTGATGCTGAATATTTTTATAGATAAAAATCACTTCTCTGGTAACGTATCAAGGCAATCTTAAAATGCATCCACTGTTGGTTAAAATGGGCAAGAATTTCCATCCAGGTGTCAGAGGGTTATACTTTTTTACATGTAAGGTTATCTGTCTGTACAGCATACCAAAACATGTTCAAGACCAAAATAATAGAAACAAGGTCTTTATGTCATCGCACATGAGAAAGCAGTAATGAGGTCCACATCATGACAGACCCCGCAAAGGCCCCAACTACTGCCACTCAGTGTGCAGCTTCCCTGAGTAACATTAAGAGACAGAGAACAGCATTGCCATCAATGGCACCAATACTCTTTCACGGCTGTGATGAGATATAAAAATCCTACAGAAGGGCTGACCCACCGATCCCCGATTTCTTGCAGGCTGGCCTGTAACATCGTCATCAATTCTTTGAACGGCATCCATTTTGGCACATAGACTGGAACCTCTTCTTGATATTTCTTGTTCTTGCTTTCTTCAGACAGAGGTGCAAATACTTGGGGTCCTTCATCCATCACTGTTTTGCATAAGGAATACAATCTATCACCATCTTCCGTAGAGATGTCCTGGTTTTGCACAAAGGGAACAGAACAGAACAGAATTGGGCCAGCTTAACATGAAAAAATGCTCAATATCGCTAATTATCAGAGAAGTGCAAATCAAAACTACGAGTTTTCACCTCACACCAGTCAGAATGGCCATCATTCAAAAGTCCACAAATGACAAATGCTGGGGAGGCTGTGGAGAAAAGGGAGACCTCCTCCACTGCTGGTGGGAATGCAGTTTGGTGCAGCCACTATGGAAAACAGTGTGGAGATTCCTCAAAAGACTAGGAATAGACTTACCGTATGACCCAGGAATCCCGTTCCTGGGCATA
Organism: Camelus bactrianus; assembly: GCF_048773025.1. NCBI lineage: Eukaryota > Metazoa > Chordata > Mammalia > Artiodactyla > Camelidae > Camelus > Camelus bactrianus. The sequence continues at coordinate 10,012,547 of NC_133571.1, forward strand.
CATCCAGAAGGAACCCTACTTCAGGATGACACCTGCACCCCAATGTTCATAGCAGCACTATTTACAATAGCCAAGACATGGAAACAGCCTAAATGTCCATCAACAGATGACTGGATAAAGAAGCTGTGGTATATTTATACAATGGAATACTATTCAGCCATAAAAACCGACAACATAACGCCATTTGCAGCAACATGGATGGACCTGGAGATCATCATACTAAGTGAAGTAAGCCAGAAAGAGAAAGAAAAATACCGTATGAGATCGCTCATATGTGGAATCTAAAAAAAAAGCATATATACAAAACAGAAACAGACTCATAGACACAGAATACAAACTTGTGGTTGCCAAGGGGGAGGGGAGGGGAAGGGACAGACTGAGACTTCAAAATGTAGAACAGATAAACAAGATTAAACTGTATAGCACAGGGAAATATATACAAGATATTGTGGTAGCTCACAGCGAAAAAAAATGTGACAATGAATATATGTATGTTCATGTATAACTGAAAAAATTGTTCTGTACACTGGAATTCGACACAACATTGTAAAATGACTATAATTTAATAAAAAATGTTTAAAAAAACACCTAAAAAAAAAAAAAAAGAATCGGGCCAGCTTAGTAGTAAGTTAAGAGCAGATCTCTGGTGCATGCTATCCAGGGGGTCAGCCACGGCAAGATGTTTTCCAAACAATTTAGCACATCTTACTAGACACCAGATTCCATCAGCGCTGACAACACTCCTAAAGCTAGAATGACACAAAATATGTTTCAACAGATTGTCGGTACTTTAGTTTGTCTGCATGGAAGAGCCTATTTCTCCAGTAGAATGTGGCACAGCTTGCTGCAAAGCAGGGGATGTTATTACAAGTAAGATGTTATTACAAGTAAGGTATCAGTTGGCAGAGGCCAGGCAACTTTCCTGTAGGATCATCACACATACATTCCCAACTGCAACAGTGTGTTGGAAGCGACACACAACACAAGGCTGCACCTCACTTTACTGCATGAAATTATTTCGTTCACTTACATATTACATAAATATGTAACTTTGTACTTTACATTTTGGAACCACTGCCCCGTTTCCAACCTCTTCATTTACAATTTACACGATACCAGATGAAGCAGCAGTATAATCCCACTGTCTTACACAGGTTTAAAGACAGAGATTAGCAAGTCTCCAGCAGAACAGAATTACGGCATACGTGAAAAAATAACAGTACAATGAGTGAGACGTGAAACGGGAACAATTTCTTCTGCCACCTGTGTTGACTAAAAATGAGACTTCAACGTGACTGTCTCAGTAAAGTGACCATCTGGGACAAGAATTGCATCTCCAGTCTGGCGAGGCATCTAACGGTCCTTACCTCTAGGGCAGTCACTCTGCCGATGATCTCAGAAATTGCTGTATTGAGTAAAGTCCCCATAGCCTTGCAGTATATATTCACTGGCAGGACATCCTGCCACACAACTCCAAGTCGCTTTAGTTGGTGCAGTACCTGTCAGAAGAACACAGCTATTTACGTGGAAGAGAGATTGTTACAGCTCCTATTTTCTTGATTTATATTTATCATTTGTGTGTGTATGGGAGAAGAGGCATCATATAAAGAAAGGTATGTGCTTCTTGAATATCTAACCTGAGTGATCTCCCAGCTAGATGAAAAACAGACTCATCCTGAGGATGGGAAAACTGCAGCAAAAAGACAAGTCACTTAGAAGAGAGAGGCATTTTTTTTTTTAAGATGAAAGCTAGTATTTAAAATTCCCCAAACCCTAGTTCATGGGTTAAATACTTGCTATGACAGACTCACTAGGTAACTAGTCACTCTACTGGCTTGATGGAAAGACAGCTTCCTACTGAACTGGTGGAGCCAGGGAAGGGAAAGGTCGTGAACATGGGACCCACATTTTCCAGTTGGGGTTGTGGGGAATCAGCTGAGCTGTCACAAATTTTTTGCTGATTGAAAAACAAGGGAGGAGCGTCTAAAGAAAGAGGACAGAGTCCAGAGCTAACAACAGCCTCCCACCTGCCGGACCGCTTTACTTGCTGCGGAATAATTCTCCTCGTCATCCATGTTTGAGAAGTTTCTAGCACTTGATAATCTTTCCAGAAGTTCTCCTTTCTGTGCCCGCATTTGGGCCAAAAAACACTCTGTCCCTATGAGAAAACAGAAAAAAGAATTCTAAAAGTTGTTCAGTTACACACTGCGAAGCCAGGGGAGAAGAGACAAGACAGACATGAACCGCATGTACCTTTCCTGCTTATCTGGAAACACCTGCTCGCTAGATAACATCGGAACGTGGCCCTAAGGTTAGCAGAAGCATCACTTCTGATACACTAGCCAGTCCCTCCAAACCCGCCCTCAGGACAGTGAGTCTCTTCCAACAGTTTGTCCAGAGTCAGATAAGAAAAATTACTTATACAGAAGAAGCAACTGCTTTTTTTTTTTTCTGATAGATGTATACCACCTAAGGGAAAAGTCAGAAATTGAAAAGCTAAGTAAATGACACAGAGTCTCTGCTTTTCTTAGTCTATCATTATAGTCAACATGTTGATTTACCCCACATTTCATTTATTTTAATTTTTAATAATCCCAAGTAAAGCTAAGGGAGGTAGACGAGAAGGGAGTTCAGTTGAGGTTTTGCAAAAAAATCAGCACTGACATTAGTGCGCTCTCACTGGCAATGCTAACAGAATTGTCACTACACAAACCTTATTGTGTGTCACTCCACTGACATAACTCTGATTTGAATTCACTACACACCAGCGATGAAGTTGGGAACTCTAATGCACCATGAAATCATGTCATGAAAAAGTAACGCTTTCAAAAGACTGCATTCACTTCGTAAAACTGAGTAACGGAGAACACCTGGACGTTAAATGCCCTCCCACTCTGCAGTATGGCTCAGGACCACCACCTAATTTCTAACCGCCTCATTCACAGATTACAAAGATGCTAGTCTGAGAAGCTGCATAATCCACATGGTTTCCTGAATTTAAGGTATCAGTTACCGAGTCTCCTGAAGCCAGGTACAAGATCCACAAAAGTAGTGGTGCCATCACACAGAATGGGGGCAAGACGTAATCGGAACTGATGCCCGAGGGTCAGCAAGTGGTGAGCGATGTACATACAGTTGTTGTGGTGAATGGCGGCCAGCTGAGGCAGTTTTTGAAGGTTCTCCCTAAATCAGGAGGAGGCGGAGGACAAGACATAAATCACGGTACAGAAGTTGGGGTTGATGGAAAGTCTACTCTTCTAATGTATTTCTAGGCGTTAATCACTGTCTACTGTATAAATGCTGTACGTAACAAGATGTAACCTCATCACTCCCACTCCGGTTCAATCAGTGAAGCTGTTCTGTCTGCACGGGACCTTCTCCTATAAACTATCCCCATGATTAATGAAAAAGAGCAAGGGGATCAGGATGTCTACCTGTGTCCGCTCTTTGTGCCAACCTAGCCTAGCTATACTTAATACTTCCCTTGAAATTTAACACTGCTAAGTCCGTGGAGACACAGGTTTACTTCCCCTTTCTCCAAATTCCTATTTCATTTCTATAAAGAAGTCCTTGAACTATTTTCTAATTCACTAGTTTTCAAAGGTGGCTAGAAATTAGAGTAATCCAAGAAATTTAAAATCTATAGATGCTCACTTAGACTTCGCCCCAAACAAACTAAATCACAAACTCTGAGTGAAGCCAGGGCATTTATATGTTTTAAAATCTTTCCAGATTTTAATTACCACAGAAGATCAAAAATCCCTGCTCTAATTCTTCTGCACATATCAGTCTATCTACCCAGCCTGGGGAGAGAGCCTGTCTTATACTTACTTCTGCTACATATCAACTAGCAGTCATACAAGTAACACCTTGTGGTTTGCTGATTCAATGTCAGGCTAGAATGTACCACATCAGAAACTAACAATCTAGAACAGTGGTCCTCATTTTGGGATACAGATCCAAATTACTGTAGGGCTTCAAAAAAAAAAACCAGATGTGTGGGTCTTACACCCCACCTATAAATCAAAATCTCTAGGGGGTAGGGCCTAAGTAAATATATGTATGTTCTCAAAGTTCCCTAAGACAGTCTGAAATCCTACCAAAGCTGAGAGCTCTAACCTAGAACAGTGGTTCTCAAAGTGTGGCTCCGCTGACAAGCAACACTGGCATCACCTAGAAATTTGTTAAAAATTCCAGGCTTTATCCCAGGTCTACCGAATCAGAAACCTTGGTATGGGATTTGGCGATCTATATTTTAATAAGGCCTCCTGGTGATTCTGATACACATTGAAGTTTATAAACCACTGGTCCAGCATCAAGTTCCAAGGTCATACAAAGGGAAGAGAGAAACAAACCTAACTCCACACTTGTCTGAAAAAGCACAGAAGCTCCTAAGCCAACTGTCTCTGAATCTACAAAGATACGGTGATTAACTGACAGGAAGATGATTTCTCTTTCCCTTTACCTGACTAAGTAGAAAGTGAAATAAAAATTGTAAATCGCAGCAAAGAGAATACAAATAAAAATAATAAGGTTCACAGTAAACAAGCTGTCTTTTAGAACAAAAGCAGTAGCTGGGCCTCCTTAAAAATACCTCAATTGTTCAAAAAAAAAAAAAATCTGAATCAAAAAATACTCCAAATAATAAACTGGGTTCTTCTCTGAAACCAGGGTCCTGGATTAAGGAATAGCTTTGTTGACATATTGTTTAAAACATTTATAAAAGGTATCCAAAACACTTAATTTAGAAAACAGAGAACTCCTGGAGGCTTAATGTTATGAGTACCTTTTCAGATTAATATGAAAAGAAACTTTTAAAATCCAAGACATAAGGTAGATACCTAAGATAGCCAGGAAGAGTGGCTGATGGACAGTGAAACAGCGATCTCTCGTGGTATTAAGTCTGCGAAGCTATGAATGCCAGGGGGAAACGTGGCATGTCTACTGGACAGCAATATGGAGTGAGGACCTCTTTATTTTGTAACTAAGTAAAGTGAGGCAGTTCTGAAAATACCCACCATCAAAACCAGGGTAAAGTTCTTCTGAGTTTTTAAATCTGTATCACCTACTACATGCAAGATTATAGTAGCCTTATTAGTTTATTAATAAATGAGCAATGCCCTTTAAACCTGTATTTTAAATGGTTTACTGCATTTTATTGTGAATTTTAGTAACCAGTTATCTTTGATGGGAATATAAAATCACTGGTTTTAACCTGACTTACAAACACTTCAGATCTACAATATTATACCAAAGTCAGATACAATGGCACTTACTTGTGATATGTTGGTACAACATCATGGAACAAATGGAAGATATTCCTCACTGAGTAGAAAAGTTGAACAGCACTAAAAGAAAAACAAGGTTTCAAAAGAAATGCAGAAGGATATATTGGCAATGAGAAAAAAAAAATCAAATTAAATGCACCTTAAGTGAGAGTCATCGGCTAAAACTGCCTCGGTCACTGCTGAAAACACAATCTAGATGGAAATACATTCTCAACCAGTTTTACTAAGACTGAACTAGACTTCAGTTCTAAAAACCTGGACCCATTAATAATTTTAAGAATAGCAGCATTCAACCCAAAGCCTCTTTTCCATTCATCAGTTTGGGTTCTGCCAGTACCCAGAGTATCCCTGCAGTTACAAATGGAGCTAAGCCTCGAGCAAATGCCACCTGCCCACTGACACACTCTGCAAAGGGCAAGCTATCAATAAAGGGGCTCGCTGATGCTGCCAGAACCAGCCCGCCTTTCAGCTTCCACCTTTTCTCCTGCTTCCCCCAATGCAAGGAGATGAATCAACATTTCTAGCACAGAATCTAACCTCACGTTTTCTTGCCCTTTAAATCTGGCCTTAGAACATGTAAAGATTATTATTAAAATGCACTTAGAAAGAACAAATATAAGGTTTTTATGCCTTACTTCTACGTATCTTCAACTATGTATCTTGAACGAGTCACAGGAATTTCATAGTTTTTAAAAATAATGGTTATTATACCCCAAAACACTTATGACTTGCTTGTGATACCTGACTATTTTTGTTGCACACGTTGCTGTTTGACATTTGATAAGAGGGAAACAGGTTGTTGTAGTGTAGTTGTGTTTTTGTTTGTCGTGTTAAAAACTATTTTTGGCGGGGGAAAGAATGTCCACAGACACTCAGTATACAGAAATATTGTTTGGGGTTCTCTTCGGAAAAGTCGCCTTGACTCCCTAACTCTGGTCTGGTATATTTCAGGTGAATGTCATGTAAAGAAACAGTCATGCCCACATTTATTTTGCCAAAGGAGTACATATTTCCTTCTACATGTATCTTTTTTTCCTACTTATATTTAAAACTGGATGGACTTGTGAATATAATGATTCATTAAAATCATGTAAGTATCTTGGTAAACATGTTCTTTCTAGAGAAGAATAAAACAAAGGGGTTAGTTTTTACATAGAGATAAAAACTGAAACTCCGGGAGTCCATCTGAAGATACAATTTGATTAAGTCAGGCCCTAACTGAGACTGTTTTCCACTATGAGGATGAGAAGTACAAAAATTACTACACACAGATTCAAACTAAGGTTTTGTAAATCTGTTTTATAATCAACTTGGGCTATAGCCTACCATTTTCTCCTCAATTTAGCTCAGGAGCAGGGGAGGAGCTTCCTAAACAAAAAGAGATTCAGTACAAATGCAGAAGCATGTGGAATAGAGTTTGGGTACCCTGGATACAATGTTGACTGGAAGAAACCTTGAAAGGGAGAGATCAGAACTTTGGTGCATTCCACTCCTTTCCTTCTACCTTTGGCTGGCTGCCCACCAAACTATTCTTGCTTTAAAACTGGTATTTAAAATGTAAATTAATTAGGGCCTAGATTTCCAAAGGTAAAATGAAGGTTAAGGTAAAGGGCCAGCGCATGCTAAAACAGACAGTACAACAATCACTGTTACCACCACCGCCAATACTAATGAACATCTGAGTATTAGTTAATTCCCAGGCAGCATTCTAAGTTCTTTACAAGTGCTTCCTCATGTAATATCATTCAAATCGAATAAAAAGTTAAAAGTAAATAAAAATTGAAGAGCTTTTGTGAAAACTGATTGACAGTTTTTAACATCTGTCCATCCATACACATGCTTTTATTTCTCATACCTTGCTGTAAGATTTATGTTATTGTAAATAAAAGTAAATTATCAATACATGTCTGTGTGCTGTACTGTTTTTCTAGGGAAAAAAAAAATTAATAGGATATGAAAACCCAAAGAATTCCAGTTAATTTTCTTAATAAATGTCTAGCTTACGTACGCATCTACCCAAGTCATTGCCATTTGCAGATGACTCAGAACTCATACCATTGATCGCTGCTGGTTGTTGCCTCTAGTAAAGTCTGATAGGCAAGTTCCATTAATTTCTTCACAGATTCACTGATGCGGCACGTGGGCAGAGAAAAAGAATGCTGGTCCAATGAATTTTCAGGCTCCAGATTCACCACTTCGTCGTACTGAGTTATGGACACTTTCTGAACTTGCAGCTTGTCATCCTCATCAGGACTAGGAAGGTCTGGCACACTTATCTTAGAGGCAGGAGTAATCTAAGATTCAGACAGAAAGACAGAAAATGCATTGTCCTCAAAATAATTCAAATGCAAGCATACAGTGAGGAATAGGATACTGGTTGCTTGCATGATGCTTACACTGTTGCTCTAGAGTAGCTGGAAGAGCTGAGTAAATATGGCTGTCCTTTAATGACCTGCTCAATCTTGGGGGAGAGCACGTTATGAGAAATAAACAAGTCCTTCCACTGCGCCATTCTTCTAGTTCTGTGCACATTTACTCTCGGTGGAGACAGCAGAGCTGTGAAACTGGCCCAAGATTTCAGGTAAATGAAAGGACCTTCAAAAATTCTCTTTCTCAGACCAGACTGTTGGATTACTGCACAGCAGTACGCTTTTGTGTTCCACTGTCATTAAACAAATTACTTGTGTTGGCTTGGTCAAAGAAACAACACATTCACGCTAGCTTATCCTATTCTTAAAAACAAAATTCCAAACCCAAACCAAAAAAGCCTCCCTAACATTTACACAGAATGAGAATTCCCTGACTTGGTCAAGACTAAAGGAAAGAACACTAGACTTACAGTCTGGAAACATCAGTGATATTTTTTAACCCTAACTTTTAACAAAGTCATTTAACCTCTCTGGACCTCAACTTTCTCATTGTTATGTGAAGAAATTGCACTACAATAAGGGTTTTCAAACCTTGCTTCTCAAAGATGCCTCAGGGACCAAAAAAAAGGGGGAGTGATTAAGGGGGTGGAAGCAGCGGGCTCCCCACTCCTACCGCAAGAAGAGCAGCTCTGTCTGCACGTGTTGACCTCTATGGAAAACTTCTGATAGAAAAAGTTTTAAGTCTAATCACTTAAGTCATCAGACTTGCCTTCTTAATCTGCAAAATGGTAAAATCATGTCTACTTCATAGGGCTGTCAGGAAGTTTAAATGAGAACACAAGCATCACAACCAGGAGAGATGCTACTGGCATCTAGTGGGTAGAGATCAGGGGTGCTACCGAACATCCTGCAGGACAGCCCCTATGGCGAAGAATTATTTGGCCCCAAATGTCAACAGCGACAGTGCTGAGAAACCCTGATCTAGAGGAAGATACATTATTAGGATTTGGGTACTTGGGGAAAAATACAACACTACAGAATGTGAGAACTAATTGAATAAGGAGCTCAGAGATTACCTAGTTCAATTCTGTCATGTTACAGAGGAGGAAATGAGATTCAACAGGTTAAAAGATTTAGCCCAGAGTCACAGAGCAATCTAGTAAAAATCCTCTTTACATCAAGGAGTTATGACAGAGCCAATGAGATACATGTTACTTTCATTTACCAAACATTTACTAAGCATTAAGCCCACAGTAGTGTGTGCCAGGTATTCTCCTGATGCTAGAGATCCAACAGTAAACAAAGCAGGAAAAAAAAAGCAGCACCCCGCCCTCACAGAGCTTATTCTCTAGAAGGGAGAAACCAAATAATTCACACAGAATGCTTATCGCTAGTAAGGGATATGAAGAAAAATAAAGCAAAGAAAGAGTATAAGAAGTAAGGGGAGGTCACAGTTTTAAAAAGAGCGGTCAGGAGAGGGAGCGAGTCACCTAGGTGTCTGCGGTAATATTCCAAACGGAGAGAAAAAGAGCTTCGGAAGTTGTGCAGCCACGTGGGCTGGGCACCGAGTGTGCGGGGCCTGCAGGGAGCCCAGAGTGCGCGAAGCAGAGTACGTGCAAGAGCAATGTGCTAGGAGACAGTCAGACAGCAGGCATGGGGACACAGCACAGAAGTCCCTGCAGGCCTCTGGAAGGGGCTTCCTCTGAATGAGATGGGAGCCAGTGGATTTTGCGCAGAAACGTGACATAAGTGATATTTACATATAAAAATGTGCAGCCCAGTCCCCAGTACTGAGTACATTTCAGCTCCCTTAACAACCCCCAAATTACCTCAAAATGTGTTAACATCTGAGCACTTCGAATGGCGAGTTAAATATTCTGCTGAAGTAGACACAATAGCAGGGTACCCCCAAGGGAAATGGGGGATGGCAGAAGGGGTAGAGGGAAGAAGAGCTCAGTGCTTTCAGTGACAACAGAAAATTCCTCAGCCATTTTTCTGTTAAGGGATGACTTTAATCTCTGTCACGCTTTAATCTAAGTAACACCTGACATTTGCCAAATATTATTTTATATGTGTAAGACATTAAAAAAAAAAAACAGAAAAAAGTACACAGAATTATCTAAAGTCAAAGAAATAAATTACTCTCAGTACAAATTAATTAGTCCACTGACTTTGCAGATAATTGTTTATACCCTACACAGATCACAACTTTTTGTACGTTTCATTATTTTTACTTGAAAACGAGTGTCTCCATTAGCCTAAGAAATGAAGTCAACATTTTCACAAAAGGATATAATCTCTGCATATAACCATATCAGTCATGAAACTGTGTACTAAAAACTCAAGTGATGACGTTGAGAAAAATCCACAGGCTAACACACTGTCTGATTTCAGTAACAGTGTAATCCATTACACTGATGTAGACTTTTTCAATTTACACCATGCTTTTATGTGCATTATCCTATCCGGACCTCACAATGCCCTATGAAAGAGGTAGATGTTAGGACCACTTTAAAAATGAGAAAACAAACGTTTAAGAAGATTAATAATTCGTCTCAGTGACCTCAGCAACTGCCACAAGCTCTTCCACTCCACCATAATCCTCTCAAAAATGATCTGCTCCCTACGTACAACGTATAACCACCCCCATACCGTCACAGTGTTGTGAATTTCAGAGGTCATCAGGTTTCTAGCCGCCACGATCACATCCTGACACTTCTTGTTAGCAAAATGAGAATTGACATTACGGGCGTATTTCAGCAAATCTGTAGTATCTCCTTTTAAAAACCTCATCTCCTTTAGGGCATTTTCAAATTCTTCAGTAGACTGTATGATCTGAGAAAGAAACACATGAAAAAAAATATACATATATACATATATTCCGTTTCAATATTAAAATTTCAAATCCAAAGTATAGAAAAGAACAAGGACCAGCTGATCATTTAAGTTTTAGAACAGACCACCGATTACTAGGTATAAAAATAGTATACATTTTTCTAGCCTTAAGTTCTCTGGAAGAGCATCTTCAATAGAAAGTTCTGACTCTACTGAGTAAAGGTGAAAAAAATCTTTAAAATAAATATACAGTAGTATCCTTGGTTTCATTTACCCACAGTAAACCATGGTTTGAAAATATTAAATGGAAAATTCCAGAAATAAACAATTAATGAGTTTTAAATAGTGCGCTGTTCTGAGCAGTGTGATGAAATCTTGTGCCGTCCTGCTCTGACTCGCCCAGGACATGAATCACCCCTTTGTCCAGCTATACATACTACCTGCCCGTTATTATAGGAAAAAACATAGTACGTATGGATATATATAGTTCAGTACCATCCACAGGTTCAGGCCTTCACTGGGGGTCTCAGAACTTAGCCTCAAATAAAAGGGGGGGGGGGACGACTGTATTTATTTTAGTGTCTGAGGAACCACTAAAAAGAAGCCAGAAAGTAAAGTGTCACATAGTAGTTACTACAGCTATACAAATATAAAAACAATTGTTTTCCAAAAGTATCCTACTTAAGAAAACTTACTTAATAAGAAAACATACTTCCCCAACCAAAAGGTAGGAAGCCAGGAAAGAAATGAAGTTACAGGGAATTTGCCTCCACACTTCATAATTTTCTTGCAGATGTCACTAAAGAACAAAAGATCTCCAAGGTAAACAAACGACACCAAGGGGAACCCATGGTCTCCTCAAACCTTCTGCAACCCTTCTGCTCTTACCTCTTCATACTGCTGTAACTTGCTGCTGTTAGTCGGGATGGAATAAACCAAACAATTTTTAATGAGGCACTCAGATAAGTCCTCCCAGATCATGTCACCAAGCATCTCAGCCAATATGATCTTGGATGTTTTCTCATTTTCTAGGTCAGCATCAAGAGGCAAATCTGAATTCAAAAGAAAAAGTTTTAAACAAGAAACCATTCACGGTCCAGATATACTCTCAAATTCCCTTGTTTTCTAGAATCCCCTAATTCTAAGATGATGGGGAAGAAAACAGCACACATAATTCTACCACTGTCTCAACTGACTGCGTGGGACACGGCATGACACACTATTATTTTATTTTCACTGCTCAGATGAATTGTCTGCACCGCATTACTGCCTGTTCTCTATTAACAATAAGGTATCAAGCCATCTACATTATAATCATCTACTGCTAATCTACCCATCTGATTCTATGACAAGCATTCAGAAATTCCGCACACCAAACTGAAACTAGTTTAGAATAAAATCCCAGCTCTTTAATAATGAATAAACATAGGTTTTTTTCATCTCTGCACAGGATCTGAGTGTTTAGCCTAACTAAAATAGCAATAAACCCCTTACATTATAGCATAATATCTAGTCTATGAAACAGAGTACCTCAATATCTCTTCTATGGTAATATTTTATGTTGGTATTTTCCAACACATTTTCAGGGAGTTATATTTAGGATACACTATTAATTAATTAAATACTTAAGAATCAGTGACCAACGTAGAGGGAAAGACCATAAGCAGGACCACCTTTTTTGAACCTAGTTCTGATTCACCAAGGAAGACCTTAGGAGATAAGAACCTTAAAAGAAAGTGACCGTATTACCTCAGAGCCTTGAGATACGTTACAGCATCTGAACTCTAGGCCTTTACTGCCTGACTTGGTAGCAGTCAGCCACATTTTGTTACTGAGCACTTGAAATGTGGCTAGTGTGACTCAGGAACTCAATTTTTTTTAGTTTTTAGTAATTTCAAATGAAGTGTAAAAATGGAAGCAAGAGTGGGCGGTTATGAGGGGTAGGTGGCCCCAGGGAGCCTTGTGGTGACAGAAGAGTTCTGTATCTTGATGCATGAATCCACACAAGAGATAAAACTGCACAGAATTGTGCACACACACACACACACACAAACGCACACACAAGTGCAGGTAAAACTGAGAGAAATCCGAGTAAGTTCTGTGAATTGTACCAAAGTCAATTTGCTGGTTTTGAAATTAATACTATGGTTACACAAGATGCTAACACTGGGGAAAACTGGGTGAAGGGTACATGGGGCCTCTGAACATTTTTTGAATAAAAAATTTAAACTAAAAAAAAAAAAAAAAAAGGAAGCAGCATAAAATGCTTTCAAACACAATTTTTGTTGCTTTGATAAGACCGCATCTCACTTTAACCATCACATCACGTAAGCTATTACGTTGTACTGCAGTGCTCACATCAGGTACGTGTATCATTTCTAGTATTCCGTATGAACACACCACCCATCTAGTCAGTGTAAACAGATTCATTCCACTCTAGCAACTTTTTTACCCTGTGAACCAACGTAACATTATAATGTGCTTATTTGAATATTTTATGCATACAGCACAAATGACTGTGATATCTACATGAACTGCAAAATGCAGTTAAACTGAAATCCTTATTTCGATTGATATATTCTTGTAGTTTAAGAAAATACCTATAAACAGATTTTTAAGTTTAAAACTAAGGTATACTATTGATGCAGAATCAAGTAAAGATGCAGAAGCTAGTGAAACTAGTGGAACAGTAAAGGAAAAAAAGAGATGAAAACAGGCCACAAATTTTACAATGGATGGCAACTGCAACTTGCTAAAACAAAGCAAAACAAATCTTTGCTTGCTGTGCAAAAAAAAAATTTTAAGATAATAAAGCAGACAACATTAAGAGAAAACTTTCAAGAAATACATTAGGGAATTGTGAAGTTTCCTCTCAAAAAAGAATTGACAAAATTAGCCATCTGAAATCACAATTAAATGTCCAACCAAAAATGTGATTTTAATGGGATCTGAGCTTGTAACTTTGGCTAGCTATAAACAGACTTGGTAAAGTCATTCTATATGTTTTCTCTGTGCGCACAATTTGGTGTCAATTTTATGCTGGTTTTTAAAAAAGTTAAGGCACTTATCTGTCTTTTTCTATTGACCAAAAGAGCTTGATTAACAGAGGAATTATCTGTAATTTGGAGAATACAAATGCAAGCTTTTGGTTAGTTTTCAGAGTTCCAAAAAAGTTGATTCTGCCAGTTTCTGCCAGTTTTTAATTGCTTTTATGGAGGACAGATTTTTGGTGTTCCTTACTCTGCGCATGGTCACTGATGTCATCCAAGTACCGATTAAAAAAAAAAAAAAAGACTGATTAAGATTGTTGGTCTTTTTATGAGCAAATTGACCTAAGTTTCCCAATAAAATACCAAAAGAGAAGGTACGGAAATCCTTCAGAATTTTTGAAGTGCTCACACATCCCACAGCAGCATTATCAAGGTATCTGAGGAGCCTCATTCATCTGGTCACAGTGCTGGGATCAAGACCCTCCATTTAAACCCTGCATAGGCAGCATGCTTTTCTCAATTCTAGGCCACAGATAACCCCTCAACTGTCTACTGCTTTTTAAAACATGATTTCCAAAGGATATCTGGCCAGGAGAACCCATATTTCTCTTTGTTTTTAAAAGAATGATGCAGAGAAAATAAGTTTATTGCACTGTTCAGATATAAATCAGTCATGTGTTAACACTCTGGGGAGTGGAACTGAGGAGGGCGTGGAGTGTGCCACTTTATATACTTCTGTAGTTTCCTCTAATGAGTATTACTTTGGAAATTAAAAGAAAGGAAAATAAATTCAAAATACCATGTGAAATAATTTTTTAAAAAAAGAAAACGCCTAGAATTTAGCCATAAACCATACGTACCTAATGGTGGCCTTTTTAGTGGCAAGTCTCTTAACAACCTTTCAACCTTCTACAGTTAATTGTATGTCCAGAATCTCTACTTCTTGGTAAATTTTAGTAACTTATACTTTCTAGAAAATCATTCATGGCAAAAGCAAAATGTGCTTGTTGTGACCAACCCAATACTATTAAGGTTTATAAAGAAAGAAACCAAATGTTCCCTCTCCACAGCCACAAGCTGCTCTTTCTCTCTCTCCTTCTGTGTCCTAGTGACCAGTGTTAAGAGTTTGGCTTGTATTCTTTTTCCCTTACGTTACACTGTTTATATAAACATATACACTGTTTATATCACTTCTGTAAGGAATGAAAAACTGGGATACCTGGGTCAAAGAGATGCATATCTTAGTACAACTATATAGCTTCAGATTACTTTATAAAAAGCACTCACAAAAGCCATGAAGGAGACTACCTTTCCATTTTCTTGCCAGAAACATCTTAAACAGGTCTTTTATCAACTCTAAGGGTGGAAAGTTCTACCCTGATGGTGTGATTTCCATTCCCCTATTAGGGAAATTAAGTAACACATATTTTTAGGTTAATTAATAATTTGTACCATTTCTTTCATAAATTGTTTATTCATTACTTTTTTTTTAAACCTATTTTTCTACTGTTCTCTTTTTCTGTGGGAAAAAAAATCTTTATATTACCTCCTTGTCTGTCAGATGTATTACAAATATTTCCTCCCAGTACACTATTACCTTTTGACTTTATGGTATTGTTTACTATATAGAATTTAACATTTATATATAGTCAAATTTGCCAATCATTTCCTTTATGCATTGTGTGCTTCCTGAGACTATTCAAGTCTTCTCCTAAATTTTCTTCTAGCATTTTTACCGTTTCACTTTTGCATACAGGGCTTTAATTCATCTGGAATTTATTTCTGTATGATGTATGGAGCAGGAATCTAACTTTGTTTTATGCCATATAGCTAATTTTGCTAGCATCATTATTTAGTAAACTATCTGTCCCATTAAACTGAAAATGTGACTTTGATCAAATGGTAAATTCTCATTTATGTCACTTCAAAAAAAAGTGAAGGAAGTTTTATATTGGTGATAAGATGCAGGAGACATGACAACAGCTGCTGTGAAAAATCTGAAAGTCCATCATCTATAATAAGAAATAGACTTATTCTGTATGGCTCCACACAGCAGAAATAGCATCAGTAAAGCAGATATTTCAAGGCAATATATTTTGAACATATTTTTAAAATAACTATCCTAAAGATTTAATTTCCAAAATGGGCATTTTGGCCATAGTATTTAATATAAAAAGGATATACAATTAAAACAAACAAACAAACAAACAAAAACTTCAGAGTAATCAGAGTTGCCCAGTGATAGGATGGAAAGCCTCAAGAAATGAGTTCTCTCTCACTAAAGGTGCTCAGGTTGGTTACATGAACAGAGATATCTGGACTGAATCACCTCTCTAGTTCACTCCAATCCTTGGATACTGTTTATAATTTTATAAAAATCAGTGTATTATCTCCCCAAGTGAAGGAATAAGAAGAAAACTACCTTGGATTTTTGTAATTTATGCAAGTCTTAACATTTTTTATTCTCTGCTGTCAAACCTAGAAAGAATTCTTTGCTTTACATATAAAAATATTTACATATAAATAAGGTATACGACTGCCAGGAAGGCATACGAACAATAGCGGCATTTCTTTTTTATCTTTTCCACAGCAAGGATGCTTAATCTGACTATTCAATAAGACAACTGAGAAAAGCAAAAAGAAGGTAAGTCAAATAGAGTAAAAACAACAGTGTTATAATAAAACACCAGAATAGCATGACAGCCAGAAAATGATTTAAGCAACATAGAAACTGGCTATTTCAAGGATGAATATATAAAGATCTAACCAACAGGTTGAGTTGGAGTGAAATTCATTTCCTACATTAAACCCAGTTTGTTTTTATCAACTAGGTTGTTGGGGATTCTTCCCATCGAAACATGTAAAACAGCACTTGGTTCATTTCTGCTTCTCCCATAATTAAAGCAAGAGCCCAAAATGTGATGCTACTAGAAGTCCAGTGAGAGAAATGCATCCTGAAGTTCAACTAAATATTACAAACACAGAATCCGGGCACCACTGATAACCCTGCTTGTCAGCACAGGGCAGAGAAGGAACGCAAAGTAGAGCACAAAATAAAAAGGCAACGGCTCTGGTCCTATGACATAATTTACTCACCTCCCATCCTCCATTCACGCAGATTGTTGGTATTTTTATTCACTTTAAAATAATATTTACTTTAAAAAATCATATTTACTTTTCAAAAACATAAAAAGCACTGCCTTGGGGACACATACCTAGAAGCTGTTTCTGGACCACTTCCAGTACCAGTCTGATCTTTGCAAAAACTTCAGATGGCGATGGATGTTCCAAGTCATTCATCACAGATTCAAAACGAATAACAATGATGTTAGGCTGGTTTTCTATCACAGCAAAAACGGATGGGCAAGATGCCAGAGGCCTAAGGATATACTTCAGCAGCATCTGACCTGAAAATGATATGAAGACTCATCAAAAATCACCAGAAGAAACAAACAAACAAAAAAAGATTTGTGCACCTAACAACAAAAATACATACACCATGACATTACACAACACCCACAATGCACTGCAGGTTTTCCCACTAAAGCATCCCAGACTGTCTACAGATTTTTATATAAATTATTCAAAAAACCAAATAAAACAAATACCGGCACTTAGTCAAAAAAAAAAAAAGAAGAAGAAAAAAAAGGAAAGGATCTAGGCCCTTAATGAAAAGAGTAATATTTACAACAATTCCATTTGATAAACCATGAGGCCAAACCCTGTATGATCCATTATTGATATTATTCAGAGAATATTTGTTAATTTTTTCTGTCATTCCTTTAACACTGGACCTTCTGAAATTTCACATAAATGAAACAAAGCTTAAATCATTTATCTTACCAAATGACTTAAGCTTGGTATGTAGCTCCCCAAGAAGAGAAAATGCCAAGAGGACAGAACTGATGGGTGGCACGGGGCCCTTCTCCTCTTTCTGAGATTGCTCAGTACACAAATGAAGTTCTGTTTGTAGGCAAGATTCCAAGTTGCTGATGTCTAAGAAAAAGGGAAAAAATATCAGCTGTCTCAGCAACACAGGATGTTCCCATTCCTATTCCTGAGAGCCCACTGTCTCCTGAGTCTTTAAGTACATGCTCTTACTACAATCCACTTCTAATGCAGCCAAATATTAATTACGACATACATGTCCTGGGCATCACTTTAAAACAGGAAATTACTTTTTTTTGGTATGTTCGAAGAATCAAACTGAGTGCAAAAGTATGATGACGTGCTTACAATAACTGCTAATTCAATATGTACTGAATGGCTGAAAAAAGTCAAGGAATAAAAAGTGAGATCCTAGTTTGCATTAAGACCTCCCCTTCTATGCTCCCTCTTACCAAGTGAAGAGAACAGCCTGCCAGACAAGTTTAACAGGAAGAGTGTGTTACAACAGAGAATGAACACACCTGCCACCTTCTCTTAATTTTACAGTCTGCTTGGAAATAGCATCTAATTATTTTCTAGATTCCTTCCTTCAAAATACCTAAAATACATACATGTGTATATGTGTGTGTATGTGTGTGTGTCTATGAACACACATCCATATATAATGTATCTGAGGGCCAAAGTGGACATAAGAAAGGGAGCAAGAGGAGACTGTGAGGTTTCCTCTGAAATAAGACTAAATTTCAAGATTAAGTGCTGGAAAATACACCAGGTTTAATGGCATGCCCTTTACATATACCCTCAGGGGTTTTACTTTGTGTAAACAAGACATCAAAGAGGGCTCCCACCCAGAGGTGGGCAGAGGGACTGAGAGCCAAGTAGTATAAATAAAAGCCAGGGCCAGAGTTATCCTATTTCTTCACCTTGCAAAGCAGCCCCCATCTCATGATTCTGTCACCATTTTTACCCAAGGACTGAAAAAAAATTGGCCCAAACTCCTATCTCATTGATCCTCTGTCTTCTTTCCTTAGCAAGAGAGAGAATGATTGAATAGCTTCTTTAAGCTTCTAGACAAGATAAACTGTTGGGATTAGGGATTTGGGAACTGGCACGTCCTACAGCGCAGTGGAAACGGTGTGGTCTTAAAGTGCCACCTTCTCTACTTTCTTCTCTACCCCTCCTCCAAGTGGACCCCTCCCAATCACCTTCCCTCTTCTCTGCTCCTTCCTACTGGAAGGGACAGAAAGAGAAATGTCACAGAAGTAAAAAGCATTTTGGTCCTAACAAGCATTTTCCTTAAAATGAGAACTCAATATAGACTTGATAGAATAATAAATGAAACCTTCTCATCTACCAATATAAAACATTTGGAATATATTCAGAGGCCAAACTGGTTCAGGCAGATTAAGCAAAGCAGTCCACCTGAGGTCAGCAGCACCTTTTGATGGTGGGAACTTCCATACAATCAGCTTCTGCCACTCTTCTCCAAGGTGATACAGTATGTTCTGTTTCTGTATTGTAAGCTCCATACTGAGAGATTTCAACATTTTTAAATCAAAGCATTTTCTGGATTTTAACAACTTCAAGCATTTCTGTGCCTGGTAGGGAAACAGAATCATTGTTAAACATCCCACCTGGACTGTGGGCAATCAGAATACATTTTATAATAATAAGGAATACATGGAACACAAAATTTACTTAAAACAAGAATAGTATTAATTGCTCATGCTTTGGAGAAAGTGTTTAATACCTCCTCGAGACGCTGAGCAGCAGCGACATACTTCTTCTCTGCTAATGCACAATTGTATTCTTCAATAGCAGTTGAAAACTGAAAAGAGAAGTGTAGTTATTTAGGTATCTTATTTTACATACTATTACTTCAAGTCTGTCTGCTTGCCTGTTTTTAAAATTTGGGAAAGAAACCATATAGTCAAAGGACACCCATTTAATACTGAGACCAACTGGAAAAAAGTCACTTTCTCACCACCAAAACACTGAAGTTTGGTTTGAGTTTACTGACCTCTTGTAGCTGTTTAAGCAAACTTAGGACTACTGAGTCTCTTTCCAACTGTTGCTTCAGGTCTGTAAATTCAGCAGTTGATACATGAAGATCCCGGCGGACCTAAGTCACACATCAAAGACAAGTAATTTTAAGCTATACTATACCTAAGAAATAAAACATTTCTTAAAATCAATAAGCTTTATTAGGGGACTGTAATTCATGATGAAACTTACATGCTGATGAAGACTGGAATAAAAATCACAGAATGCAGTAGAAGAGACCTTCAGTTGTCCACGTAGCCCAAACCCTTATCCTACACAGGAATACCCGTTTCCAACAACGTAACATCTTTTTGTCACCATCTATTCTTGGTTTTAAATTCTCTTTCATCAGAAAGCTCATTCACCTGGATTACTAGCAGGGTATCCCCACTGCCAAGTGGTAATTCATCCTACAGCTGAACAGTTCTAATAAAAAGCTTTTCTTACGTTGAGTGAGACTCCACCTCCCATTCTGTCCCCTCTATTCAGAGACTTGGTACTATCAATTATTCCCTCTCGTCTTTCACCTCTCCCTAATTCATTCTTCATTCACGAATTATATATTGATTGAATACCTATTAGAGCATGGCTCCTCCCATCAGATTTAAACGTTAAAATTTCCCCCATCTTTAAGAAAACATCTCCACCTCAGCAACTGCCCTATTTCTCAACAGCTACCTTATTCCTCTCCTGCCTCTCAAGCTTCTTGCAGGAGTGATCCATACTCACCGTCTTTACTCTCTCACCTTTCATTCACTCTATAACCCACGTGATCTGGTTTCTATCCCCATCATTCCACCAAAACTATTCCAAAACAGCTGGTGCCAAAAACACCGATCAAATTTTTGTTGCTAAATCCAAAGCATCCATCACCCGTAATAACCATTCATCAGTACACCGTTACTTCCTTTTGCTTAGTTCCATGACACCAATTTCTACCCATCTTCCTCCTGGTTCTTTGGCCATTCTTTCTCATTTTCTTTTGGGAGCTTCATTTTCCCTCTGATCACTTCACACATATTGACATTCCTTTCTGCCTGGCCCTCTTATTACTCTGAACCAACGGTTCTCAAAAACTAAACTTTTTTTTTACCCCACCCCCATCCAGGGACACTTGGCAATGTGTAGAGACATTTTGGCTTGTCACAACTGACAGAGTTCTACTGGCATCTAGTGAGTTGAGGTCAGGGATATTGCTAAACAACTTACAATGCACAGGATAGCCCCCCCAACAGCAAAGAATCCCCAGCCTCAAATATCAACAGTGCCTAGACTGAAAAACCCTGCTCCGTACACTCTCTCTGGACAATTTAATCCATTCCCATGGCTTCAAGTTCTAAGCGCAGCTATCTCAAGTCCACATCATTTTCCAAATCTCCAAATATGTTATGGAAGGAGTGATATGTAAACTGTCCTCTAAAATCCATTCTCCCACTCTCCCCCAGTAACAGCACATGGCTACCCAACTAGGCTACGCATTCTAGAGGGACAATGTGCCTAAGATCCCATCAATGGAATATAAGCCAAAGGGATGTGTACCAGTTCCAAGTCTTAGTCTCAAAAACACGGATGTGTCCCCTCTGTGCCCTCCCTTTGCCCTTTAACCTCCAGCTATAACTGGACATGGGGCAAGACCCACTTCAACCATGCAAACAACAACAAAGTCTTAGAGCGTGCTTCTCAAACTATAACAGTGGCCAATTCCACTGCTCTCCAGACTGCTGGAAGACAATTCTTTAGGGGCACCTCACA
The DNA here is from genome assembly GCF_048773025.1 of Camelus bactrianus. Classification (NCBI taxonomy): domain Eukaryota; kingdom Metazoa; phylum Chordata; class Mammalia; order Artiodactyla; family Camelidae; genus Camelus; species Camelus bactrianus. The sequence continues at coordinate 10,033,712 of NC_133571.1, forward strand.
TTTCTGCACTGTCTTGCAAGTGAAGCAACTGACCATCTTTTGGTCTGGGCTACCTTTTCAAGAACACTTGTGTAGTGAACACTGGAAAAATAGTGTTTCCCTCCGTAGCAAAAAGCAGGCATTATGAGGCTGAGATTCCCTAACTCAGGAGTTCTATCATGCAGTCCACTGCACACTGCCCTGCAGAAGCCTGGGCTCAGGACACTGTGCAAAAATGTTTAGCATTCTGGTTACTGCTGTGAGTAGTAAACTGTCCTTCTTCTCTCACCCAAGGATGCTCATGTTAGAAGCAAATGCAGAAGACACCTAGGATTAGACTTTGTTTAATCCTCTAATATCAGCTTGATTTCCTTCAACTGCCTGTTTTTCCTAAAAGGAAACTGCAAGGGAAAAATCCTGGTGAGATAATATATGTGAAAAATATTTTCTAAATTATAAAGTGGATACTCCTGTTTCCAGACTGGCTTCTTTATGATGACAGCACTCTGGCAAATGTGGTCAACATTCTTAAAACCCACTGGACCTTCCATAAGAAGTATAACAAGCACGAGGCCCACAAAGTGACACCGTGTAAGACAGGCAGGGATTCTCTGCATGGCCAGGAAAAGTGGCTTTACGACAGGAAGAAGAGTGGCTGATTGGCAAACCAAGCCAAGTTTTCAGACGAAGGCCAAAAGACAAAGACTGTGCTGAAGCTTTAACAGGTTGAGGGCAGCTGTGGGTATAAAAGAATGCCGGCCATTAAGAGATACAAGCATTTTACAGTAGGAGATGATGGGAGAGAAGGCCAAATGGTCCAGTTCTAAGCTTCATCTATTTTTATTTTATTATGAGGACAATAAAATATCTAAAATATCCTGAGTTTTTTTTTAATTTATAAAGTGCTATTAAAAATGTAAGACATTATTGTAGCTAAAACATTCTTGCCATGAAAAAGAAATTTTTTAAATTATGTTTTTGGAAAGTATTTGCTTTTGTTTTTTGGGTTTTTGGTTTTGGTTTTGTTTTTTTTTTTTTTCCTTTGGTGGTGCAGGAGGAGGGAGGCATTTAGGTTTATTACTTACTCTTAGAGGAGGTAGTGGGGATTGAACCCAGGACCTTGTGCATGCCAAGCATGCACTCTACCACTTGAACTATACCCTCCCCCTGTTTTTGGAAAGTATCTGAATTTTAAAATTGGAAGTTTCCCTAAAATCGTCTCATCCAACTTCCATTCCCCAATAAGGAAAGTAAGGTCTTTGAAAGTTGTATAAAACTGAATTGTCTTAAGAATCAGGAAGCTGACCTGCCTCCCAATAAATCTACCTTACAAACTATTCTTACCTCACTCTCGATCCTGGATTTCAGCAGGTCAATGTCGTCAGACAGCTTATCTACTTGGGTAACCAGGTCCTGTGCACTTTGCATGCTAGGCAGGAATTCACTGTACTTCTTGCTGATCATACTGCATACCTCACCCTATTATATAAGATACAAAATTGAAAATGAGATGAGTAGGGAACTCTGTTACATAGCTCGTCTTCTGTTAGGTATCTTCCATGTTAGAGCCTTTCTGCTGGTTACCCACACCCATCTGCTTTCCCTCCAAGCCAATGGGGTTCTTCAAAAAGCACATTTCTCCCACCATTAAGAGTCCCATAACTTAAGGATGCAAGAAGACAATGACCAAATCCCAGTGGTGCCCAAGAGTTGTGCAAACACTGAAAAAGAGAAAGGCACAACCAGAAGTTCTCATTTTGAACTATATCAAGACTATCGCCACTAATTTTAATCATATCACTAACAGAAAAAAAGCAAATGTATAAATTAAACCCATAATGTGTATACTTCAATCAATTTGTGAATTTCTGCTTTCTTGCTTATAAAATTGTAAGATCTATATAAACTTGTGGTTGCCAAGGGGGCAGGGGGTGGGAAGAGATAGACTGGGATTTCAAAATTGTAGAATAGTTAAACAAGATTACACTGTATAGCACAGGGAAATATATACAAGATCTTATGGTAGCTCACAGAGAAAAAAAATGTGACAATGAATACATATGTTCATGTATAACTGAAAAATCGTGCTCTACACTGTAATTTAATACAGCATTGTAAAATAATTATAAATCAATAAAAAATGTTAAAAATAAAAAAATAAAATAAAATAAATTGTAAGACCTCATTTTAAAACCCTAAATTGATTTGAATGCCATTATCTCTGTTAATGCGAATTAATTTGATAAACAAATTATTGAATACTTTGCACTGAATTAGTCAATGCTTTGGAAGACACAAGAAAAAATTATGCTTGCCCACAAATAAATTCCTTTTAGGTAGGAAAGACAGCATACACAAGTAATCAGAATACAGAAAATGTAATATGACAACAAAGTTAGTGTCCTCCAGGAACACAACTGGAGTTTCGCTTGGAGTACAGAAAGTAATTCTCAACTGGCTGAAGATTTAAGTTGTTAAAATCAACTAATGAAAAGAAAGTTAGGTCCAGAACAGGGAAGAGCCTTGGGTGCCATGCTCAAGTAGCTTGATTGTCTTCTTTCCATTTTTATATAAAAAGTGATGAAAAATCCTAAAGCCATATTAAAGAGATGCCAGTGACATCAATACTTAACATTTAGGAAATCATTTTGGTAAAGAGAACTATTTTTGTGCTTTTATGGTACAGTACCAAACTTGCTCCCTTAAATCCAGACCTATACAGGTAAACATCACTTTAAATAAAAGCAACAAAGACAAGGGCAAATACTAATAGGCTGGTGATAGCAGAACAAAGTGAAACTGCTTGTGGCTATGTGCCTTTTGTTTTTGTATCAATCTCAAGATAGGAGGGTCCAAAGAAGCGCTATTTACGTGTTTTGTAACACTCAGCACAGCCTCAAGGGCCTAGGGTGGAGAAACTTTTAAGAAAATATCGATACAAAAAAAAAAAAAAAAAAAAAACAAGAAAAATTCCTAGAAAGGAGATTGGTATAATCCTCCCAAAGCTATTAGATTCACCCACAAATCGTACAAGGGAGTAGGTGGAGGAGATAAATACACGCCGACGAGGGGTGGGGGGAGCCTGCCCTCATTTCTACCCTCTCCTATGCAGACACCTCGGCCCTCCAGTCCCACCTTCCCTGCTCTGCTGGTCTCCTCGGCCCTCCTCCTCGTCCCTCTATCCCATCCTTCCCCTACCTAACCCCACTCCCCAACACCGCCCCAGCCCCCTCGCTTCCTCAGTCTCCCACTTCCGTCTGGGCTCCCCTCTAAGCGCCCTCCTCAGCCCACAGACCTCCCAGCCCTCCCACTCCTCATTCTTCCCCCTCAGCTCCCACACCCGACTCCTCGCACCCACTCTGGCTGCCGTTGGCCCCACTCCTCTCCCGTCCCTTTGTAGTCAGCCACCGGCTGCCCCGCCTTCACCTTGATCTCCTCCACCCGCCGGGTCAGGCGGCTGATCCGAGTGCCCAGATCCTCCTTCTCCAGCCTCCCCGAGTGTGCCAGAACTTCTGTCACGAACGAGGCCATCGCCACCACTGGAACCAACGCTGACAGGGTCACTCTCCCGTAGCCAGCGCGGCAGCTCCAGTCCCGTTGGCGGCCTTGGCGCGCGGCCTGCCGGGAAACGAAGTCTCGCGGGGCCCGAACTGCCGCGAGAGGGGGCGAGCGCCGAACTACAACTCCCAGCAGGCACCGCGGCTGTCTTAGCGTGGAATTTCCACGGTGTCCGGTAGTTGGCAAACTGTGTGGAGACGCGTTTTCCTCTGTCTCCGTTTTCAAATCGCTTTTCCTTTCCCGCCCGTTTTTCCCTGGGAGAAATGTTTTTATTTAATAACCAGTTCCAACTGAACCTTTCTCAACTTCAAAACGCTTACCTGTGAAATTTATCTAGCCAGAAAACCCAACGAGCCCATCTTGATGTTTTTTTCGTTAAATATTCCTTCTCAGGGGCCGCAGAGGCCGTCAGTCTGTACGAATGGTGCTCTCTGAAGTTGTGCAAGGAAATGACTTCACCTCATTATAAACAAAAATCTGCCCATAATTGCACTCCTTTTATATTGCATGGTTTATATTACATCTGTGTGTGTGTGTGTGTGTGTGTGTGTGTGTGTGTGTGTGTATACTACATCTATGTAATACTATTCATATTACCCAAATATAAATAACAGTACAGTGTGGACTAGAACAAGATACTTGGAACTTTCTATCAGAGATTACAAGTCAATTTTATCAAAACCTTTTTTAAAATTTTTTAATGTGTTATGTGTTTAAGATATTTACACATATTTAAGATAAATAAATACATATATTGAGATGAAGGATATACATCTCTCTGAGTGATGAATTTGTGGGGGGGGGTTCCCCTTCTCTTTCCCTATTTATTTTTCTGCAATAAACGTGTACTGCTTTGATTAAAATGTTATTTTTAACTTTTTTAAAGGTCTCTTGCAAGGGTTGACCCCAAGTAGATGCTGACCCTAAGGTCCTTGCTAATTTTAAGTGCCTGTGGGACAATCTGCTTATCCTAGTGAGGCCAGGGCAGCTTCCTGTGACGTGAGCAAAGGAAATGAAGCTGGAGTTGAGGCAGGAAGTCATAATATCTTGGGAAGCACCTCTCCCTAGAGAACCAAACCAACTTGTTTGGTAGACCTGTCAGCTTCACTTTGAGTTCTAAATGCTACTGATAATAAATGCCCAGTGAGAAAGAAGGACCTGCAGATGAAATTCCTGAAAACTTGTATCACACATTTACTGAGCAACTACTATATGACAGATGCTGTGCTAGGTTGAGAATCCAAAATACTCAAATAAATAATCTCAGGAAAATACGATCATTACTATTTTGGAGGTAGATAAGGGACTGATCCAGATTTTGTGGGGCCTAAGTCTTACAGTTGCCAGGTGAGGGTGGAATCTTTAAGGAAAAGAATATAAAATAACAAATACAAAATTAGATACAGGCCTTGGAAGGAGCCTGTGCAAGGAAAAGTCCCTGAAGCTTAATCCACCTCTGAGGAAGAGACAAAAATGCAGAGAAAATATTGGAGGAGGAGCACCCAGTCTCTGATTGAATCAGAAAGGTTTCACAGTAAGAAGGAATCTGACCTAAGAATGGAAGGAAGATGCCAGGTTGAAGTTCTGGAATCTTCCTCCAGGAAACCAATCCATTCATACCCACAAACACAGCTGTGGAAGCTCCACCTCTCCCTGGGCACTGGAGAAGCTAAAGATTGTTCCTCAAGTTTCCAGAGAAAGAGGGAAGAGCCAGAGTCAGCCTGAGGAAGGAGAAGAATGCTCTTCTAGGGGATGGAGTGAGATTGCTACACACGGTCAGTATACACAGGCATGAATGAACACTTGAATAAATAAAGAGGAATTACCAAATGAATGGGTTCCAGTTTCCCCCACTAACCTGATCTCCCTCATAGTTCACACTTTATCCTGATGTGTGTGTCTCCCAACTCACAGATTTTCACAAATCATCAAGAAAGAGCTCCGAGGAAGAGCCAAAGAATTAAGGAGCAGTGTCTGACCTCTCATGGCTTACACACCTGCGGCATGCCAGTATTCAGGAAGCCAAATATCAAACACAAATCCAAAGGGATGTAGTACAAGCAGACAGTGTTTCCAGGGATGCCTAATATTTCACCATTGTGTTGATTAGAACATGCGGTTGTTATAAAAGCAGCAGAAGGAGCCTACGATTTAAAAGAGCATCCCATTTGCTTCAAGATAGTGTGAAGGGAGGGATGGGGAGCAGTGGGTACAGGTATGGATGAAACAAGGTTGGTGTAAGTGGATAATTTTTGACGCTGGGTGACAGTGCATGAGATTTCTTTATACCATTTGCTCTACTTTTGTATACATTTGAAATTTTCTGTAATAAAACATTTTTTAAAAGGGCATGCCAGAAGATTCTGCTCACCTCCCTTCACCCCTACAAGACTGATAATCTAATCAGGCTGCTTAAGTGTTGAGGCATCTTTCAGGTAAAGTCAAGATACTGCTTTCTCAGATGCTTCCTCTTTGCTGAATATTCCACACCCTTCTTTCACTTCGTAGTGTACACAGGGCAATCAGTAGGTTAAAATATGAATAGGGGAATACATTAGTCAACATTTATGTTTTCAATATAACAAATCCCAATTTTTTTCTGTGTTTTGCCATTAAGATTAACCTTCATCTATGTGCCGTGTCACAGGTGCATAGGCACAGGGCAGGTGGAATCTCTGCTGTGGCCTGGAGACAAGAATATGAAATGTCACCGGCGAGCCGCCTGGCTTAGGAGTTGGATCTGTTGCTTACCAGCTAGGGGCTTTTGGCAAGTTACCTAACATGTATCTCACATCGGTGGTGTGAAAAGTAAAGAAGGATATAGAATTTAGTCAAAAGTCTGGTATTTAGCTGCACTCAGTTAATGCAAATGATTTCTTTTCTTGTCGGAACCTGCCTCTTGGCAGCAGCAACAGAAAGGAATGGAAGCTGGTATGACTACCATCTATTTATAGCTGCTTTCCTAACAGCAGCAGGAGGCTGAGGAGGAAGGGCTTCCCTCCCGATATATTCTGGGTCTGGATAGCTTCCTTGGATTGGGGGATTTTTTTTTTCTGCTTGCAAAAATACTAAATTATGAATTTATAAATGTATAAAATACATAGACAAGCAGAAATAATAAAATAAAAACTATCCATAATCCTTCCACTAAAATAACCATAGTTAACGTTTTATGGTATATGATATATAGATACATACTTACATACATATATACAGATATATGCAGTTTTTTGTGAAAGTGAAATTGCATTCTATATACTCCATATATTGTTTGCTCACTGCTTTTCTCACTTAACAATATGTCAAAAACATTTTTCATGTTATTAAAAGTTCTTCTACATCAATTAAAAATGGCTGCCTAAATTGTACATAGCAACGTACAATTATTAATACTAGTTCAATAAATATTTTCATAAACCTTTATATATATTCACAGTAAATGAAGAGAAGTTCTTGGAGGCAGGATGCTGGGTCAAAATATGCATATATTTGAAAGTATAAAATGTGAAGTCATGTTGCCCTTTAGAAATATTATATCAAGGTATAGTCCCAGAACATCATTCTTGTCTTCTTGCAAGTGGGGAGTGACCCTAACTCTTAAGTTTATGAATTTATTCATCAACTATATCTTGATGGCTTGCTGTCTCGCTTTTATGCCTCTCGTGGACCCTCCCCAAGAATCCACTCCCCCTGCCAATCTTGGACACACCCCCTAAACCCAAACATTGCCAAGTTCCTGGCACCTGCTTCAGCTGCTGCCTAGAAAACTGAAACAGGAACCCTCTCCAAATGCGAGAGACCTTCCACTCAACCTCCCCAAATTCCTCGCTGCCAGCCAGTCACCAAGCCGCCTGTCCTCCTTTTCTTTCTGCCTCTATTTTGTGGCAGGAGCCACCATGGCCTGGAGTTCCCGTGGGAAAGCCCAGCTCGGGGGACTGCTCCTCTCTCTCCTTGGCTGGGTCTGCTCATGTGTCACCACCATCCTGCCCCAGTGGAAGACTCTCAATCTGGAACTGAACGAAATGGAGACCTGGATCATGGGGCTTTGGGAGGTCTGCGTGAATCAGGAGGAAGTTGCCACTGTGTGCAAGGCCTTTGAGTCCTTCTTGTCTCTGCCCAGGGAGCTCCAGGCATCCCGCATCCTCATGGTCACCTCCCATGGGCTGGGACTACTGGGGCTTCTGCTCTCTGGCTTTGGGGCTGAATGCTTCCAGTTTCATGGGACCAAATGGGTATTTAAGATGCAGCTTTGTCTCCTGGGAGGGACTTTGGAGGCATCAGCTTCGGCCGCTACCCTCTTTCCAGTCTCCTGGGTGGCCTACGCCACCATCCAAGACTTCTGGGATGACAGCGTCCCTGAGATTGTGCCTCGGTGGGAGTTTGGAGATGCCCTCTACCTGGGCTGGGCTGCTGGAATTTTCCTGGCCCTTGGCGGGTTACTTCTCATCTTTTCATCTTGCCTGGGGAAAGAAGATGTGCCTTCTCCCCGGATGGCTGTTCCTACAGCCCCACCATCCTGTGCTCCAGCGGGGGAGTCTGACAGCTCATTCTATCTAATGCCAAGACCTAGGAGCCTGGTCATCTAGGACTAGCGTCTGCCAAGGAGTCTCTGGAAAATGTCAGTACAATTTATTCTCTTCCTTAGCCTTCATCACTCTATATTTGTTTGCCTCATTTTGCGGGGGATGGTTCCTGTCTCATTTGTCAAGAATTTGACAATCTTGGTAATATTCTAACCCTAATTTCAGAATGAAAAATCAAGGCACATGTGTCTAAAAACATGTTTATCTGATTTAGATTCCATTTGTATAAAATGCTTTTAAACTCATAACATGAATTATATGCTTGATTCTTTTATTACTAAGGAAAATGGATTACAAAGTGGCATCCATCCTAGAAAATCTAGTCTCCTGTTAATCCAGATAGAAAAGCTGAAGAATATGCCTTGGCAAGTGAAAGTGAATTATGGGCCTGGAACAGCACCTCAGGACAGGAAACCTCCTTGTGTTTATTTCCAGCCTCGGGTGCACGATTTGAAAGGGTGCTTCACAATGTATCTTTGCTGTTTTGTAGATTTCTGATACTCCAAAGGGAAGTCATACTCTTGTTTCTGCCATGTCAAGAGGCTATGTACGGTCTGCTCTGTCTTCCCAACGTCATGGTGAGAAACAGTCAGTGTGAGTGGGTGGTAGGGTGACCAACTCTCCTGGTTTGCCCAGAACTGGGCATTTTCAGCACTGAATGTAGGAAGATCCCTGGCATGACTGGGTACAAGGACTGCCCAAAGGGGCATATATGTGGAGAGAATTATCAGCTCCTCGGAGCTGGTAAGCATAGGTCTTTTACTATATGCAAAATCACATTATAAATTTCTCAAATTTTAACCCAAATGTCAGAAGACCTACCCAGGCCATGGTACAAATGAAGCCCCTTTCACAACAATGACCCAAGTTCCTTTGCTTGTCCCCCCTGCCTGACCACCACCCCCCCACCCCACCCCCGTCTTCCTCCAGCACTTCTGCCAGTCTTCCAGAAGAAGCCTCAGGCTTGGTCATAAAGCTGCCCGTCAGCTGAAATTACCCTGCATATCCACCCTGTTCCTCTCACTACCATTTGTCCCCCACTCCCTTAATTGGTTGAAAAAGAGTCACCATCGACCCCAACCCTGTTGACAGTTCCCACAGGAGCACAACTAAGGGTGATGGTCCCTTTGCCAAGTTCAGAGGCACCTGGATTGCTTGCAGGACTGAGGAGCCCCGTCTCCTCCACGTTGGTCTTGCCCTTCGCCCTGAGGCTATGTGGCTTGTGCTGAGATGTCTCTGGTTCTCAATTAAATAGCCCTGGCATGGCCCTGGCATCTTGAGACAGCCGCCACTCAAGCAAGAATGTGCACACACCGACACAAGAATACACAAGTTTGCCAGCAGAGTCCCAACCAGTTCCCATTTTTTTCTGAGGCAATGAGTCTGCCCAGGTGCAGCCTCGTCTTTGGCACCTTACTTACCTTCTCACCCAGAAGAGGGTCCTCTAGGAGCCTTAGTTTCTCCAGAAAGCTCCTTTCCTTTTTATGAATGACTTTTTGGGGATGTCCTCTTGACATACACAAATCCAAATGACTCTTAGGTATGTAAATTTCTGAGTATAAGAAGACAGTTTGCATCAAACTTGTATTCTGGCCTTCTCTGGTTCCAGTGCTGATTGGATCAACAACCCTTTAGTTTCAAATATCTTTAGGCCACTTTTCAATCAGGGGTGAGGCTCAAATATCCAAGAGTTATCCTGGGATTCCCTAGGATCTACAAGAAAGACCCATTTCATCGTTCACCCATCCGACCGTTTATTCACTCATTTAACAAATATTTATTGAGCAACTACAATGTGCCAGGCATTGTGCTAGCAACCAGGAATAAAACGGTAAGACAAAATTTATCCCTACCCCTCCTATAGGTGAATAGAGGAGACAAATATTAATGAGAAATCACTTACATGAATGCAAATTGTAACCGTGACGAACTTGACAAATTTGAAAGGTACATATCATGCAATTGGAGGAATTTAACCTAGTCAGGTGAAATGAGTGGGTACCCTAGGGAAATGATGACTGGCTGAAAAAGCTAAAGGCTGGCCGGCAGTTCTAGATGGAGAGAGACAAGAGTATAAGGCAAGGCTGGTAAAGTAGGAAGGAGCCAGGTCTTACAGGGCGTGTAGGGCTCATAGGGCCTGGAGAATGTTGGCTCTGTGCTCAGGACCACGGGAAGCCAAGCATGTGGCCAGAACAGGCGCTCAGCCCCCAGCCGCCTGCAGCCGTAGCCTGCTCGCCCTTCCCTAACACCTTGTCCCCACCGCACAGTTGTGTAGGGTTTATGAGATTACAGCATACTTTCACGTCACTTGTGTGTTTTATTTAATGTATCTTGAGGGGTTTTTTAATTTTTTTTTTTTTGAGATTGGGAGGACAGATATTATTTGTTTTGCTAAAGAGGAAATTAAGAAGTTAAACAACATGACTTCAGTGAATAATTAGCTGGCCAGGACTTGAATCTGGGGTTTTGACGTCGTAACGGCCTTTTGTCACCCCATCCAGTTGCTTCCTGGGAATCGGTCGCCGAGACAATCCACCAGACCAAAGGGAAAACTAGCAGCGAAGTGGAAGGAAAAACCAAAGGCCTGCAAGAAAAATCGTGTGCTCTGTGCTTTTGTTGAGGTCTAAACAGGGTCTCTGTGGCCAGGTGGCTCACCTGCTCCTGCTGGTGGCTTGCAGCCCGCATCCTAATCCCACGTGTGCAGGTGTTGTGATTCTGGCTTCCTCTGCAAAGAAGCGAACACAAAGTAAGGATTTGTTAAGAGAAAATAGCCTGTCTTCCCAACTGTCCTGATAAAGGACACAAAGGCATTTAAAAAAAAAAAGGAGTCAGGCAGGGACTGCTGATTGATTCTCAGTTAGCCAACAGCATGTCATCCCCAGAAAGGAATGTCACATGCATTCTGGCCAGAATCCACTTTTAGAGAAAGAGTCCAAGAAAGAAGATGCTTTTTACCTAAACCTACCACTGCTTTTATCTACCTGTTTTGTACAGAAAATAATGAGACATAAAAATAGAAGTAATTAAATCTTAGCTTCAACACAGCTTTTTCTCATACATTTGTGGCAAATTATTTCAACATTAAAAGCATCTCTTTGTTGTGGTTACACATGGGGAAGTGTGTTGTCATATGTATTAGAAACAAAAAGGGACATCCATCAATCAGTGTTTTAAGTCAAAAGCTTTTATTATGTGCAAGGCATTGAAAGAAAAGAACTCAGCAACTCGCCAGATTTGATGCAGTTAGAATTTGATGCATTCAGTGCTACTGTCTTCTCCACCAGTCTTCCTTTGGATCTGAGCATTTCAGGGTCAGCAGGGAAAGCACTCCAGAAGGTCCCTATTAAAATGCTCATCTGTTATCCTTCTGAACCTCTGAGACAGTTTCTGAGGAAAAAGTCCCATAAGTTAGACACATTTGGGGATGGGAGAGAAGTCAGAAATGGTTTCCTGGGCTTCTAGACAGGAGATGTGTCTTAGCAGCCAGGAGCCGGACAATACAAAATTCAGAGTTAGGAAAATGTTCGCAGTCACTGGTCTCTAATAAGGAGCTGAGAGATGTTCCACTCTACTAATTGATGGATTTATTTTTTAAGCCAGTTGTTCTTGCTACCTCATCCACATTTACAGGACGTGTATAGACTGTTTTGTCATCCAGAATTCTGACCAGAGCCTCAAAACCAAGTCCCATGGGTGCTATATGCCCGTATTCTAAAGAGAAGGGCTCACCACATTGTTAGTAAGAACTGACCAAACTGGTTGGCCTTCATACCCAGCAGCCTACGTAAGAGAACCCCGGGTTGGGGGTGGGGGGGAGGTATAGCTTAAGTGGTAGAGCGTATGCTTAACATACACCAGGTCCCATGTTCAATCCCCAGTACCTCCTCCAAAAACAAAAACAAAAACAAACAAAAAAAAAGGGAAGCGCCTTCATGAAGGAGGATTCCTGGAAGGGAATTCATAACAGTTGGGAGCACTGTGATGTCTCTACACTTCCCTGTGAGCAACGGGGTGGAGATGGACCTCAAGAGAACTACTCAGAGGTGGGGCTGTTCCCGGCAGGGAAGACCTGTATCTGAAACACACCCATCCCACCCCTGCTGAGCTGCAGAAAACCCTGTGCTCTGGAGGCACAGAGAAGGGTGCCTGACCACCAATGGAGCAGCCTGAAGCGGGGGAGCAGGCTGAGAAGGGGCAGAGTGGCAGCACCTGACTTCTGCCTCTTACTGGGGCAAGGACAGTGAGCTTTCCATAGCCCAAATGGATGCTGGGGAAGGCAATCTGGGTGGCACTGTCCCTGAGCACCGCTGGAAAGGGTGAGTGACTAGAGCAGGAGCTGAGAGGGGCTGTAAGAGGTCAGCCAGAAAGTCCGAAAGCCGTATCCTGGAATAATGTGGTTTTCTACAGGGTTCTCTGAAGAACCCATAAAATAGCCCACACAAGAGCTAGTGATTGGATTCTTGCCATAACAAAGAACATTTGAGAACCAAGAGAGAATTACAAATAAAACTAGCTGTTTCTTTAAAAAGTAAACAATGTCCTTTGCCTTATTCTCCTAGAAACCCTCCTTTCCCAGGCTCTAGGGCAGCGGAAGTTGGGGTGGGTGAGGCGGGGAACAGAGCAGGGCAGTGGAAGAGCATCCTATGGCTCCTTCCTTACTGCTGGTCCCTGAACTTCAGATTGGGGCCTGAACCAAGGCCAGGGAGAAGCCCTGATGCAAATGGATGAGAGTGAACTTTTGATCTAGATGCGTTCAGACTCTGTAATTCATGAACATTTTTATTTTAATACTCAAACATGACAAGAAAGCTCTGAGCATCTGAAAAGCAGTGGAAACAAAAAGAGAGCTATTGACTCATCGTACTCTATCAAGCCCAGGCCATCCAATAAAAAGATAAAAGAAAAAATATATCTAGCACAAGGAAAGAATCAGATGGGAGATACTGTCGTGTTTCCATCCAGCGTAAGCCCTGACCCTTTCAACATCTCTCTTCCACTTAGATCGGCTAATATGAGTCCATGACCCCCTGGATATCTACATTATGCCCCAAGTGTTTAGAACCCACCTGGAGCCCTACGCAGGCCAAGGACAAGCCTTACGATTCTTGCCCCAAGACGTGTTTCCCCATGAGAACTGAATCGGGCGTTCTTCACGCCAAGCCATTGCTGCATCTGTGGCCTCCTTTAACCCTTAGGACAGAACTGCAGGGTTAAGGCTTTTCCTGTTTTATAGACCAGGAAAGCAGGTTTAGCTAGTATTTGAACTCAGTTGTGTTACAGTCCAACGTCAATATTCTCTCCAGGAACCACATCTTCCTAAGAGACCTACTGATTCAGCAGTGATTTGTCAACAAGAAAGCTCCAGAACTGTGTGACTCAGGAATGTGAGACCTGGCTATTCCTTAAGCAGGGACGGTCAAGATGACTTAGTGAATGACCATGCTGCTTCCAGGTCATCATCAGTGGGAGTTCTGTCCTTACTGTTACAATCTGAGTGCTCATTTGGGAAGAGCATCTTTGGCATGAGTGGTACCTCCAGCCCGCTGTTAGGACTCTAGATAGAAAAGTGGTCATAGCTCCATCCATATGATTAACACCAGGACCAGCCCACATTTAATTTTCAAAGCTCACAACTGGCAGTTTCTGGGCACTTTTGTGCCAGCCTATCAGTCCCATCACCTACATTCTTTAGAAGGTTGCTAGCCCCTACTTCTACTCAAAGTTAATACTTCTGATCATTGCTTATTATCACAATTTCTGGTCCTCTTCATTGCAGGAACATCCAGGCTTATTTTGAGAAGGGAATAGACCAGGTCTCTGCCCCATAGGATCTATTCACCTGTTTATAAATGGCCAACTAGCTACACAGCAAGGTGGCAGGGTCGTCGTGACTAGCCAACGACCTACTGAGCAACGCAGCAAACAAGAGTGCTTTAAAGGGAGGAAGTGCCCTTCAAAAATCATTTAAGCCACTTCCACTCTGACCTGTAGCAGATTAAAAGATCAGTTGAGTGTTCAACAACTTAGAAGAATGTGGAAAATTTCTGTAAAGGTTCAGGGAAAAGCAATGTAGTAATCAAACAGCTGAGAAGGTGAGCTTACAAGCAAATTTTAAGTGTTTATGCTAATTAAAGGAAAGGTTAATTACACAGAAAACAAGATTTTTCTCTATCTCCATCAAAGTTGAGTTTAACACAAGGAGTGTGCCGAAGGTAAAACAGATTAATTCAGAAAGCATAAAAGCCTGCAACCTATCATTGAAGGAGGTTACAGACCATGAAACCAGAGAATTCAGGGTGTTGAGGAAACTAACTGCAAAAGCCACTTCATTGGTAGGCGTAGTTCTGGGAATTCATTCTCAGTTGTGGCCGTGTGTCCGTCAGAATCACCTGTGATGGGCCCAGCCTGGATCTAAGGAGTCAGGATCCACAGGGTCAAGGCCGGGGCAGCTGTGTTTTAAAGTGACAGCTGATTCTGGATTGATGGCCAGGGTAGGAATCACTGCTAACTCCAACTCTCTGAGCAATAAAAGCCGCTCTTTTTCCACTTGGTCCCTCTGCCTCTACTGAGAATTCTTTCTCAGTCAGCGGGCAAGGACCCACACATTTGGGGTGGGCTTTCCAATTTGGGGGTCCTTCCATCCACTGACACTTACATGTAATGCAACTAGAAATGAGATGACAAGCTATCAGCCACCACTAGGTGCTGCTTAAGAAGTGACTGCTGTCTGCTCTTTCTTCAATCCCATCAAGCCTCTCAACCCTGTAATCTGCCTTTTTCTTTTGAAGAAAAACTAAGGGGGAGGGTATAGCTCCAGTGGTAGAGCACGTGCTTAGCGTGCACAAGGTGCTGGGTTCAATCCCTGGTACTGACTCCAAAAGTAAGTAACTAAATAAACCTGATTACCACTCCCCTTACCAAGAAAAGCTAAAAAAAAAATAAAATAAAAACTAAAACGTGACATATACTCACTGAGTCCAAAACTGAAAGTATATATTTAAATGAAGCCACGCTGCATTCCAAAGGTAAAACAAATACTTTTATTGCACATTTATAAAATCTGCATAGTTGTATCAAGTGTTCTTCCCTCCCACGATTCCCTCGTTAATCTTAAAATTTGGTTAAAACACAATACCCAATCTGGAACTTTTAAAAAATGGTCAATGGGGGGATTTCTCTCTCTACATATACATATATATATATATAGTTTTTTTTTTTCTTTTTACAAACCCACATCCCTAATTTTTTTTTAAAGCAAAAAAGGGGAGGGGCATCAAAACGTTCTCCTGGGCCAGCAGCAGCCTTAGATATGTGTTTTTGACAATTTTCAGATGCTAGAAAATTTTACATAAATGGTTAAGCAAATGTGAAAACACTATCTTTTGTCAAGTTCCACGACGCTGCTCTTCTGTCTAAAGTCCGTAATGCTTTCCTTTCTTTCGCTCAGGACTGAGTATGAGGTTTTCTGGTTTATTCAAAAATATAGAATAAAAGAGAGAGAAGAAAGAAAGGAGAGGCAGCTTTGACTTTTCGGCATCTTGCTGCCACGTGACCTTACGTTCAACCCACACGTGAACGGGCGGTGATTCATCAGCAACCCTTCTGTCATCTCCTGTCAAGAGCCAGGGAGGTTTTCACTTCTCATCTCTGGACGTTAAGAATTTTTTTAATGTCATCTGTATTTGATGAAATAACTAGTTGCTATTCATCTGGTTCAGGTTCTGATGAATCACGCTTCAGTTCTGCTGTCAAAAATATTTATGCCTGAAGGATAATTTAAAAAGTGGCAAGAGGCTTAGAAAAAGCCCAAGCCGTCTTACAGGTGCATGAGGCATTTCAGGTCTTCTGGCATCAATCAATATCTTAATACACTGGTTTCTGCCTTTTTCAGTGAAATTGCTTTTATGATCCTGTACCTAAAAAGTGCAATTTTATTTTCAATCCTTCTTTACACACATAGCATGGTCGGGGTCTGGATCTGAATCTTAACTTTTTCACCTAATCCGTTTCTCAAAGTAAACACTGTGACAACAGACTTCTGTGCAACAGGCAGTCAACCAAAGACCAGGATGGGCCGTGGACACCTCAGGGCTTATTTCACGGTCACGGTTGAAACTCCTTGAATTGACTCCATGACGGCTGCAAACCGGCTGCAAAGGTCATAGGGGGAATTGGGTCGAATAGTTGGAGGCTCCTTCAAGACAATGATTTCTGCAGAAGGGTCTAGAAGCCTGGGTAGAAATTCCCCTAAGCACAGCTGCAGATTTTCTGTGGAGGGAAAACAGATGGTTACTATACAGCTAAAAAGATCTCTGAGTGAGGTGGGAGGGGATAAATTTGGGAGTTTGAGATTTACAAATGTTAGCCACTGTATCTAAAAATAGATTTTAAAACAAGTTTCTTATTGAACTATGTTCAATACCTTGTAATAACCTTTAATGGAAAAAAAAAAAAGAAAACTAATAAATGTGTGTATATGCATGACTGGGACACTGTGCTGTGCACCAGAGACTGACACACTGTAACTGACTGTACCTCAATTAAAAAAAAAAAAAAAAGATCTCCAAGTAAAAATGTCTGCTACACAGGAAAGCCTTCCATATAGCCATCACCCAACCTCAAAGGTCAAAGCACTACTGGCCAGCTGAGAACAAATGATGACTCCTTCAGGCCAAACCAGGAGCAAAGACCTATTTGCCAAATATAGCAAAGCTTTAGGTCACTGCTTTAAGTCATCTGACATATACAGTCACTTCATTAGGGACAGATCTTCTAGTCAGTCATCCTTTTAAAAGCTGAGAAAGTGGTATGATACTCTACCATAAACATAATGCTGCTAGTTTCTTTCAAATAATTAAAATATACCAGTGTATACACATGGCATTAAGTAAAGCCATATATCACACATGGTCTAAAGAAGAACTGAAGACATTAAACGGAAATTGGTAGCTTGTAATTATTATAGAGTTTTTCAATAAATATTATAAACTTGAACACTTCGAAAAGTCAACAGCATATCTTTACATCTGTGAGAAACTAACAAAGAGGATTCATATTAGGATATATACCAACCTTCTAAGTCTACCAAACTCGCCTGAAAGTAACTAGTTTTAGGCTTCCTCTCCAAAACGCACAGATAATCCATTTACTAATTTATCAACCTTGAAGGCATAATAGTTAATAATAAGTTTACATCTTGCAACTTCAAGTCACAGGAAAATCTAGTTATGGAACCATCAGGTAATTAAGCTCACAAATAGATTTGTATTTTTAAACTATAAAATTACTGGAGTTCAGTTACTGGCAGATGAAAAAGTAACAGAAGTCTGACATTCCTGCACAGCAGTGGTTTTTTCAAACAGGGCTGGCTGGCTGTCTGTGGAGGTGACAACAGCCACAGAGGAGGTAAGGGGTTCAGGCTCATGTTCCTTGCTTCAATAGAGCAGATTCACTTTTAACTCAACTTACATGCCTGGGGCTTCCAATCCCTTAAAAAGGTTTGACAATCATTGCTATAGAATAAAGTCCACTGTAATTTCTAGGATTCTCAGGAGCCTTAGAAATTCTGACAAGTGGTAACACCCACACACCTGCAATATCTTGCCCAAGGTAAGAGCACCAGTGGTTCCTCATGATCTCAATGGCATCCAGGTCATCCTTGGAGATGTCGTTATTAATGATAAGGTGAATGCACGGAATGATCAGCTCATTCATCACGTTGATGCCCTCAGTTACAGAGTGGTCATCATTTGTTTCAAAGAGAGAAGCTGCTCTGGCATTCAGCTCCTACAGATAAAAAGCAGAGTTAAAAAACCAAGCCTGAAAAAGAAGATAAATATCTGTTTTAGCAAAGTCTAAACAGTTCCCAAACTTTCCTGTACATTGGAATCGCCTGGGGAATCTTTAAGAAGATCTCTCGCCCCTCCTCAGACACACGGATTTAATTGATATTCAGGTGACCTGGGCAATGGGATTTTTTTAGTGTCCCCAAGATCCTGGTGCAGCAAATAAGTCTCTGACCCACTGGCCTAGACGCACAAGTCAAGGTCATGCTCAACACCCACTTCTAGCAAAAGCCCTAGTCAACGGTTCTCAATCTTCAGTGAACGTCAGAATCACCAGCAGAAAGCAAGCTGTGCCTGGGGTCCTCCCCAGAGGCTCGGCCCTGGTCACCACCATGTGAAAGCTCCCACTTAGGTGCTTCTGACGCACCGCGGGGGGTGGAGGAGCCGGAGATGAAAGAATCTAAATCCCTCCTGCCTCCTGGCAGAAGCTGAGCAGGACGGTCAAAATGTAATCTGTATTTGGTGATCTAAAAAATAAAAGCATGCCTCTAATAGAATTCAGATCCATCAAATCTACAGGTTCCCCTTTTCAGCTTAAAAATGCCTTGCTACATCTATAACTGATACAGGAATCCAAGTATAAATTAGAAAATGAAGCTCTTGAGATAAATATACATCATGACAATCTCCTCCACCTGCTATTAACCAGAGGCACCAGAGGCAGTGGCAGAAACGCTGGCCTCACTCCCCAGAGAAGGGCAATCGTGCCTGGCGTGAGGGAGGCCAAACGCAAGCACACGGTCAGAGGGCAAGCCTCCTCTGTAGTCTTCTGAAGGACAAGCACCTGTAGAAATCCCTGGGGAGGCAGACGGGCTACGTGGCGGCCGAACGCAAAGCAGGCCAGGACAGCTCTCCAGTGCTATATGACAACAGTATTAACAAAACTGCAGGACCAATCCTTACGGTTCATACCTTTAAAAACAAAACAACCTGGAATCTCTTCAGAAGTCACTAAGATTCTCATTTCCTAGCTTAGCAGGGAGCACAGAAAACCACTGCATTCCTTTAACACACTTTTATTATACACTTAGTACGTGCCAGGCACCGAGAAAAACAGCTGAGTAAGAAGAGACTCTGAGCTCAGGGAACTCACATCTAGGAGAGGCGCCCCGTGATAAAAGCTACGATGGATGCAGGCACACAGGAAGGGCACAGAACAGGGGTGGTGCTCATCCCAGCCTCTACCGGGAGTGGAGGAATGACTGCAACTGAAATGACTGATGGAACAATCTGTTTCAACGTAAAACTACTCTTAAGAGTTTGGAAAAATCCAAAACCCCTTGGAGATGTATTTTTTTTTTTAATTCTTTTAAAAAATTTATTATTGCATTATTTAATTGTTTTATTTTGGCAGAGGGGAGGTAATTAGGTTTTTTTATTTTTAGAGGAGGTACTGGGGACTGAGCCCCGGACCTTCTGCATGCTAAGCACGCATTCTACCACTTGAGCTATGTACCCTCCCCACGAGATATTTTTGTGTTTTAAGTTATATTTCTTCATGCCTACAAGGAGCAGAGGTAAACACAATAAAACAACACAAATCGTAAGGCTTTACAAACAGCACAAACCAGAAGGCATTTTCTTCGGTATAAAGCGATTACCGACTCCTTCACGCCCCGGCGGGGCCCCTTGGTCAGCAGGGCGGCATTGCTCTGGTAGGCGTACACCAGGTAGGAAAGGGCCTCTTGGTACCTGAGAAAGCGGTAGATAAAACACAGCTCAGTGCCCCTTCCCCAGATCCAGGGCTTAGACCCCACTGACCCCTAAAATAAGAACGCAATTGGCTGCATTATGGAAAAGGCTTCAGGATGGAGGCAGCACGAGGCACTGGGAAAAGCCTGAGGGCCAAAGACCACAGCCACTCTCAGCTCCTCTGCAAACTGGCCAAGAAACCCAAGGCCCATCAGGGACTTCCCTGGGCTTCTGTTTTTCCCAACTCTAAAGCAAAGAAGCAGACTATGCTCAAAAAGGTCCAAGCCAACGCTAAAATTCGTTTTCTGCGTTCACTTTCATTGATCACAAAAAATTTGGCCACTGTATCTCTCTAGTAATAAATCCATCATTCTGTGACGGATGAAAGGGCATGTGTGATGTTCAGAACAAAGCCGAAGTGAAACGCTGGAAAGAGCAGAGGCCTGCTGGTGCGTGTGACAAGGGAGGGGACACAGCTGTGTTCTTAGAATTCCTGGGCGGGCATCAACAAGTAACAGCGTCCTGACCTCAGTGACATAAGAGGCCAACTTACTTTCCTTTCTGATAGAGCTCCAGGCCTGTCAGGAGATACACAGACACCTTTCGAAACAAACTGTAATCTTCATGCCACTTCTGAAAGGAAGGACAGCCATGAATGATTACGACCACAATTACTTCTGCACTTTCTACCACAGTGAATTTTAAACTCAATAGAACTATTTATCGAGCACATATGGGCAGGGACAAAGAGATGCAAAAGCTTTCAGATAATAAAATTTCCAATATTTAGCATAAAAGTCTACTGCTGACCTTACTTTTGACCCTGTTGCTTCTGCAGAGGAACAGAAATATTTATAAGCTTTAGAATTTAGTGTCTTAATTTCCAACACCCACGTCAAAGGCATTCAACTCTGATCTCAATGAATGGCCTCTCAAGTTCTGACGAAACCACCCAGATGTGGGGAAGATGGAGGGACAAGGCTGTTCCAACCACACAGAACACCACCCAAGCTCTAGGTGGCCCACCTTGGGCGGCACGTAACATTGTTTTACCTACAACGCAATGTCTTTAAAAAAAAAATTTCTAGTTATGTGAGCATTTGAATGCACAAAAATTTAGTTTCCAATATAGAAACAGTAGAAAACTGTATTATTTAAAACAGGCCAAAACCAAGAACTGTGTTGTCTAAAACAAGACTAAAGTGGGTATTTGAAGGAAATGAAGTGTTGATTTAGTCGAACAGAAAAATGGAATAAAGAAACTGCCTCTTCTAAGGGTAAGGAAAGATCATTTGTTCATTCTTACTCAGTTTTTTTGGGGGGGGAGGGAGAGTCAGTGATAACACAGTTGTTAGTTTTGCTTCAGAAATGACTGTCTTTGCTTCGTGGACGTGAAGAAAGGACCTCACCTTGTACTCGTCCATGTTCATGTCATCTGGACCAATCTCCTTCAGCTTAGCCTGAGCCACCTTCATAATACTGATTGACCTGTGGACAAAATTCAGAAGGCTGTGAAAGCTGCCCCTTCGGGAGAGTCGGTCAAGTCAGACCCAGAAGGAAGGCTGGTCCCCCGAAGAATCCCCTTCTTACCTTTCATCGTAGCTAAGATTTTTATCTGCAAACTGTTCCAGAAGGGTCCGCTCTACTACCCTCTTAGGTGCTTCATTTTGGAAAAAGTAGACGAGCACGTGCTGAAGGCGAGGGTCGCTATGAGCGGTGGGGGTCTCCTTGGCAAGCTGGTAAAGCCTGGAGTACTCTTCGTGGAATGCCTATTAAATGCAGAATCAACAGTCGGAAAAGGGGGCACTGTGGGCTTCTACACACAGAAGGTGACGCCCAAGGGCTGGAGAGGTTTTCATAACTCTAAGAAGGCTTCTAGGAAGTCCTTCTTACTGAGGAATTACAGAGGCAACTACAGAATCTGTAAGTTGTTTGCATCTCCTAAGGGATAAAACTCCTCTGGCACCAAAGACCTACTGAAACTCATTTTTCTCATAAATTTCTCAGAAAAACAATATTTTGTTTTCATTGTTTCAGGAATATCCTTGAGGACCAAGGATGTGAATTTTAAAAATCCACATAAATGCAACTTATCCAAGTAGCTTAAAAAGCATGGTCTACGTACTTATAGGATGGCCCCCAAATTACCAAGGCGATGTCTCATTCACAGCTTTATTTACAGACATCTCCTAAGAGCAACAGCGAGCCCTCCAGGCGAGGTGTGACACAGAACTAGTGCCAAGACAGGAGGGGCGAACACTGCTGTGGGATGGCTTGGTCTTTAGTCAGGCAGGTAAGGGAGTTTTGTTTTATTTCAGTAAAAAACCCTTTTAATCCCATTTTTTTACCATCTGATAAAATTAGTGCCCCAGTATTATGATATGTGTGGTATAATGATTAGAAGGAAAAAAACAGAGATACCTTAATAAGCCCTGCTTCAGACCCATCCCGGTCAAAGGTCTGACGGGCTTTAGCTATGGCCAGGATGACCCCTTGCATGGCAGGGCTCAGCATCACCTACCACAAGAGGCACAAACACAGAGAGAAAGGAGAGGGGGAAGGTTCAGAAGAAGACCGTGGGAAAGAAAGGCGAACAGACGGCCGCAGGGAGGCAGAGCAGGGAGCGCCTCGGCCAGCGTCCACTGCAAGTCAGGTCTCACACACCTGCCCCTGCACATTCACAGCCCCCATCCCTCTGCACAACGGCAAGACCCTGCCCACGACAAGCTACGCCTATATATTGCCTCTAGTTTAGCAGATGAATAAAGACATATGTCTAGAAACACCTACAATATGTCACTGCTGAAGAATCAAGTTAAATTATAACTTTCAGGAAGTGTCTGAGGTGAGAATTCCAATTTATTTCCGTAGTTTGGGTGTATATCTGAAATACACCACTATGTTAGGAGTTTTACTAGGATGAACAGCACATTTAAAACAGTCTGGAAGTAGGGGATACCCAAACAGGACTCCATAAAATGAAACCTTATAATGACTAAAAAAAAAAAAAATATATATATATATATATATATATTTTTTTTTTTTTTTTCCCACAGGAAAAAAAACCAGAAATCTGAGGGACAGGACTCATGACTGTTAGTGTGGGGTGACAACTGTAAAGGAGGTAGACAGTGAGTGACTTGGGTTCTACAGCTTCTTCCTAAAGCTCAGAATTAAAAGTAACAACTTCAATTCACATTTGTTTTGCTCATTAGATGATGGAAAATTTTATATTTGGAGGAAACACCACAGACTAATATTACCAAAGACAAACACGCCTAACTTAAAAGGCAATCTTTTTGGTCATGAAACCAAACAAGGAACTAAGGGGGAGGATATAGCTCAAGTGGTAGAGCGCATGCTTAGCATGTACAAGGTACTGGGTTCAATCCCCACGTACCTCCTCTAAAAATAAATAAGTAAAAAAAACCTAATTAGCTCCCCGTCCCAAGAACAAAAAGCAGAAACAAACAAACCAAACAAGAAACTAAATTCTACCTTTCTGAGCCATCTGGACTCTGCAGTGGCCCTTGTAAGGGGAGGTCTGGGGAGGCAGCCGTGTTCAATGGTAACTAAGACAGGCCCTCCTATCCATCATTTGTCTCGCTGAGAAAATAGTAACTATTGCCACACACCTTACAAACGTATATTCGGTTCACGTGAGCAGGAAATGTAAGACTGACAACAAACAGCTAGGTCCTGTACTCATCTCTGTACCTCCTCATCATATCCATCTGCATCAGATCTAACCAGAATCCTTCCCACACTGGGAATCTCGACTTCAGAGACCTCAGAATCAGGCTGGGCAGCAGACTCTGCGTCATCAGCCTGTGGGGGCTGCTCTGACTGCTCTGCAAGGTGTGTTTCCGGGGGCATGGGCATCTTGGGTTCAGCCTCCTTAAGCTGTGGCAACAGAGTGGAGAGAAAGAGTAAGGAAAAAAAAGGAGAAAGAAAGAGGGATCGGTTAAACGCAGCAGACACACAGAATAATAGAAACGTGAGAAAACTGCGGCAGTGACTGCAGAGAGCCCGCCCCTCCTGGGGCGGGGCTTCCAGGCCACGCCCACCTCACTCAACGCGGCCTCCACGCCGCTCTTCTCGAAGGCGCGCGCCGTGTTCGCTATGGCCTGGGCCGTCTGCTCCTTCGCTATCACAGCGTGCTCCGATGACAAGCAGCGCGCCCCGTGGGACGAGGCCACCGAAGGCTCTGGGAAAGAACCGCACAGAAGAATTAGCATCTGATGAGAAATAACCAGCAGAACACTCTGTAAGAGACACGAGGATGGATGGATACCAAGTTTAATACGCAAATCTTCAACAAAAACCTTTAAAAAAAATCTGCAAATTTTCCTCTAGAAACTGGTGACTTAAAGAAATGGCTAATTCAGCAAGAAGCCATTGGCTTTTCTGTAAAATTTAATGTGCTTCCAATGGTGTAATATTTCTTTATGCCAAGAAGGCTTCCTACATAAACCATCTCGTAGGGTAGGTCACCTTAGGAGAACAGTTTTCATAAAAATCTACCTGTTAATCCTACCTACTTTCTCCTGCAACATGGGGAATAAACAAGAACTAAACAGAGCGAAAGCACAGGCAGCTAGCCTTTCTGCTGTTACTTCTGCTCAGCAGCAATGACTTCTGAAGACACAAGCTCTTCCATCAGGTTGAGGAAAACCCACTATATATTTGGAGTCTATTGTGCATACTGGCCTGGCTCACTCAGAGGCAGTGAGAGGGGATGGCCAAGGCAGTGCAGCATGAATTCCACCAGATCACTGGCAGAAACTCCCTGCTCAGATACCTTGTGATGGAGAGAAGTCCTGTGATGCTGAGCTGGTGGAAGACTCCATTTGAGGGATTTTGCAAGACTGCTCCTCTTCCCACTCCTCGACCTCCTGCTCAAACCTCCAGTTATCTTCCTGAACGTAGTGCTTCAGTTCAACAGAGAGGGACTCCACTTCTCCTAACATCTGACCTAGTTCATTTGGGGCTGCCTCTGAGGAAGAACAAAGACGACGTTAAAACGGAGTCCCACTGAGCAAAAAGGTCTCACGGAATCAAAAGGTCCTTTCTAGAAAGAAAGAAAATACGACATTTTGTAATAAGAAAATACATCCATCCATCAGAGGTACTGACAATATCAGGCCAATGGTGACAGCACTCCAGAAACAGTACCTGGCGTATGAGTAGGCAGGCACATTGAGTATCTGTTGGATGAATGAATGAATGATGGCGAGTAAGAATTTGGCATAGAAGCCAATCACTGACAAAGTAGCAAGAACAAAGCAAAACTTTCTTGGAAATTCAGAAAATCATTAGATCCAATGAAAATTTCAAGGTAGTTTTATCAGTGTAACCACTGTCCCTATTATTGATACGAATATCCGTCTCAAGATAGTTAGAGATGAATTCCAAGACATTTACACTGCTTTGAGTTTCACACAATCAAGTGCTGTCAGAGAGCAATTTGATACAAAGGTTGGATGGTCAATGACACCTGGTTCATTAAAAGCTATGAGGAAAAATGGCTAGAATATCAAGGACATACTAAGTCTCATTTCTAACCTGGTGACCAAAGCAAAACAAAAAAACCTACAGCACAACAGCAGATCCACTTACTGGTTGCTATTAACCAGTCTTTTCACTAAGCAAATGATAGTTTCCACTTTTTGTCTGTTTCTGTAATATAAAAATGAGCCATACGTGTAATAACAAGGCTTCTACAAGCTACCAACAGCCAGCACAGTCATTTGTACAGTAACTCCCACAAGCAGCTGTTCCTGCTTTCACACTGCAAATATGCAACAATGAAGATAGGCTGCCCTTAAGTGAGCACTCTCTCTATTCCCCACTCCCCCAAACCACACCAACACATTAGAAAGACAATTTGCTGCCCAGACAATATGCTCACGTGTTTTCTTACTTATGCGACACAGTGAACTTTGAACGCTAAAAGACGCTTCTATGACCTCGGATGTGAGAGGAAGAAAGTGAAGACTAAGATAAATGGAAAACAGCACTGAATCTGGAATCAGAACTGGATTTGCATCTTGGGCCTGCCATTTATTTACCGGCTGTATGACTCCAGACAAGTGCACAACCTCAGCTGGAAAATGTTGGTTACAAGAATTCCTGCCCTGCCTGCCTCCCTTTTAGAGTTACAAGTTATTAGAGAAAAAAAGTTTGAAAGCATGCAGGAAGGAGTAAAGTACCAAAATGAACGACTGCTCTTAGCATTAGCAGTAGTGTAAGAGAAGTATGAAGTTGTTTAGGCAAATCCACTTATTAAATTTAGCTTTTCCCCAAAGGGTGCAAAAATATGTGCACAAGAACATCACTAAAGAAGAAAAAAATTAGAGGCAATTTAAAAGTCTACCAATGGTTCAAAAAGACACCTGTACCCCAATGTCCACAGCAGCAGTATATACAATAGCCAGGACATGGAAACAACCTAAATGTCCAGACAGATAACTGGATAAAGAAGTTGTGGTATACTTATACAATGGAATACTACTCAGCCATAAAAAAGAATAAAATCATGCCATTTGCAGCAACATGGATGGACCAGAGATTGAAGTAACCCAGAAAGAGAAAGAAAAATACCATATGATATCACTTAAAACTGGAATCTAAAAAAAAAGGCAAATGAACTTATATATAAAACAGAAACAGACTCACAGACATAGACTACAGATTTGTGGTTGCCAGGGGGGAGGGGAGTGGGAAGGGATAAACCGGGAGTTCAAGATTTGCAGATACTGACTGTTATATATAACATAGGTGAGTTTATACTGTGTAGCACAGGGAAACATATTCAATATTTTGTAGTAGCTTAAGGTGACAAAGAATATTAAAATGAGTATGTATATTCATGCATGACTGAAGCACTGTGCTGTACACCAGAAATTGACACAACATTGTAAACTGACTACAACTCAGTTAAAAAAAAAAGTCTATCAATGGGAGGCTGGTTTAATAAATCATATACATATTTCATACAGTGGAATTATTATATGGTTGTTAAAAAGAAAAGGGTGGTTCTATTTTTAAAAATATAGAGATTGCTAAGATAAAAAACTAATGAGAGAGATGCAGAATAGAATGGAAAAACATCCCCCTTGAGGGAGAAAACGCGGTGGGAGAGAGAGATCAATAAATAAAATCTAGCATCTGCATAGAACATTTCTTGAAAACTATGTAAGAAACCTAAGAATGGATACTTGTTGGGCTCAAGATAAACTTATTTTTCGTTTTTATTTTCTTTTGTACTATTTGTCTTTTTCAAAATACATTATACTTGCTAACAAACTCTAATTAAAATTTTTTTTTTTAAACTACAAGACAGTTCCCTTCCCCGAGCAGTACAGATTTTCCCCATCCCTGGCTTCTGCTAAGGAATTTTTACCTGCATTGAAGTGGGGTAGCTTGTCGTTAATGTACATCAGACAGTAAGCACTAACATTCCTCAGGCCCCCGTAGGAATCTCTTTCAAGCTCTTCCCAGGAAGACTCTGTGACAGAGATGTCATTGTACTTGAGCCAGACTTGTCGGGGCTGATTATAGACGTAGGCCCAGTAGTGTCCTGCATTTGCCTGCCCTTCGTGCACGAGAACCGCGTGCAGGCGGTAAGGCACCTGCAAGTCAGAGAGCACTTCCTGAGACAGGTTAAGCAAAGCCATCCGATTAAAGTTTCAAAATTCAAAATTATTCCCAATTATCAGACATAAGAAAGCTGACTATCTATAAATGTGTCTGATACAGAGTTCACACCAAAACATCTAATTGATTCGAGAGAGACTAAGAAAAACACAGCCTTGCCATTATATTTCTGAATTGATAAAGCACGAAGTTGACATTCCTATACATGTTAATACTCATTTTATCAAGATGGCCAGTAAGCTTGTACTTGAAACTACTGGTTAACATACTATTCTTTACGCACACTCTGGGGTTAGGTCCAAAGATTAAGTCCATATAGCCATCAAGTCATATTCTCCAAGTCAAAATTATATTCAAAGGACTTTCAGAAGATCAGCTTCCAACTAGTTTTTTACTTGCTAATTACACAACTGAAAATGAACTGTTTTGCTACCATCTTATTATAATTGCATTACACTGAATTTCCTCAGCATGAAATTAAAAGGCATACTTCTCAAGTAAAAAAAAAAAAAATCCGTAGCCTTGGAATCTCCCAATTATATCTCAGTTCCTGAATCTCTAAAACCAGACAGCTGAACTAGATGATCTCTTTGAGGCCTCTTTCAACTCTAAACTCCATGACTACAGACCTAAAATGAAAGATAACCAAGACCTATTTATCCCTCGAATTTCAAACTCAGTTTATCTAAAAACAGAATCACCATGACCACTCATGCTGTGAACGTACTTAGCACACTTGGGACCTACAGCAAGCATAGCAAGTATCTTGTTCTATGCCTACTTTATTTGGCACCAAAATCTAAGTTAGTGTATTTCATTATCAATCAGTCACATGATGTATTTCTTCTTGCAAGTAATCATCCACTTATTGGGGTGAAAATCCATTTAGCTACATACTTGTTTGCTGCAACATTTGGAAAGCATTTTATTTTTCCCAATGTGGAGAAAATAGAGCAATGTTTAAGTGCCAAGTAATTACTGGTGAAAGAAAGGAAAGTCAGCCCTCGAATCAAATCAAACTTTCATTTAACCAGTAACTTGACATGCTTTCTTACTGGTGGTGAAACTTTTAAAATAATACAAAAGAGAAAATGGGGAAAACCTAATATTTACATAGTGCATTCCTGCTATGCGACACAACCGTGCCTCCACGTGACCTAGAAACAGGCCGCTCCTCCCACAGCCGTTCACACGGGAGCCACTGGAGGTCAGGCCCTTAGCTGGAGCCTCTTTATTCTCTATGTCCAGAATGTTAATCTACACAAAAATTTCTGTGGATACTAAGAATTTCTGCCCTGCCCTCCCTGGAGTTATCAGACAAACAAAGCTTGAAAGCATGCTGCTAACTGAAGGATCACGAAGAACGTGGTTCTTTGGAAAGGATGGGTAACCAGTCCCTCGTCAGCTTCCCCCACTGCACTACTTAAATTACTATTTTATGAGATTTTAAAAACATTTAACAATAAATCTTTCTAATATATGCAAAAAATACCATGTGGCAGCATTAAGTAAGTTTCAGGTTCTGTTGGCAGTAGAAAATACATTGCTCTTTTTTTTTTTTTTTTTTTTTGCCTAAAATACAGAATAACGCCAATTTCTTTCCTAAATTCATTTTTATACCTCAGGGAAGTTCCCATTCTATTTCAAAGAAAACTATCAAATTTTCTCTTAGTGTCTCCCACTAGCACCATCACACACGCCTTGACTACCTTCCCGTCAGCTTTCACTCTACCTGACGAAGGAGAGGATCACAGTACATCTGCTCGATAGTCTGCGTTGTGCTTGCAATACAGTTCTTTAAATCTGTGAAAAAAGAACACTTAGTTACAATGATTTCATTCCACATCACACAGGCTGCTTTAACTCTGCACATTCTTCTCTGTACACGGGGTTCTGACGATTTCAACTTCACTCTACGAAACACAAAGGAGTATGTAGTTTTACAGGAGCTAGCACTTTAGGTTATAAAGGCTTTTAGTTTCATGTAACTACATTAAGATTTTAACAAATGATCTCTTACAACTGGCATCAAAATTTCTTAAAAGAAGAAATAATCTCTAGAAAAAAGACCTTAATGGGTCACTTGGGTGTCAAATATACATCCTAGAGACAGGACATGAAAGAAGGCAGAGCAAAAGGCAAGGCTAGATTTCTGTGAATAAGAACTTGGGAATAATCTAGATTTTATTTATTTGTTTGTTTGTTTGTTTATCTATTCATTCATTCATTCATTCATCTATCCATTTATCTCTAGATAAAAGGAGAAAGGAAGGGGTGGAGGGAAAGTGAGCAACATGACAGCGAGGCCAAAAGAGTTTAAAGAACAGAATGTTGAACAGTTTGATTTTTCACTGTGTGTATCACTCAGTCTTTGTCTCATTAACCTTCAGTAAAGCATATTTCATGTGGAAAAGACTTTAAAAGTGGAAATTAAGGAAAGCTAAATTACAAATTTGGGTCAACTCCGATCACTATAAGTGAAATAGAACCTGCAAACAAAAGTCCAGGATCAGACGGCTTCACTGGGGAATTCTATCAAACATACAAAGAAGAGCCCACAGTGATCCTTCTCAAACTCTTCCAAGAGATTGAAGAGGAGGGAATATTCCCAAACTCATTCTATGAAGCCACCATCACCCTGATACCAAAGTCAGACAAAGACACTACGAAAAAGGAAAACTATAGGCCAGTATCACTGATGAACACAGTGATAACCTGTTGAACAAAACTCCTCAACAAAATATTAGCAAACAGAATACAACAATACATAAAAAAGATTATACACCATGATCAAGTTGGGTTCATCCCAGAGACCCAAGGATGGTTCAACACACGCAAATCAATGTGACACACATCAACAAGAGAAAGGACAAAAATCACATGATCACCTCAACAGATGCAGAAAAAGCACTTAATAAAATTCAACATCCATTCATGATAAAAATCTAACCAAAGTGTGTACAGAGGGAACATGTCTCAACATGATAAAAGCTACTTATGACACGCCTACAGCCAGGATAACACTCAAGGGTGAAAAGCTGAAAGCCTTCCTGTCAGAACCCAGGACGCCCACGCTCACCACGTCTATTCAACACAGTATTGGAAGTCCCCGCCACAGCAATTAGACAAGAAAAGGAAAAAAGGGGGATCCAAACTGGAACAGAAGAGGTAAAACTGTCATTATATGCAGATGACATGATACTGTATATAGAAAACCTAAAGGTTTCCCACAAAAACTACTAGAGCTGGTAGAGAATTTAGCAAGGTCGCAGGATACCAGATTAACATAAAGAAATCAGTGGCATTTCTTTACACTAACAGTGAAATATCAGAAAAGGAAAATAAAGAAACAATGTCTTTTAAAATTACATCCAAAAAAATAAAAACCTTAGGAATAAGTCTGACCAAGGAAGTGAAAGACTTATACACGGAGAACTACAGAACATTGATCAAGGAAATTAAAAATGATTTACAGAAATGGAAAGATATCCCATGTTCTTGGATTGGAAGAATTAATATTATTAAAATGGACATACTACCCAAAGCAGTCACAGATTTAATGTGATCTCTATCAAATTACCCAGGACATTTTTCACAGAACTACAACAAATAATCCTAAAATTTATATGGAATTACAAAAGACTCAGAATTGCCAAAGCAATACTGAAGAAAAAGAAAGAAGCTGGAGGAATAACTCTCCCAGACTTCAGACAATACTACAGAGCTACAGTAATCAAAACAGCATGGTGTTAGTAAAAAAACAAAACATATGGATCAATGCAACAGAACAGAGGGTCCTGAAATAAACCCACAAACATTTGCTCAATTAATCTTTGCTAAAGGAGGCAAGAACATACAATGGAGTAAAGACAGTCTCTTCAGCAAATAGTGTTGGGAAAACTGGACAGATGCATATCACTCAATGAAGTTAGAACTCTCCTCACACCATACACAAAAATAAACTCAAAATGGCTTAAAGACTTAAACATAAGACACTATAAACCTCTTAGAAGAAAACACAGGCAAAACATTCTCTGACATATATCTCAGCAATGTTCTCCTAGGGCAGTCTACCCAGGCTATAGAAATAAAAGCAAAAATAAATAAATGGGACCTAATTCAACTTACAAGCTTTTGCACAGCAAAGGAAATCATAAGCATAACAAAAAGAAAACCTAGGGAATGGGAAAAAATATTTGCAAAAGATGAGACTGACAAAGGCTTCATTTTCAGAATATATAATGTATATACGCTCATACAACTTAATAAGAAAAAAACAAACAACCCAATCCCAAAATGGGCAGAAGACCTAAACAAGCAATTCTCCAATGAAGACATAAAAATGGCCAATAGGCACATGAAAAAATGCTCAATATCACTAATTAGCAGAGAAATGCAAATCAAAACTACAATGGGGCATCACCTCACATCATTCAGAATGACCATCATTCAAAAGTCCACAAATGATAAATGCTGGAGAGGGTGTGGAGAAAGGGGAACCCTCCTACACTGTTGGTGGGAATGCAGTTTGGTGCAGCCACTATGGAAAACAGTATGGAGGTTCCTCAAAAGACTAAAAATAGACTTACCATAAGTTCCAGCAATCCCATTCCTGGGCATATATCTAGAGGGAACCTTAATTCAAAAAGATACATGCACCCCAATGTTCACAGCAGCACTATTTACAATAGCCAAGACATGGAAACAGCCTAAATGTCCATCAACAGATGACTGGACAAGAAGCTGTGGTATATTTATACAATGGAATATTACTCAGCCATAAAATATAATAAAATAATGTCGTTTTGCAGCAACATGGATGGACCTGGAGATTGTTGTTCTAAGTGAAGTAAGCCAGAAAGAGAAAGAAAAATAGCATGATATTACTTATATGTGGAACGTAAAAATTAAAAAAAGGCAAACAAACTTATTTATAAAACAGAAACAGACTCACAGACACAGAAAACAAACTTATGGTTACCAGTGGGGAAAGGGGTGGGAAGGGATAAACTGGGAGTTTGCAGATACTAATATATATAAAATAGACAAACAACAAGTTCACACTGTATAGCACAGGGAACTATATTCAATATCTTACAGTAACTTACAATGGAAAAATACAAAAACAAATATATGTATGTTCATGTATTGACTGAAGCATTATGCTGTACACCACGAGCTGACATGACATTGTAAACTGAGTATACTTCAATAAAAATATATATATACAAATTTGGGTCAACTGAAGCCAGAGTTCAGATAAACTAGGAAAAGAAAATCAGCAGATGCAGGAAACTCTCAAAGGTAAGTAAGTGTCATGATGTCTCAGATCCCCGGGAGTCCCAGAAATTCTGAGAGGAGAATGTAGGAGAGAGCTTTTCACGACTGTAAAATGGAAACGTGTGATTCAATCTTATAGGGAGCAGAAAGTACCGAAGAGGTCACAAGCCCCGTGCCCAAATTCAACAGTTTGCATGGCAATGGGAGGAGGTGTACCCCAGGTACCAAACTTCCAACTATTCAAACACATGGAAAAGGCAAAGGGTAAGTGTTTACAAGAACTGAAGGAGCTGACCTTGTATATCCTGTTCAATCTCGCTCCTCCACCTCTGAAGGCAGGTCTTAACAAAGTTTATCTCCTCGTCGGTCACTGTTCGAGGAGCTGGGTACGCAGGCATTTCCATGGAAGACAGGGAAGATGTGACTGGCTTATTTGCTGTCTTAGAGTTGTGTGAAGAATCTTCCGAAGAGGAAAAGGTACCTTCAGCATCCTGAGAAGTGCTCTCCTCATTTGTACTGAAGGAAGATAAAAAAAACATGCTCATATGATAATTTCCGAAATATGCCTTGGCCTAAATGTGCTCTGCAGGGCAAGCTGTTATATGGGAAAGTACAGCCAGAATTCAGTGAGTGCGTACTCTGGAAAGGTGCTGAGCCGAACTTAGCTAGTAAATGGCAGAGAGGGATTTAAACCCAGATCTGCCTGGGTTTAAGAGTCTATGGCTCCTGCTTCTCTAACCCCTTGTTCTAATGCCTTCTCATCAAGAAAGGATGAGAAGGAATATGGAAAAGAGGAGACTGGGACTGGAAGAGTCAAGGAATCAACTACAGAGTGTCCAAGATGCAACCGACTAGAGTAGGATGATCCAGACGGATCCAGGAACAAAATATACACAAGAAAAATCAGTATCAGCTCAACATCCATCTCACAGGAACACCAGCCAGGTGGCACCGAGGAGAGTACACGGCACAGGACTGAAAGGCAGGCCATCCCAGCCCAACCATGCCTTAGTTAAACACCCAGTCTAATGCCTCAGCTATAAAATGTGAATGTTAACTCCTTTGTATCATTGCTGTAAACTGAGAATAAAGTATATAAAGTAAATGTTAGTTTATCTGCTAAGCATTGCCAACCTGCACACAAACAGGAGTATAAACTAAGCTTCTAACTATACTTGGGTTTCTGTTTCACACCAAAACGGAAGAACATAAACTTTCTGTAGCTTTGACTTAAGAAACCCTCCGTCCCTGTTTTTCCCACCCGCCTTTTTCTCAAAATAATGGAGAAAACCTCTTTTCCCTATGGATCCATACATATGAAAAAATAAGCCTAATATAAGCAAAGGAGCAGATATCTTAATCTCAAAAAAGATCACACACACACACACACACACACAGAGTAATTTTAAAATCTAACATCAAGCAGTATTATTTTATGTGATTAAACAGACTGCCAAGGCTCTTTTTAAAAATTGAAACCACTTCTATTTCATTAAAGGACATAAAAACATTCTACAAAAATCCAAACACATAAGTAGAGTATAAAAAGTAAAAGAATCCCCCATTCCTTGATTCATGCCATTGCCTAGAGATCATCATTCTTAACACGTGGTATGTTCTACCCAGACAGGCACACTTCTACGCACACATGATGAATGAATGTTATTCTGTGGAGGGGGGGGGGGCGCCTGGGGGAATGGCTGGGTTTTTTTTTTTAACATAAAAGTCTAAGTAATCTTTTTTTAAAAAATAGGTTCTAGTTTTCTTATTAGTAATTGAAAGATTATTAATAATCTTTTTTTTAAAATAAATTCTAGACACACACATCAAATCTGATCCGAGCAGACCCTGGTGGCTCCTACAGACCACAAGGTTGCTGCCCGTAGCTGAGCTGGGAGAGAACCAAGGGCTCGTGTGACTTGGCCTCCCTGCTTCTTTTCTAGATAAGCCCCTCTAGGCTGTCCTCTTCAACTTCTAGCCAGTTCTTTTTCATATTTTAATTTTACATTTATGAGTAAGTTTCTCTTTCCTTGACGTTTAGCTGGTAGAACATACTTCAGCAGCAGCTGAGAGAATGAGATGTTTTGGAAGGTCAGGGGCGGAGGGTTTCCTGTGAGCAAGGCCTTAGTGGCAGCTAGCTTGTGGCTAGCTCAAAACTAGTGGCCCTGGTAGAGAACGGACACTGTTCACTGGGACAGCTCAAGACACCTCTGAAATAATCCTGACTATCCTGCGGGCAAGACAAGGCACACTCCCTCCACGTGACAGTTGGCAAAATCCTCCCCTTTAAGACAAAGAGCTCGTGGCCCTTGAGCTCTTAGGGGGTGAGTGTTAATCAGGTGGAAAGATGGCGCACAGTTCAAATTAAACCAAAAACCCCAACACATGCATACTATTTTTAAAACTTGTCTTCATTACCTTTCCTTGGATGTCAGGTCAGATGCCGGGCAGTGCACTGAAGAAAGTGGTAATGTCACGCGTGCATCACTTGGAGATGGAGAGCTTTCTGAGGCAGGTTTTGTGCTAGCAAATTCAATAACATATTTCAGCATGTCCGGGAGTGGGAACCGAGCCGGGCCCGAGCCGTACTTCACATACCTGCGGGGCGAGAAAGCGGTACTCCGCTGCCAAGCCTGTCCTGCATCTTCAGGCTTGCTGAGAAGGTCTGTTACTGTGCGGGGAGTCAGTGGATAGGCTTACTCCTGAAGGCTACGCAACATTCACTACATTAATCCACAGAGCGAACGTCCTCTAATTACAAAAGTGAGAAGCGCTAACACTACACTTTTACACCTGGCAGAAAGCCTTTCAAGTGGGCTCCCAGTCAAAGTCAGGCCCGTTACGCTCTCTCCTGACTCACATCACACTTAGGCTCTGGCGATAAAAGTAAGAGCTGTTTCTTAAAGGAAAAGAGAGATTTCACCAGTGCTCAAATCTGAAAATAATGTTAGTGAACCAGTCCCAAGGGTTTTTTTCTCTGCTGCCCTTTAGATCAGGTACTTTGCAACTAGGAAACCTGAGAAAGAGAAAGCTGGAAATGGGAAGGAGGTGTTGACAAAGCTCAGCGTTTAAGAAAACTGGCAACACAACTGTAAACTGACTATACTTCAACTTAAAAAAATGGGATTCATAGACAACCAAAAAAAAAAAAAAAAGAAAACTGGCAAATCTTTCCTCTGCAGAGTCCTACGTACCCTGTTATTCACATACTCATTTAAAAGCACGGGCCAGGTATAAATTATTGAAGGTTCCCTTGGGATTAATATGTAATAAATATCTTCAATATGTAACCAAAATAACTCATAAATTATTTTAATAATACCCAGTGTTCTGCAAGTACTAGCATATGCTATGCTCAGCAAAGAGATTGACCTTAATGAATTGTACACTTCACTACAGGAGAGAGTCTAAATAGCACAGTAATTCAGCTGACTCATTGGCACAGGTAAACTCTCTGATTCTGGGATTCCATTTACAAAAGGATGGAGTCACTTCATATTTTTCTTCTCCAAACAAAGTGAAGGAAAGAAACAGGTACAGAACTAGGAAGAAGAAAAACTATTCCTATATCAAAAAGGGCATTATGAAATGAAAAATAAAACATAATGTGACCCCAAATCAACCACATGTTAGAGAGTATGTAGCAAAGAGTTCATCCTAATTTAAAGGAGAAACAGAATGATTTTTCCTGTAGATCTGCCTGCCAGAGAGCTAGAGCTTTCATTGGAAAGGATGTTAAATATGTAAGGCTAGAGAAACTTTAAAGAACTGTTCTATTCCTTAGATCTATTTCTTTGGCTTAATTTCAGTTATCATTTTCTCTAAATTCCACTTATCTTTTAAGATCTACTTTCTCCAGAAAGTCCTCCCTCAATGTGCCATTCTCCCTAACGCTGGAAGGAACATCTCCTCTCTCCTACAGTACGTGATCTAAACCTCTTGCCTATCCCATAGATACGATTAATATGTCTTAAGCCCACAGTGTTTGTTGAAATAATTTATTAATATTACTGGCTTGGACCAAAGGAAAACATTTTATTAGCAATGCAACACTGATTATCTGTTGTAAGATTTTAAGTCATCATTTTACATCTGTAACTCTTCCCAGGTTTGTTGTATTTTAATGACACATGCAAAATTTCAGGAAAAAATTTTGTCTAAAAAACTTATCTTCCATTTTATGACACAACAATTTTCCTGTTCTACTGAATTCCTTTAGACCAACTGCTGCATACAGTGCAGTACCTTTAGTACAATTTGGTAGAATCAAAGCAAAAGTAGTTCTAAAAAAGATGTCTACACTGTATACAAGAAACCTTATTTTCAATATTATATCAAAGTACCTTATAGAAGAAATAGTGAACATTTTAATTTTTTTAAATGATAGAAGCAATGCAGGCACCTGGTAAGAAAATCCAAATACAAAAAAGTGTAAAAGCCCCATAAAAGCCATGCTCCTCTGCCTCAGCTCTCCCATCTAACAGTGTCCATGAACAGTTTCTTGTTATTATTCCCAGGATTACGTCATACACAGGGAAACCATTTTTTAAAAAATTATCCAAGTAAAATTATCTGAAATTTAAAAAGTCATTTTATTTTAAAAAGAAGTAGTATCCAGAGTATAGAAAATGCTCCTGTGCACTATTTTAAAATCTAATATAAGCCAGAATGGCTTGATGGTTCCTGGCAAATTG
Organism: Camelus bactrianus; assembly: GCF_048773025.1. Lineage (NCBI taxonomy): Eukaryota > Metazoa > Chordata > Mammalia > Artiodactyla > Camelidae > Camelus > Camelus bactrianus. The sequence continues at coordinate 10,071,002 of NC_133571.1, forward strand.
AGCATCTTTGAGCTATAATGCATCAGGTATATCCGGTTGTATAAAAACAATTAAAATTTTCTGATCTTATGAAGTATCACTAAGACCTTAGAAGTAAAATACTGCTGCAGGTATAAAGCCCTGTGAATCTCTTCCAGGACAGTATCTGAGGGACCGATCATCAGCGTAGGTCAAAGGCAACTAGACGCTGGATCTTAAAAGGGGAGAGGCACCTACAGGTGCAGGGTCTTTCTGGGGTTGCTGTGGGAAGTTCTGCTTCTCAGGGAAGTTTCTGACCTAGCAACGAAACGGGTAGAAGCGGTGCGGTGGAGGCAGCAAAACTGTTAAGCAGATAAAGCGGAAAAAAGCCATTGACACTGGATGGGATTTCCTTCCTAAATTCCAAATCAATGGGCTCTCCTCTGACTAGAGAGAAATGACACGGACTCCTTAGTAGGCACAGGGTGATTCCACAGAAACAGCACCTGCAAAACAAGTGAACAAAAAGGGACAGATTCCCCAGCAAGAGAAGGGGCTTTGGACGTGTCAGGAGCACAAGCCCTCAGTTTGAATCAGCGCTGCTCCAGGAGAACACCGCTGTCTTACCTCCCCAGCACCTCAACAACTGCTCTCCCAAGACAAAGGGGTTGGAGTTTTGTGACAGTTACCTCTCCCGTGTTTGTGGGAAAAGGTGGCAAGGTGGGTAGAAAAGGTAAAGGGCTATGAAATCAGAACTTAGGTTGTCTTCAGTGCACCACCGATAACCGACTGTGGGACTGGGTCACGAGGGTCCCCCGGGGAATAGCGCCCCAAGGACACAATGTGCTCATCTTAAAGACGACTGCTTCACACTTAGGAATAATTTTTTCTTAGCTATTTTATAAAATACACATTAATGCTTAAACTCTGAATTATTTTTTAAATATTAGCAAATTATCTGATTTTAATGACTCACTCTTACCTTTCACATTTCTAAATACAAGGTGTCCACGACTCACCTTTCCAGTTTCTGCTGCAGAACTTTTATTTCCTCTTTCAACTTTCGAATACACTCTCTCTTACTTCGAATAAGCTCTTTGCTCCTGTACATGTACCTAAGCAAATGATAATCCCACAAACACAATTTATATTTAAAAACGTTAATGACACAGTTTCAGCAAACTTGGGATACAAGGAAACTGCCTTAATCAGACAAATGACACCTTTGAAAGCGCAGAACTAACATCATATTTAATGGTGAGAGACTGAAAGCTTTCCCCTTAAGATCAGGAACAATGCAAGGATAACCACTCTTGCCTCTTCCAGTCAATGTTTTACTGGAGCCATAGCCAGTGCAGTAAGGTAAAAAGAAATAAAAGTCATACAGATAGTAAAGGAAGAAGTAAAACTGCCTTTAGTTGCAAATAACATGTAAAAATCATCTATATAGGAAATCTCAAGGAATCTCCAAAAATGCATCAGAACTAATAAGTGAATTTAGTAAGGTCAAAAGATGCAAAGTCAATTTAGAAAGAAAGAGGAAAAAATCCAGTGCATTCCTGTATGCTTGTAAAGAAGAAATGAAAAGTAAATTTTTTTTTAAAAAATCTTGTAATAACATCAAAAGCAAATAATTATTTAGGGATAAACAACCAGATATGTGGAAGACCCTTACACAAAAAATTATAAATCCCTGTTGAGAGAAATTAACTAGGACTTAAATAAACGGAGCAATACTGCATTCATGAATTAAAGGACTAAAAATTATCAAGATGTCAGTTTCCCCCAATTGATCTATAGGTTCAACACAATCCAAATCAAAATCCCAATAGCTATTAGGGGTTTTGACAAGTCGATTCTAGTATTTAGATAGAAGTGGACCAGAATAACCAAAACAATTTTGAAAAAAGAACAAACTTTGAGGTTTACACTATCTGATGTCAAGATAGTACAATAATATCACAGTAGCCAAGACAGTGTAGTACTGGCGTAAGATTACACAACAGACAGAATAAAGAAAAGGCCCGCAGATGTAGGTTCAATCAATTTTTGAAAAAAAAAAAAATTCAATGGGGGAAAAGGGAGTCCTTTCAGTGAATGGCACTGGAATAATTGGACATCCACACGCCTCCTTTCCCACTCCTGCAAAAAGAAAAATCCCCTTACCTCATACTATACGTAAAAATAAACTCAAAATGGGTCACAGACATGAATACAAGAGTTAAAATTACAAAATTTATAGGAGAAAATAGAAAACTTTTGTGACCCTGGTTTGGCAGATTTCTTAATTAGAATACAAGAAGCAAAAACTATAGAAGAGCAACTGATACATGAGACTTCATCGAAACTAAAAACTCCTGCTCTTCTAAAAACACTGGTAAGAAAGTAGAAGAGACAAGCAGAGACAGGGACTATTTGGATTTGCATCTAAAATACACAAAGAACTCTTAGAATCAGTATGAGCACAATCAACCAGATTAAAAAGCGCATAAAAGATGAACAGACACTTCGCCTAAGAAAAGAGACAAATCACCATTAATTAAGCACATGAAAAGATGCCCAACACTGTAAATTATCAGGGAAACATAAGTCAAAAGAAAAATAAGATATTCCTACAGACCGAATAGAATGGTTAAAATTTAAAAGACTGATAATTCCAAATACTGGTGAGGATTTCGAGCAAACAGAGCTCTCACACACCGCTGATAAGAGTGCAAAATTGCACAGCCACTTTAGAGAACAGTTTGGAAATTTCTTATAAAGTAAAAAAATATACTTTTCATATGACCCAGCAATCTCACTCCTAGGTATTTTACCCAGAAGCACTAAAAACCACACCAAGACTTTTATGTGAAAGTTCACAGCAGCTTTATTCGTAACAGCTTAAAAATGGAGACAGCCGAAATGTCCATCAATCGGTAAATGGAAAAAACACTGTAGCACATCCATTCGCTGTAACACCACTCAACAGCTAAGAAAGGCTGCTCTGACACTCAACGACACCAATGGACTCCAAAAACATTATTCCAAGTGGAAGAAGACGGTCACAACAGGGTTCATACTGAGTATTAATGTCCCTAACTATGACATTCTAGAAGTGACAAAACCACAGGGCCAGAAAACAAGAAAGTGGTTGCCTGGGGGTGGGGGAAAGGGCCTGACCGCAATGGGGCATGAGGGAACTTCCTGGGTGATGGAAATGTTCTCTATCTTGACTGTGATGGTGGTTACTTGGCTGTAAACATTCGTCAAAACTCACTGGCTGTATGCCTAAGAATGGCAACATTTCTTTTTATGTAAACTGTATGTCAATAAACTAGACTTTAAATAGATTAAAATTCTATTAAGTCTGCCTAGAATTTTTTTTTCCAAAGTACAGATAGTATTTAGATGAGAAATGAATACACTGCAGCTACTCTTCATACTGTTTATCAGCACAGATTAGCAGGGCTTTTACCAAAGCCAAGCTACTCAAATTGTGGTCCAGAGATCAGAAGCATCATTAGCATCACCCTGAGAGCTTCTTAGACATGCAAACTCTTTGGCCCCAACCTAGATCTACTGAATCCCAATTTCCACAGTATCAAGACCTCCAGGAGCGTCCTATGTACCACACGCTTAGTACCTGCTCACTTCTACTGCTGCAGTACATCAAGAAGCCAATCAACCACCAAACTCACCTGTCCATATAGATGATCTGAGGAAATTCCAGCTTATTGTGAATCTTCTCTGGCTGACCAAGGGACTGATTGAACTCAAATCTTGAGAGTTCAAAGGTCAACACTGGAGGTAGCTTCGTAAACCAACGCTATTGTCAGGAGTAGAAATGCGGGAGAGAGAAGTTAATTTTAGGAAATGTGATATGCCAGCCAGATTTAGTATGTCCCTCATCAGACTTTCTTCTTTTGGTATAGAATTTATATTCAAATCTAAGTCATACTACAGAGGTTTTTTTTTTTTTTTTAATCTCAAATAATAAATTGACCACTTAAAATCATCCCTTCTTAGAGAATATGGTTAAACACTCCTCAAGATTCCAAATTTATGAGCCAGTCAACAACATTTTAACTCAACTATCATCCTCAGAAATAACAACCCTTAAATATGTGAAATGCACCAAGAATCTACATATCATTCACTGGATCATCAGTATTCCAAAGAGGTTCAAACCCTGCAGAAAATGGCTAGCCTAACCAAAGAATTAGAAATTATCTAAAAAGACTAATATGTATACATAATATTACATACTATTAAAGTCTGGTAACCATAATTTGAATCCCCAATTTTTTAAAAAAGGAAACTTGAAATAGCCTCATAATTATGAGTTCTCAAGTTGCTGAGAATATCCCTGAATTCCAAGAATTTCCAGATCTCATAAAGGATTTAGTCAAATCCACCTATAATGTTACCTTGAGTTTCAGGAAAAGAAAGCATCAAGTTATAAAAGAGCGCTCAACTGTCACTGATCACAGATGAGGAAATGCTAAACCAGGAAAGGCATTTCTGTTCACTTCACCTGTATGCCACCTATATGAACAGCCTGGTGATCTTTCCTTTACCAAAGGTGCAAACAGCTCCATTCCCTCCACACCCTTGTCGGCATGAGGTGAATCCAGACAGCCTGCCTACCTCAGGGTTAAATCTAAACAGGCATAATTCTCTATTTTGTTTTTTAACAGAGAGTTCCCATTCTTGAATAAAGGTCTCCAGGGGTCTTAGTAACTAGTGAACATGTCTCTTCTTTTGTAAGAGCGATCATCAGCTCCGAACAGATGGCACACATGTTATGTCTCCCAATCAGGAATCAGTACTTCCCCTGAAAAGCCAGGGAGGCAGCAGCTGTCAGGTCCAACCCTGCTCTGCAGCTAATGCACTTTGATGAGGCTCATGTTAGGCTCTCTATTTTAATTCAAGAAAGATTTCCTTTCCCTTATAGTAATCACTGAATTGGACTCATATAAAATGCAATTCTGTTTCAAAATGTATGATGAAAGGAGAATGATCCAAGCTGTGTGGTGCTGACAAGTATCCTTCAATGTAACTCACTAATTCTTAACTCAATCCAAATTTTGAGGTATTAATTACCGTTGCTCTCTCCCCCTCTAACTTCCCACTTTCTTTCCAACCAACAAAAATAAATGAATCCTAGATTAAAAAAAAAATGTTAAAGCAAAGGCAGACTTTACAATTGAGAATAGCAAATACTATAATAGGGAAAATACTCTAACTGGCATACCAGAGGAGTTAATCACTGCACTTTCACCCTCTGAAAATATGGAGGCAGTGGGTTCTCCCTACCCAGGTACAGGTAGGCTTCAACAGAAAGAAACTTGATTATACTTAAAACATCAGAAGCAGCACACAACCTTTATGTGATTAACTCAAAATTCATATGAGACTATATTTCTCAAACACTAAGACTCACTAATACTTCTCAACTCATGACAGACTTCAGACTAGCTCTGATAAGTGTAAAGGTATTTAATATGTGGTGTGAAAACAGCTTGCCCCAAAGCTCTGTCCTGTTGAAGTGGCTTTGTCATTGGCTAAGCAAATAAAAATACCCAACTCACCTCTTGTCCATACTTCACTGAATGATCAGAAGGAAGCAGCTCAATGTCGCCCTCCACCATGGCCCCTTCCAAACACTCGTCTAAGTTGCGATAACCATTTACCTGAAGGGGATACTGGCCGAAGGTCTCGTTGTTACAAAAGGGCTTTCCTAGGCAAAGAAATAGATTGCTTTTTTAGAGACATCACTACGGCTTTCTAAAGCCTTTTTCCTGGCACCACAGAGACAGTATCTTCTTAGTTCAGCGCCTCTGAGAACTGGTTAGAAGTGTTCTCAGCCTGTACGGCAACCTCTAAGGAACCAGCGGAGCCGGGCACAGGTCATTAACACCTGTTAATAGCACAGAAAGACAGACAACTGGACGTTACACGACATTACACATCTCCTGATCAAACACTGCCCAGCTACCTGTGAACTAGTCTTGACTGACTTAAAAAACCTTACGTGAATCTCGTCAAACTCTAGACCTAACTACCCATTTACAGAAAGAGGAGCAGAGAGGAACGTGTTAAACCGTATCACAGATGGGTAAGCAGCACCATTTTAAACTGCGAAGTGTATTAGAGAACATACAACCTAATTTCTTAAAAAAAAAATCTCTAAAGGAAGAAAGGATGGGGGAGAGAGAGATTTTGAAAATAACTTAAGAGACATATCAACCAATCATAAATGAACCACATCTGGATCCTGATTAAAACAAACTGTAAAAAAGTATATATATGGGAAAGTCTGTGTTTATTTTTACACGTATAAAATTATATATTTATATACTTATAAAATTATAAAACAAATTGGATATTTGATTTTTTTAGAGAGATAGTGGTATTAGATTGTTTTAAAAAGGGTATCAGAGAAGTAGTAAGACGACAGGGGTTAGATGGAGAATGGCTGGCCACAGGCAGCTTAGAGAAGCCTCTACAGTAGACAAACATTTTTGGCCACCTAACTCAACGACACCTTGGGATTAGATTTATGTCAGAGAAAACAACACAGAGAAAACTGAATAACATCAGTGTGTGTCTGACATTAATACAAGATTTGGACTGTGCAAGTATCACACAATTTAATAGAACAACTCTGAGACAAATACTGTGCCCATTTTACAGATGAAGAGACCGAGGACCCAGGATCTCACATAGTTTGTCCACGGCTGCACAAATACTAAGAGGCAGAACAAGTGTTCAGACCTGCGTTTGTCTGACTGTCAAGCCTCTTCACAGTTACAGAGTTGTGGTTACAAGTCTCAAATTAACATTTAGAGCAGAGAATTTACCTTCACGAACCCCTTCAGTGAGGAAAGTGCCGTAGAACAGCTGCACCATGGGATTTTCAGGTTTGCTCCTGGGATCGCTACTTTAAAAAAAAGGAAATACTTCTGTATCATTTGGATCAGATAAGCAATACACTAAACCCAACCATCATTCAAAGGCAAGAATAATACATTTTTCATCAACCCCAAAGAGTCAGGTATGTGCTAAAAGAAGTAACAGATTAGTTCAGTTCAAGTATATGCCCAGCATGGTCCTAAATTCTGGAGACACAAAGACAACAGGCATGATCACTGAGCTGAAGGGGCTGAAAGTCTAATGGGGTCATACATGCAAATATATGTATGTGGACACATTCAATGCGTAACCCATACCCACTGACAGAAGTATATAAGGTACTGAAGTTGTATAAAAAGTAACAGTGAACTCTCTTGTGCAGTTTTGCAAACGAATGCAAAACAGCTTTCCCAGTGGCACAACAGAAATTCAGTCTATCCATATTATACTATCAAGTTCATATCAAGGATTGATTTGACCTTTTTTAATACGTTTTACAGCACAGGTCATGACTTTGTAACAAAGTTAACAGTTACAGTCCTTTTAGTAAAAAGCTGCAGGCTAGTATGGTTATCTACAGCCTTAGAGGGGAAAACCAAAGGCAATGGGGATGAACAATGACAAATATGAGTGGTTACCCCACGGGCTTTGGTAAAAATCAGCAATTCCCACCTGGGAAGAATCATTTCCCCCATACCACGGTCATCACTGGACCACATGAGTAGGAAGGATGTACAAAGAAACACTCAGCACTCACTTGACATTAACCGCTAGCTGGAATGCATCCTCTAGCCAGTCCAGGAGCTTGTGTGTGAATTCACTCACGTCTTGCTGGAAGAGAGGCCCAAATTGCAAAAGAATGAGACCCGACACTATACTTAGGGAAGTGAAAATGTGCCCTTATCCAGTGGTTAAGATTCTATTACTATGAAAGGATTTCTTTTTCAGGGCCAAATGTCCTGAAGATACAGGGAACTCTGGAACCCAGCTGCTGCAGATACCACGGAAGGCGTGTGAGGCGATCTCTGACTGGGTTGTGGTTAAGAAGGAACCTGGAACTCTAACCCTCCCAGCCACGTCTATTTGTAACAAACTAACAAACAAATAAAATCTTCCAGTTAGGCCTTTAAAAAGGTCCAAAGAACAGAGCAGTCTTCTAAGGGAACAACTGACATCTGAGCAGAGAAAGGAAACTTTTATGAAATGTTTCGAGAATTTTATAGAACTGTTGGACCTTTACATAAATAGACTGAAAAAAAAGTAATTTTATGAGAAAGAAGCTGCTGTACCAGTGACAGCTTTGATTTTAATAGGAGGTAGGGAACGGAAAGTAGTAACGTCTAGAAGACAAAGATTGCTCAGAAAAGCTACCGAACTCGGGTTGAGACAGTTTTGAAAAAACAGTATTTCTATCTGGGCCATCCACAACAAAGGATGGACGTTCCTTATCTCGGTGACCCTTTGCCATGATTCACTGAGATATTTTCCAGTCTCTTCCACTTCAACAGCCCCTGGATAATTCTATTCTTTCTGCTATTATTTCTTCTTCCCTTTAGAACTGCCAGCCTCCCCAGCACAGCACGCCCGTACATATGTGCGAACCAGCCCAGACACGAGATCCTTTTACCACCTGCTCCCAGGCATCATGAAGGGCCAAAGCACTCAGGCACCCAGGGTCCCATTCACTCACGTTCATAGCTTATTCCACAGCCGAAATGAAGCACCAGCACCGTCACAGTAACAAGGCATCGTTCCAAACTCCAGAGTTTGAGGGAAAGCACGAGGGTAGCGGGCTTCCCGTACCTGCTGTTCCTCAGGCGACCGGAAGGCTCCCTTTAAGAGATCCAGGGCTGCAGAAGGGTCTACAAACTTGCGATTTGAACCCATCATCAGAGCAAACAGATACTGAAGCTCCTGCATGAACATGATATTTCTCTTTTCCTGTAGGAAAGACAGCAATATATACTCGTATACTCTCATATTTAGAAAATCTGAACACATAAAAGAGAGAAGTTGCTAACGATCACTCCCTAATTCATTTTTACACAGATCTAGGTCAGGGTCAAGTCTCAAACTAGGTTACAGGTACTCTGATAAGGTCTGTGTAGGGGATGGGCCTAAACTCAAGAATTCCTGTTTAGAAGCCAGAGAGAGCATTGTCAGAAAGCAAAAGTGTTTATTTTCTAAAGCTGCTGCTCTCCCTCCTGCTGGGAAAGGCATCAGGAAGGTGAGATCCTGGGAAGGGCTGGAGCTCCGGGAGGAGGCTACATCCTTTGGCTAAAACGGACTAAAGTCTCATCCAGGAAGGCCCCGGCCTCCAGCATCAGGCCAGCTCCCCCGCATTCCTCAGTGAAGGAGGCCACAAACAGAACAGGTGTTTCTGAATCTCCCAGCCACAGGCAGAAAAGCTGAGGCTATCAGGGTGACTCGCCACCTTCTTGAAACTGTTTTTCTAATTTTATTCCTGTTTAGCTTTACATTCTTGTCAACTCTTATTTCTTGTCACAAAGAAAAAGAGCCATTTGGAAACGAAAACCAACACTGCACAAGCCAGAGAGCAACACGGCTACCAGCTTTAACCAAAATTTAAAGGTCCCTGGGATGTAGGGGACTAGACAGTGAAGACTCCTCGACGCCAGCTTACCGTGTGACTTGGACAATTTTCAAGTACGTTCTGTGGCAGACTGTAGCTGAGAACAAGTCTTCGGAATTCAGGCAATTGAAAGAGAGACTGAAATAAAGAAAGAAATGGCTCAACAGCCTTTCTTTCAAAATAACCGCTGCAAAAAAATTTTTTTTTACCTTAAAAGAACTACACACAGTTTCCAATCCAGGATCGATTTGACCCTCCACCATCTGCTTCCTCCCCTGTAGCCTCTGTGTCACGAATTACATTCTTCTCCTCAGCCATCAAAGTGTCAAACTTTAGAACAATCTCTGACTCCTTCCCTTTCTTAACCACTCACATGCAGTAAGTAAGAAGCCCCGTGCACTCTGCCTCAGGGCGCTACTTTATTTAGAACCACCTCCTCTCCATCAGTCCCTATCACCGGCTCTAATGGAACTCCCCTCACTGCTCACCTGGATCACAGCACACGGCCGGCCTCCCCGCCTCCAGAGCCTCCCCTGTACCAGTTCTCTCTCCACACAGGTCCTTCCAACCGCCTTGCTAATATGACCAAAACAGAGCTCCTGATTCACTGAAGGCTACCGTCCGGGAAGAGGTCTTCCTACCACCCCGAGTCCTGCCATCCTTACTAGGTGACTTCGGTCAACATCCAATCCAAGGGACACCCTGTCAGCTCCGCCTTCAGAATAAATCAAGATTCCAACCTCTTCTCTACATCCGTGGTACGGCCTGGTCTAGGCCACCAGCGCCTCTCAGTGACGACTGGTGACCTCCTTCACGGTCTCTCCACTTGTACCCCGACCCCTTCCATTCTGCTCTCCTCCCAGCAGCCAGAGGGAGCCTCCGAAAACTCGGGTCAGAGTTTATTACTCCTCGGCTCAGAACCCTCAGTGACTCCCCTCTCACTCAGAATAAAAGACAAGTCACCTCTCCAGTCTCACCTCCAACCACTCTGCCTCCGCTCCTAGCATTACAGCCCCTGGGGACTCCTTGATGTCCTGTGAACACGCCAGGCTCGCCCCCACCTTGCGGCCATGGCTCTGTGCTTTCCAGAACGTTCTCCCACAGCAGCTGCCTTGCTCCCTCCCCCACCTGCTGCGAACCCGGCACCTGCTCCAATCCCATCCCCATCCCGACACCTAACGTAACATCACGGTTGACGTCGGAACCTGGTCCCATCCCTCCTGCAGGGACTCCAGGACCCCTTGTCCTGCTCTCTTTCCTGTCACACTGACCACAGTTTAACAGATCATATAAATTGATTTGCCAAGTTAACTAGTTAGTTTTTCAACTACTTACTGATGCTTATTTCGACTATTTATTTCCTACAAATTGTTCCTTGTCTGTCTTGCATCACAAGAATCTAAATTCCACAAGAGAAAGGCTCTGTCTTGGTTTTGCTCTCTCCTATATCTCAAGGGCTTAGAACACACAGCAGGTGTCCGGCTCATATTTGCTGAGGGAACAAAGGCACATTCGTTCAGCCCAGGGACCCCCTGGCTTCCTGAGCATCCTAACCCTTGTGATCTAGCCCTCCACTCCACCTCCACACCCACATCCACACCCAGGATACATCTATACCTGAAAAGCTGCCAATTCTCAGATCACAAATTCAGAAAATCCGCCTCTTGGACCACAGCCTGTCTTCTGGCTTATTTGTTCAAGGACCCACAGGACACCTGTGCTTTGACTTTATCAGGAACCCAAGCGAACGGACCTCTCTCCTGTCTTCTCAGCCATTAGCTCCTCTGTCTTCACTTCTCCCTCTCGCCAGCTTTGATTCCACGGTCTCTAAGCATCCTTTATTATATTCTCAAACTGCCCTTTGGTCCTTTCATTGCACCAGCAAATCCTCCAACTTAAATGAGTTTAATTTTCCACTTAAGCGTTTCAGAGCGCTGCTAAGAGAAAGTCCCAGTAAAACAGGACAAGTTGATACCACTGTCCACGTAAGGCGACAACCTTCGGCAGACCTGCACATTTCAAAAAATCCCACTATTGCATTCTGGTGCCAGCTGGTTTCCCACTGTTTACAACAACTATTTAAACATTCATTCCCTTTAAAACCTGTCACTTTTCCACTCTGTCTCAGAGAGTGGCTGCTTCCTTCAGAGGCAAAAATGACTATTAGAAATTATTTCAGCTTTAATTTGCAGTCATCACTTCTTCCTTCTCCTCTCCCCTATTACGCTCTTGCCCTTTGCTGTTTAAGGCCAAGCAGCCCCCACAAGCTTGATGTCCCACCCCCCTACCTTTCTCAGAAGCCTTTCACAGTCACCGCCTCTATCTGCCAGCTCCGTCCCCATCGCTCACAGGAGGGAAGTGAGTCTGGGGAGGGGTCTCGGTCTCAGTCTCTCCCTCTTGAAAAGAAAGAACTGACACCTGTCCCTAATTCCACGTGACCTTCCTACACTCTATTTTCAACACAGAGGCCAGTGATCCTCTTAAAACGGAAGTAGGATCATATTACTTCTCTGCTCCAAACCTTCCAATATTTTCCCGTCTCACCTCATTCCTGAATCCTTATCATGACCCCAAGCTCCGCTGCCACCTCCACTACCTTTCTGCCCCCGTCGCTGCCTCCTCCGGAGTCTCTGCACCTGCGTTCCCTGTCTGCAGCGCTCTCTGTGTAACTATATGAACTGTCCTCTATAATTACATGGCTCGTTCCCTCCTTAATTCAGGCCTCTGCTCAGGAGCTCACCTTAGCAGAAAGGCCACACCTAACATCCTCTGTAACAGCACCCTGTGCTCTCCAGCTGAGCCCTCCCCAGCCCCGTGTGCCCACATTCATGTGTCCTGACGGCTCTTCTCACCATCTGATACATATGCTGGTTCCTGTCTCCCCAGCTCTCCCCAGAGTAAACTCCACGGGAGTAAGGGCCCTGTTTAACACTGCTGTTCCCCCAGCGCTAACACAGTGCCAGGCACAGAGTAAGCTGAGTGAATCCATGGATTTTATGCTGGCTGAGTGGCTGGGCCGGTGTCACACAAGGTGAAGGAGAGATTGCAGGGCGGGATCGAGTGCTGCCCTGCGGCCACGCTACGTGTAAGGGACAACACTCTCTCCAGGGGAACTCGTCCTCTTGTTTGCCTTTATCACCGTCTCCATGCTACTGATCCCCAGAATCATATCTGCGGCTCAGATCTTTTTACTGAATGACAGAGTCACACAGATAACTGCCTGCATCTCCATGAGGCATCTCAAACTCAGCATGTATAAAGCTGAACTGAAATCCCACTTTACACACAAACTGTTCCCCCTTCAGTGTCCAATGGCACTGACATCCCCGTGGCACCTCAAGCTAGAAACCTTGGAGTCTTTGTCCGCTCCCTCCTGCACATACCCCTACCCAGTCGCTTACCAACTCCTGCAGACCCGATCTCCTAAACACCTGTAGAATGCTCTCACTCGTCTCCTCCTCCCATGGCTTATGTCATTTCTCTAGTCCAGGCTGCCATCATTTCCTTCCTGCCTGGTCCTTTACGATCACCTGCCAACAACTGGCAGCTCCTTGGTAACTCCTGCTCTGCTGGAATACAGCACTCCCTAAATGCTGAACCAACACATCTCTTCAACCTATTCATAGCACGGAAGACTCTGTTTACTATTGTACAATTTAGACCCCGGAGCATCCAGGTCCCACACATAAGAAAGCAGCCGAAAGACAATAATGCCACGGGGAAAACTCTAGTTTTATATACGTTTCCATTTTTTTTTTAAAACTATGTTTTTCACATTTCAGTTTAAAGAATTACAAAGTTGTTTCCAGAAGACACAGTTATCTCTTAAAAACATCCTACCTGAATAACAGCACTGAACCAACATGTGTTGCCAACATTCTTCAGCCCAACTGGCCAGCCGTCAACTCGCCTCCAGCCACTGGGATTCGGATTTTCCCCCCAGACTTCACAGCGTTTTCTCTTCGAGCGTTTAGTTTCGGCAGAGGGTGCCTCGTGCATCCTATAATGTGCCAACGTACCACACATCAAAAAAGAGAAAAGTTAAATGACAACGTACTACATGGAGGATGCTGGTAACCTTTTATAGGTAATTCAAATTGCCAGGTAAACTACTTACTGGGTAATCACCAGCTATAGAATAACTACAAGATTATAATATAAATGAAAAGTAAGGTTTAAATACAGAGTTATTAATCCTTCCATAACAGAGATTATCAGCAATAAGGTCCCTAAATGGAACAGAGTTGAGACTATTTACAGCTACCAAACTACTAAGAGTTTTAGATTTCAACTAGCGCCTTCTCTCAGACCTTGCCGTTGAAAGGGGCAAGACAGACATTCTGCTACAGATAAGAGCCTCCAGATTGCTTAGCACACAAACCAGGGCCCTGTGTTTCCCTGAAAGAAACCACTCGGCAGTGTGAGCGGATAAACATATCCGGGACCTGACAGGCCACCACTCGGACTGGATATTTGTGAATACCAGACAATTACCAAATTAGTGCCAATTCAAAAAATACACCCCCTAGTCACTTCTGAGACAGAGTGGTTGAGTGGTAACTTTCATTTTCAAATAGCTGACCACATAACCCTCAAAAGTTTACAAAGGCTCGAAGTTCATAAAGAGAACACATATTTATCAGATACTTGCACTAGGATGGGGTTTTGTTCCCCAGTAACTGTGAGGTACAAAACCTTGCAGGATTCTACTTAAAGACACAGGCTGCATTAAGACCCTTATCGTATTTAGCTTCTTCAAAAGTGAACCAAAGAGTAAGAAAGCTAATGTGAATTTAAATTTGCTCCTAAAATAAATCTCCTTCAGGTGCAATTAAAGAAGCCTGCCAGAACTGCTCCTCAGCAGCACGCACAGAGATACTGTCTTTGACCTACATACTAGTGTGCAGAGCAAAGATCATAAACTAAATCAATAACCTGTTAAGATCTCTTCCATCAGTCTGAATTTTGGGGGACTCCAGCAGACTCAAGGCAATGGCAGCCTGAAGATCATCTTTGCTGTCATGAGTAAGGTCTATTACCTCTGAAAGATACATAGAAATTCATTAGTCAAAGATAAATAGAAATTCATTAGTCTACATGCAGGAAACACTGCCCTTCTGTCTGTATTGCAGGGAAAAAGGTAAATGCATTCACAAAATTAGATACACTCCCTAGTTCTCACTATAGTGGCTCATCTGTGTAACAACCTCACTATTCTACACTAGAGTCAAATGAATATCTTACAGCTACACTGTAACCTTAATATTAGCAAACAGTACAGTAATAAGCTGCTAAAATGAAACGAAGCAAATACCCTCTTCTGCAGTCTTACTCCAGAGTCAAAAATACATCCCATACCTGTAAGTTAAATAGTCTCTTTACTTATCGTTACTTATCAGCTAAAAGTTGAACAGTCAAAGAATAGGTATTTTCTTTCTTTTTAATTTTATTTAAATTTCTTTGAGGGGAGGAGGTAATTAGGCTTATTTATTTAATTATTATTATTATTTTTTTAATGGAAGTACTGGGGATTGAATCCAGGACCTTGGGCATGCTAAGCATGCACTCTACCACTGAGCTATACCCTCCCCACAAAGAATGGATGTTTTCAATCTCACAGAAACTATTCTAGAGAATAAAGAATATACATACTCCTCAACTCATCTTTTGAGGTCAGCATTAACACCCTGAAATATCCTTAACCAATCAAGAACAGTAAGAAAAAGGAAAAATAACAAACCCACACAAGATCACAGATGCAAAAAGCCTAAACAAAATATTAGCAAATACAATTCTGCTAACAGACCAAAACAGGTTATACATTAAGACCAAGTTGAGTTCATATGAGAATGAAATAACTGAGTTCATATTAGAAAACAGACCAGTAAAATCCACTATCTTAACAGTTAAAGGGAAAAAATGATTATCTCAATAGATATAGAAAAAGTATTTGATAAAACCGCCATTCAGGAATAAAACCTTCAAGCCAAGTAGGAAGAGAAATGAGTATTTTTAGGCCGATAAAGAATATCCATGAAAAGTCCACAGCAAACTTTGTCCTTAATGGTGAAACATTAAACGTACTTCCTTTAAAACTTAAGACTGAGACAAAGATGTCTAATGTGAGGACTTCTACTCACCATGGTTCTGAAAGTTCTGGGCAGGGCTAAAAATAAAAGAGATTTTAAAAAAATAATAAAGATTGCAAAATAAGAAACAAAGCTGTCATAACTCACAGATAATGATCACCTACAAGGAAAACCCAAAATAAACTACAGAAAATAGTTATAACTAATGAGGTGGTTAGATAAAAGATCAATGCACAAAGGTTAAATGCTAACTATTATATATAAAATAGATAAACAAGGCCCCACTGTACAGCACAGAGAACTATATTCAATACCTTGTAAAAGCCTATAATGAAAAGGAATATATATAAGTATAAAAGAATCACTATGCTGTACAATAGAAATTCACACAACACTGTAAAATCAACTATACTTCAATTTTTAAAAATTAAATAATTACTTTTTTAAAGTTAAATTAATTTCTATACATGAGCAATGAAATGTTTAATTTATAAAGAAAAAACCCACAAAGATCACAAAACTAATAATCATGATTGTGTGCTACTGGCCTAAGAACAAACATAGATCGATGGAATAGAACTGACAGTCCAGAAATAAACCCTCACATTTATGGTCAATTGGTTTTCAACACAGGTACCATGACAGTTTAATAGGGAAAGAATATCTTTTCAACAAATAGTGCTGGGACAACTGGATATCCACATGTAAAAGAATGGCTTTTAACCCCTACCTAACATCATTTACAAAAATGAACTCAAAGTGGATCAAGCCCTCCAGGTAAGAGCTAAAGCTACAAAACTCTTAGAAGAAAATAGGTTTAAATCTTCATGACCTTGGATTAGGCAATGGCATCTTAGAGATGACACTCAAAGCACAAGCAGCCAAAGAAAAAAACAGACAAATGTGACATCATCAAATAAATCTTTGAGCTTCAAAGGAAACCATCAGGATAGTGAAAAGACAACCCACAGAATGAGAGAAAATTTTTGCAAATCACGTATCTGGTAAGGGATTTATGTTCAGGATAAATAAAGAACTCCTACAACAGAAATAAAAAGACCAACAGCCCGACATTCAAAATGGGCAAAGAATTTCAACAGATACTTCTCTGAAGAACATAAACAAATGGCCAACAAACACATCAACAACACCAGCGACTAAGGAAACACAAACCAAAACCCTGATGAGATTAACATTCCACACCCACCTGCACAGCTAAATAACAAGTGTTGGTGAAGATGTAGAGAAGTTGGAACTTTGTGTATTGCTGGTGGGAATGTAAGACGGTGCAGATGTGGAAGTTAGAAGAATGAAGTTTGGCAGTTCTTCAAAAAAGTTAAACAGAAAAAGCTTCATGACATTGGACTTGGCAACAAGTTCCGGGACATGACACCAAGAGCTTAGGTAACAAAACAAAAAATCAACAAATGGGACTAAATCAAACTTAAAAACTTTACAGCATGAAAGGACACAATCAAAGAGTGAAAAGGCAACCTACAGAATGGGAGAAAATATTTGCCAATCATATATCTGACAAAGGGTAGATATCCAATATATAAAGAACTACAACTCAACAATAACAAAAAATCAACTAACCCGATTTTAGACGTGCTCAGCGTCACTAATCAGCAGAGAAAAATGCAAATCAAAACCACAATGAGAATACTGCTAGGCTACAAAAAAGAATGAAATAATGCCATCTGCAGCAACATGGATAGAACTAGAGATCATCATACTAAGTGAAGTCAGACAGAGAAAGACAAATGCCATATATTATCACTTACATATGGAATCTTAAAAAAAGATACAAATGAAGTTATTTACAAAACAGAAAAAGACTAAGACAAAGAAAATAAACTTACTGTTACCAAAGGGGAAAGGGGGTGGGGGAGGGATAAATTCGGAGTTTGAGATTAGCAGATACAAACTACTATATATGAAACAGATAAATAAGGTCTTAAGTATAGCACAGGGAACTATATTCAATATTCTGTAATAAACCATAATGGAAAAAAAATATTTAGAAGTATGTATATATACATGTAACTGAATCACTTTGCTGTACACCAGAAACCAATACAAGATTGTAAATCAAATATACTTCAATAAAATTTTTTTAAAAAAACCACAGATATCACCTCACATCCATTAGAATGCTATCACAAACACACACACACACACACACACACACAAACACACGCACAGAAAATAACAAGTATTGGTGAGGATGTGAAGAAATTGGAATTTTTGTGCACTGTTGGTGGGATTATAAAATGGTGCAAATGCTATGGAAGAAACAGTATGGAGGTTCCTGGAAAAAGTTAAAAATAGAACTACCATATGATCTAGCAATCTCACTTCCGGGGATATATCCAAAATAGAAAAGCAGGATCTCGAAGAGATATTTGCACATCCATGTTCACAGCAGCACTAGGCACAACAGCCAAGAGGTGGAAGCAACCCGAGTATCTACTGATGAATAAATGGATAAACAAAATTTGGTATATGCATACAATGGAGTATTATTCAGCCTTAAACAGGAAGGAAATTCTGACATGCTACAATCTGAATGATCTTTGAAGGCATTATGCTAAGTGAAACAAGGCAGTTAGAAAAGGACAAGTACTGTATGATTCCACATATATAAGGTACTTAGAGTAGTCAAACTCATAGAAAACGGAAAGTAAAACAGTGGTTGCCAGGAGCTGGTGCAGGGGGAATGGGGAGCTACTGTTTAGTGGGTACAGAGCTTCAGTTTTGTAAGATGAAAAGAGTTCTGGAGATGGACGGTAGTGATGGATGCACAGTGACATGAATGTACTTATGACCACTGAACCGTACACTTAAAAATGGTTACGACAGTAACTTTTACGTGTATTTTACCATAATAAAAAAAACTGGAAAAAAGAAAAAAGGAAATCCTGTCACATTACAGCATGAACAAACACTGAGGATATTATGCTAAGTGAAGTAAGTCAGTCTCAAAAAGGTAAATAATACATGATTCAACTTATATGAAGTATCTAAAGCAGTGGAATTCACAGAAACAGAAAGCAGAAGGCGGTTTCGAGGGGCAGGTGGGAGGGGGAAAGGGTTATTTAATGGGTATAAAGTTTCAGATTTACAAGGTGAAAAAGTTCTGCAGATCTTTTGCACAATCATGTGAATATACTTAATGATACTGAACCCTGTACATGTTAAAATGTAAATTTTATGTTATATGTTTTTTACCACAATTTAAAAAAAGATTTACAACTAGTAAATTATGAAGTAATGAGAGATAAAACATTACCACTCTGAAATTTCCAATAAAATAAAGAATCTAAGCAATAATCAGCAATGGTGGCGGGAAACACTGGGGGGGGGGGGCTTTGATGATAAATGAATCCAGCTGACACTATCTGAGCACAACAATTCTAACACAAATGGAGGGTGACCAGACATTGTCTGCTTCTTGATATGACAAAATGGAAGAAATACACACAACAGATGCCAGATAAGTATGTAAGTTATTAGGAAAGACAGGAGACGGAAAAATCCATTAAAGGATACCACAAGAATGCAATCAGCAAATCCCAGAATGTGTGAAACATGACGGAACAAAGGACTTTATTTCTTCGAACATTCAATTGTAAGAAAAAAAAGTGATCTTAAAAGACATTTCAAACATATTTTAATGTTTTAATTTTATGTGGATCATTAGACTCACAAATCAACTGCAAACATATTGTTAATGAGACAATCAGGGAAACTTCTACACAGGTAGTTAATGAGGTTAGGGAATTATTAATTTTTAAGTGTGATAATATTGTCGCAGTTATTAAAGAGTACTCTTTTAGAACTTTTTAAACACAGAATTGTTATACAACCTAGCAATTCCACTCCCAATTTTGTCCATCTCCAGCCTCCATCCCTCCCCTGAACTGCACACTTGGACCCCCACTGCCTTTTTGACACTCCAATTGGGTGTCCAACAGGCATTTCAAACTTAACACTGCCAAAAGTGACCTCTTCATCTTCCACCCCAAATCTACTCCACCTGCATTTATTCCCATGTCAGGGAAGAGCAACTCCATCCTTTCAGTTGCTTGAGAAAAAAACGTGGAGTCCTCTTTAACCCCTCTCTTTCCTCCACAACTCTTACCTCCTTTGTAAGCAAATCCTACACAGCAAGCACTTCTCATTCTCCACCACTACATCCTGGCTACACCACCTTCATCTGCAGTAGCTTCCTGACTGGTCCTGGGCTCCTGGATCTGACCTGTGCTCACTACTCCCTCCCACACCTTCTGTTCCCAACACAGTGATCAGAAGGATCCTTAGAAAACGGAAGCCAGTTTACCTCGTTCCTCTGACCCAAACTCTCCAATGGCTACTCCTCTAACTCAGGGTAAAAGCCACGCCACGCCATTATGAAGGCTCTGCACGGTACATCCCCTGTCCCCGCTACGGCCTCATCTCTTTACTGCCCTCCTCACTTGCTAGATGTCAGCTCTGGGCTCCTTGCTGAGACTCCTGAAGCCAAGCAAGGTATATATACTCCCATCTTTGGGCCTCCCGTGACTCACTCCCTCACCCCTTTGCATCTTCTCAAAAGGTCCCTCCTATTTGAAATCCAGTTCCCAGCACACCTTTTTTTTTCATTTCTTTCATTCTATCCTTTATTCATCTCCATGGTACTCATCACATTCTAATATGCTATATAATTCACTTATTTACTTTTTTTGCTCTCCCCTACCAAAAAAAAAAGCTACAGACGGCAGGAATTCTTGTTTCCTTTCCTCATCTCCAGTGCCTAGAAGAGTGCCTGGCACACAACAGGGGCTCATTAAATAAGTGTGGAATGAATGGAACCATTTAAGTGCTGAGAACCGTGCCTGGCACATAGTAATGGCTCAATAATTAGCCATTATTACCATTACGTCCAAAGGGTTGACACGATTGACAGGACATTCACATAAACTCATCTCTGATTTTCTGCTAGTTGAGAGCAGGACCAAGACAGGATATACTCACTTGCTAATACTTCTTTGTTGACAGCACTCCCCTCGACTTCAGATGGTTCTGTAGCAACAGTGTCTTGACTGGGCTCTTTAACTCTTTCATCAGTGAGAAGGCTGACTGCCTGGGTGATGTCACCATTACTGGCCTAAGGGGAGGAAAAAAAAAATAGAAATTTCAAAAGTGAAGCATCACAGCATGCAAAATTAGTAGTCAAGTTAGTTTTTTGGTTGTAACTCCTCACAGCCTGGTGACATACTGAGTAAATCTAGGCATAATTCTGGGCTATAAAGTAGAAAACAGAGTACGGTGGAGGATAGTGAATCTACTTTGGTTAAAGCATTGATATCAAATTCCTAGTTACAGGGAGGGAGCTGCTACGCTCTGATTTCCCACAACATGCAAACAAGAATGAACTCCTGCTGGAGAGCTGTGCTCACTGCTCTGAACACTCCTCCTGATTTCACAGAACAGCCAAGGCAGGATGTATCAAAAGGGAGCTGGCAATTAACACAGATTCCAAATGAAGTCAGCTCCTACCATAAAGGTGCCAAACAGGCACCATATTCTGCAGAGGTGATCATGCTTCTATTTCTTTTTAACTTTTTCTTAGGAAAAAAATTCTAACATATACAACGGGAGAGGGAGTGTGTAAGTGAACGCCACATGCACATCACTCAGCTTTAACAATTACGAAGCCAAGGTCAATCTTATTTTACCTACTCTGCCTCCCCCTCCCAGATATTTCCAAGCAAATCCTAAGTGTCTTATCATTTCACCAGTCAACACTTCAGAACTTATCTTTAAAAAAATATATATATATATATATTTAACCCACAATGCTAATAGCCTCACAGAAATAACCAATTCAAATTTCCCTGACTCAAATATTTTTTAGTTTGTCAGAATCAGGATCCACAAAAGGTCCATACAGTGTAATTAGCTGATGTGTATCTTAAACTTCCCTTACGCTGTAGAGTTCCCCCCACTGTGAATCTCTCCCTCCCCAACTTTTTCCTGCTCTTATAACTTACATATTGAAGACACTGGCTCATTTGACCTGTAGTACTTCTGCCTCTGTACACATGCACTTTCTTTTAGGTATAAAAATAGGCTGAACGGGGGGAGGATGTAGCTCAAGTGGTAGAGTGCATGCTTAGCATGAATGAGGTCCTGGGTTCAATCCCCTGTACCTCCTCTAAAAATAAGTATATAAATAGACCTAATTATCTCCCTCCCCCTTAAAAATAAATTAAAAAAAAATTTTAATTAAAAATTAAAAAAAAAAAAGGCTTGAACTGACAAAATTATGATACAAACAACTGTCTTAAACCCTGTTGACTAATCGGGGCCTTGAAACTAACCTTCAGAGCTTCATGAAGAAAAGAAGGGTCCTGAATGCCCGTGATTTCTCTCAGTTGATTTAACAGCATTTGGCAGCTCTGTATTTGAGAAACAAACAAACAAAAAACCCACAGACACATGTCAATCAGAAAGTAAGCCTGGATACATTTAAGCAGGTACAAGCATCTTGGGTAAACAGGCCTGAGACTTGCATTTCTTACTTTAAAAAACCAACAAGCTCTAAGCAACAAGGTATTGACTGTCAGGCACATTCTGAAATGCCAAACCTATTGCTCTTTTAAAAGCTTCATCATGGAAAATGCTTTTGGCACTTGTGGAAGAAATACGAGTAAACAGTAAAACTACAAATACATAAAACATTTAAACGTAATATTCTAGTCTTAATGGACGCCCGAAGTGCCTCAGGTTTCTCTCTGTGGGCAGTGCGTAAGTAGGTCATTATAAGGAGTCCAGGGAATTTGCATGGATGTGGAGATGTGCTATTTTAAGCTTCACTGCACATGCCATTTGTGTGTGTCATTTTTCACTGACAGTAAGTTTCCAATCTTGTAATTAACAAATGATACCACCAATGTCATATAGGAAACTTTAGGCTTGACTGCTTAAAAAGTATAGATGAAGTGAGAATTTTCTGAATTATAAATAAAATTCCAGAGGGACAAAAATAAAGCAGGGAACGCTTTCTCCTCATTCAACTGAATCGTGGAAAAACCTTTCTTATTAACGTCCAGCTACAAGATCAGTTTATAACCCTCTTCAGCCTTAGAAGTCTTCACTGAGCATTTTAACCTCTTTCACACAAAGACAAAAGTTAACACAAAACACCTATTTACAAGGAAGCTCAATGTAAACAGCTGGCTGGCCAAGGAAAGACACAGTGATCTTTCAGACGAATACTGAAAACAAAATAGTTTAAATTCAATCCAGTGAGAGGAAATCTAATTTACACCATTCCTAAGATTATCCTAGAATGAAGCCCCGATTCAACACTTGATGCTTCACCATTAATTATCTTTCAGTTGTCGTTTGTCTCCAAGAGGCAGTTTACGCTGTCAGCCGTGACAGAAACAGTATCCTCTGCTCTTCAATGGCCGAGAGTCCAAGGCAATGCGTAAGGGTCATACCACCAGAAATAACAAACTGAAACACCCGGTACCTTCCTCGGAGAAGCAGCGACAGTCTTTCTGTGCGAGTCCCAGGCCAGCGTCACAGGCTAGAAATGGAGCCCTGCCCTGCTGAGCCCAGCAGTCTCCGAGTCTGGGCACCGGGGGAGGGACTCTCAGACCAACAGGTGTCCAGATTTAAACTTGGCAAACACTGAAAACATGGCATGTGATTTCTAGAAGAATGAAGTATTAAAAAGTGTTCTTTCAAACTAGTTCTAATTCCATTGCTCTTACTGTGCAAAAGTGTGTGAATCTATATATCTCAATCATACCCAATTTTCTAAAAATTCCACATCAACGTATTCCAAAAAAAAAAAAAAATAGCAGAACAGTAATTGGGAAGGGGGAAATGAGTAGCTTATTAACCCTGAACTGGAACCAAGAAGGTGACAATGGGATAGATAATCGCAGCTTCACCTCAAATTACTCTATGAACCAAGTGACACAGGAATCACAGAAAATAATCCAGTTAAAGTAACAGCTCACACACGGCTTACTTTCAGCCAGGTGTTGTTCTCAACACTTCATGCGTATTGATTTATTTAATCCTTGTAACAAACCTGGGAGACAGACATTACGCCCACTTGACAGAAAACTGAGGCACAGTGGGGTTGAGTAACTTACACGAAGTTACTGCTAGTAAGAGGTGGGGCTGGGGTCTGACCCCAGGCTGCCTGCCTGCAGGGTCCGCCCACTAACCTCTATGCCATGCTGTATGAAGACAAAGAGAACAGGCCGGAATACCTATTTAATGCAAAACAATGCAAACACTTTATTTTTATATTTTGACCTTGATCTCTGCATCTTAACAAGTTTCCTATTTTTATTTTAGCTGCCTTCATAAAAATCACAATTTTGATTATTCAGTAATAAGTATATAATCAGTTGCAAATAAGCTATCATCAGAAAGTGGAGAGGTAAGTACGATACTGAACTGAATCTGAGGTGCCATCCGTTATAAAAAGCACCATTATTTTATGTATCACCCAAGAGAAAAACTGCTGCCATTTAAGCTATGACACACGGCCTTCATGACAGTCCTAGGAGACACACGCATCGGTCACACCAGCTTCTTGCAGCTCTAAAATGGCTCATTCACATTGAGAAATACAGCAATTCACCCCCTTCCAGGTGCACTGCCTGGCATGCGATAGGCAATTCTTTTGCATATTTCTCTGTAACAAACAGCTTAAAACACGTATATTATCTTCTGTTTTCAGGTCCCTGACTGTAGCTTTGTAAAAAAAATTTGGAACTGTAATCATTCCTCCAGTGAAAATTATTTTACTTCACATAAAATCATATTTGCACCCTTCTGTTCCCTTTCTATGCCCTTCTCCGTGTGTTTTTTTTGTTTCAATGTTGAAGTACAGTGTGATCTTTTTAAGCCATTTTAAATGACAAGTAAACTAACTGTGTGGTCCTAACCATTGGGTGCACATGACTTGACTACCATGACAGCAGGAACAGCGAGGTCCCAGCCCATACACGTGCCAACCATGATAACCACATTACACCTGCTACTCTGATGGTATTAATGTAAGGAGCATCTCAGTTTCAGAGATTTCAGAATGCCAAATAAATGTGAATCGATGAAATACGGTGTTCAAATCATAAATAATTTACTCATCATTACATCTGCCCTTGGACTACAGTTCCACTCCTCTGTCTCCACTTTGTAATAGGCAGCAGTGGACATTAACACATCTGGAATAATACACTCAGGAAACAAAAATAAACTCTTAGTTTCCCTTTTTCGAAAGCAATTGGGGGGAGGGTGTAGCTCAGTGGTAGAGCACGTGCTTATTAGCATGCACGAGGTCCTGGGTTCAATCTGCAGTCCCTCCATTATAAAAACAAAAAAACAAAAACTATTGAGCAGAGGTGACAACACGTAAAATCATGTGGTACAGCTCCAAGAGCAACGTCATATCCATCTCATCTCCTTCCAGAACCTGGTCCCATACTACTTTCTGCCCTTTCTAACCTCCCAAGTGGAGGGAAGGAAGGAGCCTGTGAATGAATGGGACTTACTGTCTTCACCTGGTATTTCTCACCATGCGGCTCTCTAACTGTTTTAAATGTGAAATTCTTGCCTCTGTACAGTCAAGATTCGTACGACATCCCGCCTGATTTGAATCGTCCGCAGAACAGTGCTGTTAACAACTGTAACTAACACCTATTGGACGCCTGTCGGAACCTTGTGTGCCTCACCTACGTGCAATCCTCGTAACAACTGTAAAAGTTAAAAATCACTATCTTCGTTGTACAAATAAGAAAACTAAGGCTTACAAAACCTGTTTTTGCCATCAAATGTCTTGAATCAAAAGATTAATCAAAGGTAACTATTAAGAGTTTGGATGATACATTTCACAAGGATTAAGCTATGCTACTGACCCACAAAAAAAACTGCTGTGACATGACTCAGTCTGATAAATATTTAGTTAAACCTAAATTCTCAGCAGTACCCACAACCCAAATCTTCATCAGTACCATGTGTTACGTGTTAATTTTACACTAACAGACAAGCTAAGCGCATTAGGGACCTACTGTGCTACTAACTCCGACAGTTTCTCCTGGAACTTCACAGGAAGCGGATTTTAAACATTCACTTCACCCTAACTCTGATGCTACTTATAAATTTAGGACACACCCAACAGGAGACAAGACAAAGCCTGTGCTCCAGTCATAACGAAGTCAAATAACTGGCAAGAGCCAACACGCCTGCATTTCCTTAGCTAAAAACACATTATTTTCATAAAACAAAAACCACTCTCTTTTCCTGTCCAGAGGCAATGAAGAAAGACAGGCACACATAAATCTCTAGAAGGAAGGAACTCAAGCTTTCTGACCTCAGCTTCTCGGTGGCTTTGGTGCAAACCAGTCCGCTTCTCGGAACTGAGGTTTTCATAAAACTAAGACAGTAACTCACCGCATAATAAGCAATAAACAGGATTATTCACACAATTAAAACATTAAGCTTTCAAGTTTTTGTAATAAACAACTGGCCTAATCTTACTGCAACTAAATTAAAATTCTCTCTCATCAGATGAAGCAAATTAGTGAGATTACTAATCTCACAATCATCAAAATACCCGATTTAGCATTGTGATGAGGTGCTTTCTAGATTATTCAGTTCTTTCAAACAGGGATGCTGTTTTCATCATTCTGATGCACACACTTCCTCCATCTCAATTGTGTACTATTACAAAGACATTTCTAAAATTTAAACTTAATTAAATAATTGATAACTGTTACTTTACTCCAAAGAACGACCAAGGTGTGCCTAATAAAATTCCCTCCAAAGTTAAAGATTTGGCTTTCAAATTTTAAAATAAACTTAAGTATTCAAGGAAAGCAAAGAAATAACTTTGGAGTCAAAGAAAATACACAGCAGCAACTCCAGAAATCCAGTCTGTACAACCAGGTCTTAACAACACACTCTAAGATTGCCACTAACCTTTCCAACTTCCACAAAACAAGGACCAACTCCACAAAAGCCCTGGTATTTTTTCAGTTTTTTCCAACAACAACTCCATGTCGGTCCAGTTTACTCATAAAGCAGAAATCTAAAGCGTCTTCAGGTTATGGTCCTCTACAAGTGACAAATAGCAGTTTTTTGTGGATGAAACTAAATCCCCTGAAATAGGCTACTTGATAACTTATTTTAATGGTACAAAAATTAGGTACATGATGAAAATGACTAGGAAACTAGGAATAGAAGGACATTTCCTCAACATGATGTGGTCAACTGATTTCTGACCAAGACTGCCTCTTAGACCATTCGATGGGGAAAAATAGCCCCTTCAAAAAGCGGTACTGGGGTGCTACAGGGATAAGACTAATGGTGTTTAAAAGTACAAATTTGCTACTAGTACTAAAAGAGCCATAGAGACTTAATGTACAGTTATTAACACAGATAATAGTATTGCACTGTATGTAGTGTGATAAATCCCACTGTAATGTAAACAGCACCCATATCATAATATACAAATTTACCAAAGTAATACAATGTATGCATTACATTTACATACACCACAAACAAAAATAGTGCTAGGACAACTAGAGATTCATTTGCAAAAGAATGAAGTTTGATCCCTACCTCACACGATATTCAAATAGTAACTCAAAATGGATCAACAACCTAAACATAAGAGTTAAAACACTTTCTTTTAAAAGAAAGTTTGAGGTAAAGCTTCATGATCTTGAACTTGGCGATGGATTCTTTTTATAAGATATCAAAAGTACAAGCAACAGAAGAAAAAATCGTTAAGTGGGATGTCATCAAAACTAAAAACGTTTGTGCGTTAAAGGACATTATCAAGACGGTGAAATGACAACGAAAATATTTTCATATAAATCTGATAAGGGCCTAGTATCTAGATTATATTAAAATTCTTACAATTCAAACAATTAAAGACAAACAAACCCAATTAAAACATGAGCAAGGGACTTGAACTGACATTCAGACATTTCTCCAAAGAATATATACACGTGGCCAATAAGTGTAAGAAAAGATGCTTAACATTAGCCGTTAGGAGAATGCAAATCAAAACTCAATGAGATACCACTTCACCCCTGAGGATGACTATTATGAGACACAACAAAGCAAAAATGAAAAATAACAAGTGTCTGGGGAGGGCGTGGAGAAACTGGAACCCTTGCGCATTGCTGGTGGGATTGTAAAATGGTGCAGCTGCCATGGAAGTCTGGCAGTTCCTCAAAATGTTAAACATAGAATTACTATATGATGCAGCAATTTTTTCAGGTACATACCAAAAGAACTGGAAACAGGGGGGAGGGTATAGCACAGTGGTAGAGTGCCTGTTTAACATTCACAAGGTCCTGGGTTCAATCCCCAGTATCTCCATTAAAAAATAAATTAATTAAAAATGAAAAAAATTGGAAACAGGTACTCAGATATTTGTACATAAATGTTCACAGCAGGATTATTCATAAAAACCAAAAGGTGGAAACAACAAATGTCCACCAATGGAAAAAACGGGTAAGATGTAATACACAGGGCAGAACATCAGTCATTACTGAAAGGAATGAAGTACTGATACGTGCTATCACTTGGATGAACCCTGAAAACATTAAACTAAGTGAAAGAAGTTGGACACAAAAAGTCACGTATTGTATGCTTCCATTTATATGAAATGTCCAGAACAGGTAAATGCAGAGCCAGAAAGCAGGGGCTGGGGGAGGGGGAGTAGGGAGTGACCACTTAGTGATTAAAAATGTTTTGGAACTAAACAGAAATGGTGATTGCACAGTATTGTCAATATACTAAATGTACACATTAAAATAGTTAATTTTATACTATAGGAATTTCAACTCAACAGCATAAAAATCGAGAGCTCTATGCTCGCATGAGCACGGGTATACACGCACGTATGCGCACACCAAAAAAGAAAAAAGACGCCAGGAAAGTGCTAACTTGGGCAGGAATACTGGAAAGGGGAAATATTTGTTTAGAACATCTAGGGTTTAAACCAACTACAACCATCATGCAGCAGCTGCCAGCTCCTATTCACGCAGATCTTTAATGTGGCTTTGAATGTCTGATATTTTGACTTCCCTTTTTACTAGAAAGCCTTCACAGTGGAAATAGGACTACGTAGCCCGGATTCCACCACATGTTAGCCTCTGGGGAAATTTCAACTTGTCTGAGCATCAATTTCCACATTTGGAAAACAAAGTACAGCTTAAGCTTTGACAGCACTGCTGTGACTATCAAGCGAAGTAATGCATACAAGAATTGTTACTAAAATGAAAAAATGATTATATGAATGTAAAATACTGTGACCTGCCCATCCAATAAAACTCATCTAGAGGTTGTAGTGGAAATACAGACATCTGAAGAGAAAAATACCCCTGCTGTGATTTTGGTTTTATCACTTACTGGCTGTGTCACTTTGCAAATTCTACCTCCTAGTTACACTAAATTTTACTTCGTAGGGTTGCCATATGGGTTCAATGAGAATATATGTTAAAGTGTTTTGTAAATTGTCAAGTGGCAGTCAAAAAGTTTGGTTCAAGAAAGACATGTATTGCAGTGGGGAAAGTCAGAATGTCTCAAGTCCCAACTGCGCTACTTAAAATTTAATCTTGAGTAAGTCACTTCCGTCATCCGCAGTGGAGGCAAACAGACTTTGGTTTAAAATCTCTTAGGACCTTGCAAGCTATATTAATATCTGGGTCTGAGTTTCCCCATCAGTGATAAGACATGAAAATTCACACCTTGTAGTGTTTTGTAAAGATTGAAAATGTACAGAAAAGTGCTCTGGGCAGCAGCTGGCATATGGCAGATGCTACAGTTACAAGTGTATATTCCCGTGCCTGGCCTCGTAACTGTGGGAACGGAGCTCTGCAGCAAATGTTTATAGCCAAGGAGGTGGATACGCAAGCAGAACCTTTCAAAAAGCACTTGGAAACAGAGGGGGAGAGGTCATCTGCAATTTGGGATAAGAAATGCAGATCTAGAAGCAGTTAGTAAAAGGACAGCGACAACCGAGAAAGCAAACAAGTTCGCCCCTGGCAGAGAGGAAAGGCAGAAGGGCCAGAGGAAGACAGTGCCCAAGGGTCCACGAGAGGGAGCTCAGGAGGCAGGGGAGCTGCAGCACTGGGCGCACTAAGAGGGCCCTGAGCTGAAGCCTGAGGCCAGGGTTCTGCCCCAGACGGTGTGATCGTGAGTCAATGGACTCCCTAAACCAGCTGCTGCATTTGCAAGATGAGGAAGGCTACAGTAGGTCAAGTTCAAACATATTTTCCAGGGCGAATTTCCCTAAGAAAGTTGTAAAATGATGTCGTCCTGCTATACCTCTGTGATGAGACTCTGGAAATTTTTAGAAAAAGCAGAACAGTTGACAGTAAGTAGCAGTAAAATCAAATGCCAAGATAAGTATCAACCAAAAAGTGTCAATGAACAATCATCACAAATGAAAACATGAAAATGGAACTTGAGGGGGTACTTGAATAACCAAGGGAGACCGTAAAATGAATTAGGACTGAAAAGCCACTGATTTGACGGGAAGGTGGTTAGTCACTGGTCACCTCCAAGAGATCCATTTTATTTGCTGGGAACAAATACTAAAAGCCTACTGCTGGCAAGGCTCTGGCTGGGTGGCCTGGAAGATGCTGATCACAGAAAACCACGCCCTGCCCTACAATCTAATCTTCTGCTGCCTGGTCAGCCTCTCTGCAGGCCTCTGGGCAATCAGCCCTCTTCTTCCTGGAGCCTAAACTCATCACCAGAGCCACCTCCTAATTGGGTTTTTGCAGAAGCTGTCGCTGCACCTCAAGGTCTGTGGCGGAAACTGGGAACCAACTCTCCTCAGCTTAGGGCCCTCCTACCAGCCAACGGCTAATCTTGCCTGGGTCTGTGTTCCAAATTTTCTACAAGTTGGAATTACAGTGGTAATTGGAAAACCATTTTAGGAAGGAAACAGGTGGATTTAGAAAATCTGTTCAAAAAGTAGACAAGATAAAAGGAAGGAGGTGGACAAGGCAACAGCTGGACGAGGCAGAAGGCGATTCTGCTGTTGCTGCTATTTTGTTTGAGGGCTAAGGACAAGTGTGCACAGCTGAATGGAAAATGGGAATTCTGTGCAGCAGGAAAGAGCTTCTCAAAGTTTATCCCCCAGGGATCTTGTCAAAAGGCAGAGTCTGATTCAACAGGTCTAGGGTGGAGGCGCAAACAGTGGTGTGTGGATTTGTGGAGCTTGTTTATTTCCTTAGTAGAAATACTCCCACTGCCCACGATTTCAAGCTACCAACGTGTGAGGTCACTGACCACAGAGTTGGGCAGAAATGTACACAGTCAGCTGGAGAGGCAGTCCAAGCACAAGCTGGCTCCAGCACACCCAAACTTCTACATTTCTAACAAACTGCCAGTGATGCGATGCTGCTGGTCCGTGGACCATGCTGAGTCACAAGGGGGCAGAAGACAGTGAAGGTGCCTGGGGCTTAGGCTAGGATAAAGATGTAAGAAAACTTAGGAGGGAGAAAAGAGACATCATCTAAATCAGGGTTTCTTAAGTGCAAAATTACTGATGTTTTGGGCCAGACAACTTTTCTTTTGGGGGGGCGTGGCTATCCTGTACACTGCAGGATGTTCAGCATTTACCCACTTTGCTTCTACCCACTTGATGACAATAGTATTCTCCTCCAGGAGTCACAATCAAAAAGGTCTTTAGACACCACTGACATAGATTCATCTCTAAAAAGTGAAGGGAGAAGGGTACCTCTTCCACTGAGAGAAAAGAGATGCTCAAGAGGCAAAAAAAACAAACCCCAAAAAACAAAAAAAAAAAAAACGAGACACAGCTCTTTAGATATCAGCAAACTCAGTCTAGTAGAAAGGAAGGTTATCTAGAAAAAGGTGCAGGGAAGATTGAAAGTCTGAAACTTCAGGAGGAGAGTTCTAGAGAGTAACAGAAAGATTCTGACCCAAGGCAATGGGTCCACTGACTAGGAAGTAAGATCAGGGCCAGCTTGGGCTCTTGGAGTCACAAGTGCCTGGATTCAGTCCTGGCTATGCCATTTACTAGCTGGGAGACCTTGGGCAAATTATTTAACAAGAAACAAGAAAAATTCCTGGAGTTGTCATAAGTACTGAGATAATATATGTTAAGTTCTGAGGGCGCACACGCACGCACGCATGTGCACACACACACATACACACACACACACACACAAGTTCTGAGGACAGAGTCTGGCATATAGTTCATGCTCAATTAACCTACTACTATTATCAGCATCATTGTGTTCCTTGAAAAATCATCTTTCCCTTGGCTATTGCTTTAAACTTCTTTGATGAAACAGAACACATGGAAAGCTCTTGCCTGGTGAGGTGTTACTGTCAATGTGTTTTGTAAAAACTATTTACTCTGTGAGTAGAAACTGTTTATAGCTGGAGGCATGAGAGCTGTGGAAGCCAAGCACTGACTTACTGATGTTCCAAAAGTCACAATTAAAGAGACAAGGTAAAAGAACGAAAAGCCAATAAATCAAAAGAAAGCACTAAATTTTCACTGTAACTGACAGGTTTTCAAAGGGCTTCCGTTTGCCCAATGTGCGGCGAGCCCTCCCTAGGATAGGTGTCAAGGATGACAGGTTTATAAGAACCAAACTGCCTTCAAGTTGTTTATCCTGCAATAACAGAAAACATTGCTGCTGGTTTTCATCTAAGACAAGAATCGATTAAAATCATACCCTCTTTTAGACTCGAGTACATACTGAGAACTTATTTCAAGAGCACTACATTTCTCTTTCACTAAAATTCTTGGGAGGCTGTTAACGGGTTCTGCCTGTCCCAAGTACAACTGAACAATAAGGGAAGGGAAACATTCTAGATTTTAAATAGCTTCTGAGCTTCAGGGGAGGGGAGCTCCCCACAATTAGAACAATTAAGGATCCTTTAAGGGCAACGCACAATGCTTCAGAGAATTCAAAGTAGAGTTCTAACAGGCAACTTAGGAAGATGCACAAGAAGTTATTAAAATCTTTCCTCTGAGATGTGAAATGCACCCTCCCCATAGAAGATTCCTTCAAGCTAGCCTGCGAACCTCAAGCATTTCACATTAACAAAAACAAAACGGGCAACATTATCAAGCATTCCAAGCTTATCGGCTGTCTGTATGGGGCGAATCACTGGGAAGAACAGTAAATGTCATCGCTGTGCAGGTTGCCAGGAATCAGGGTCCTCCAGCCAGCCACAGCCACTGGAGTTCCAAGCTTTCCAAAAATAGTTATGACTTATATACAAGTGTTCATCAACTACCTCGCATATAAACTCAGAGCGCCCAGGCAGTGGTCACCTCTCAAATGGTGGCAGAGGTAAATGCATTTGCTGCTGAGCAACAGGCACATGGTCTCAACCAACAAATTTAAGTATGACTTGCTCTCCCTTAAAAATAGTGTCTCCTCTACATTAACATGACTGCCCCCAAACTAAGACTTTCCCACCTGTTTTTAAGTCACTGTGCTAAAAACAAAGAGCACTGATCTCTGAAACCGGAGAAAATCCTGACTCAGATTCCAACAGGCATGTATAAACACCTAACAATATTTCTATTAGAAATCAGCACATGAAATAGCATACGCCTACTTTCATTTTGGAGCCCAGGGCCTGGAGGTATCTTTTACTACAGGACTTTAAAAGGGAAGGGCGGTCACTTTGTACACTATCGGTCTCCTGAGTGCCTGAAAAGAATAAAAAGCAGAAAAGGTTTCTCACGTGGAGGTATCTGACAGCTTTGTCTTGTAAATACTTTATGCAACTCCTCACTTCCAAACTCGCATTTGAATACTTGGTACAGGTTTCCCATTCTGTCTTGAAAAAGCGCAGCACTGGAGGGGTGACCGGGCAGTAGTGTTATATACATTCCAAGGTAACAGTAGAAGACATTCTCAAATTGCCCACTTCCCAAGTTTTTTTCGCACAGACACTAGCCTTTTGATTTTCTCTCAAACCAGTGTCCTTTTACTCTTACCATCTTAGCCCAGAAATCCTCGTACTGATTTCAATCTTCTTAGATAATAGGACTGGGAAAGCATTATCAGCATACCTTCTATTCACCGCGGTGTTCCTCCCCCGTCCTTAAAAATCTACAGTGATGAATGCAGTAATTGGGGAGACTGCTCTCTGATCTTTAAAAAAAAGGGGGGGGGGGGCGGAAGGTAGGAAGTGGTAACAAGGACCCCATGTCTTTCACGCGGTGTTGATAAATCCTGGCTTTAAGTTAGCTAACTTCGGTCTGCTTTGGAATCTTTTAAAACAGCACTGCTTTAAAACGGATTCAAAAACAAAAACAAAAAACAAAAACCAGCAAAGCTGCCCCTTTCGGAAGTTTCTCACCCCCGGTCAAGGCCCAAGAGCGCTCTCCTTAGGGCTCCCAGATGTAGACAGCTCACGTTCAGCCTTTTATATTTGATTTTCCAAAACAGCTAATCCCTCTCGAACTTCAGCCCGCCCCCGGCCCGAAGAGAGTCCTCAATCTGTGCGACCCGACCCTCGCAGCCCTCAGCCTCCTCCCCGAGCCCCCGTCCTCACCCCGGCCGGCGCACCGCCCTCGCCCTCGCCCCCGCCGGGCCCGGGAGCCCCCCGCAGCCCCCTCCCGCTCGCCGGCCTGCGCCCCGCGCCGCTCCCGCTGGGGCCCCGCACTCCCTCCCCCGCGGGGCCGCGGAGCCCGCGCCCCTGCTCCCGCCCGCCGCCGCCGCCGCCGCTGCCGCGGGGCCCACCGAGCCGTGGCGGTCTGCCGCTCCGGCCGCGTCGTCCTGCTGCAGCTCCGCAGTCATGGCCGAGGCGCCCCTCCGCGGGTCACCCGCCTCCTGCCGCCGCCGCCTCCGCCGCCAGCCCAGCCTCGCCGGAGGAGGAGGAGGAGGAGGCGGAGGCGGAGGAGGAGGAGGAGGCTCCGCCCCCGCCCTCGCCCTCGCCCTCGCCCTCCACCCGGCTCCGGCCCCGCCTCCGCCCCGCAGCGCCCCGGAGGCTCAGCCCACAGGCTCCGCCCCCGGCCTGCGCGCGCACGCCAGGCGCGCGGCCGAGGGCCCAGCCGCGCTCTGCGTGCTCCGCGTACGCCGGGCGCTAACCCGGCGCCGGCCACGTGACCCCGGCCCCGCCCGCGCCTAACGGTCAGCGTCGGCGACGGCGGTTGTGTTCCGGGCGGTTTGCGCCCAGGAAATGGCCTTGCGGAGCGCGGACTCTCCTTCTCAACTCTCGTCCTCCGCCGTCGGCGCTCAGTTCCAGGACTCACCGCCGGCTCAAGCCTCCCCACAGATGAGTTAAAGCTGCTCCCCATTTGGGGAGCCCGTCTAGGGACCGCGAAATAGAGGGGTTTCTCACCCAGCGGTGGAGCCATTTCCAGGTCTATACGCGAAAAATTTATGCATCATCCTTAAGAAAAGGAAATCAGAGGCTGAATGGAGTTGTCAGTCCAAAGCTAACCGAACGGACCAGAACCTCTATTCACTGATGCCCAGGGTGGGGACCTAACACGGACCTGGGCATGGGGAGCCAGAATTGCCAAGTTGTCCCATTTTAGATTTTCTGGAGTTCAGACTAAAACTGTATAGTATTTTGCTAAGTTTGAGCCAGATGCTTATAATGGCATTTGAAGAGCTAAGGTGCCCTCAGTTGAGTTGTATTTTCAACAATTTGGTGGAAAATGTAACTACTAAATTGATTAGCAAGTATTACAACCACAATCCACTTGGCACGCTTTTGAGTGTTCCAAATTGGTGTGGAGCTGGGTGTGCAAGGGCCTCTACTAGGGGTACGGCTTATACCAGTGCCCTTGTCTATCCCTTGGGCAGCGCCTTCAGTGTGAGTTTTCTATGAATGGTGGCCTTTCCTTTGCCCCTGGCATTGTTGTCCATGTGATTGTGATGTTTCAGCTGCAGGCCTTTCTGGTCTGCAAGTGAGCACAGCTTGAAGCATAAGGAAACAGGTACAGATCAGCTGCAGCCCCCATGGGAGACCTGATTACTTTCAGGAGCCTGGACCATGACTGCTGCTACTTCGTCCCCTTTCCCTGGCAGGTAAACTGGCAGCGTGATCATAATCTTCCACATTGAACAGGCTGTGTGTTTGGTGGTCATAGGACTTTTTGTGCTTGTGGCTTTCCTCTTTTGTTTTTTTTTTCTCCTGAGTAGTAAAAACTTGTGTTCATGACCTTAACCTGAGGGTCATTGCAAAACAAGTTGACTTCTCATTTCAGTTTATTTGCAGCATTGCATATTTCTACATTGCTAGGAAGCTCTATTTCTGTGTGTCTTTACCATGTATCCAGAGGAACTCTTGTTTGTCTTTGCACATTCGTTTTAGGAAATTGCTTATTTAATATGTGTAAATGGGGTGGAAACCTATAAGTCTATTCATGAAAATTTCCTTGAAAGACCACCAGAGACCTTCTGTATCCATATATCTGAAGGTGTGTACAGCCATTTGGTAAATCTAGACCCTTGAGTTTTGATTAATCATCTTTCTGCTATATGGTTCTAAACAGAGCTCCAGAGCTAATAAATTTGATCTAATCTGAGAGCTGGAGATCTGATAAATCCTCTTAGCCCCTTTGGGTTTAACTATCATCGGGTCCTGGATGTGGCAATCAGCTAGAGACACCCTGCCCAACCAAAGTAATTAATGAACACTTTACATTGGTGCTTGGCCATCAGTTGGCAACCTTCATAGTGATCAGATATCAAGATTGGGTATCATGGAACATGTGCTGTCACTACAGAAAACCCCTTCTCATTCCTCCTTAAACTCATGCTTAAAGGTTCCACAATAATTGCATTTATTAGTCGATAATCATTCCAAAGATATTCAGGAAAAAAATAATATTAATAATAAGCAGTAACAAATAGTTGACTTAATTTGAAAAGGGAATTGTTTCCAGAGTATGTTCCCAAGGAAAAAATTGAAGAAAAAATTTTCCTTTCCTGGAAACTTTTTGTCCTAGTGCTAAGCTATTTCCTGAGTCAATAAATTTATATTTCTGCTTTTGTTTCACCTCAAAACCAAAGTGTAGTTTTTTATAATAAATGACCCCACTTCAGTGTCTTGAATACCGGTGTAGAGCTTGTGTGGGCTAACTGAGAATGAAGGGGAAATGTTAGGAAAAGGAAGAAATATATTTCTTCTCTGCTTCACTCTGTAAATAGTTTTTTCCACTGGCTTTGGAGCAGCCGGATTTGAAAGCTGGTGGTTGAGGCTGACTGACAGGTGTGACTGTTCTTTGAGCCATGGATTCCTTTCCAGGAATTATCTCGTCAGGAATGTCCTCAGAGGCCAGTGTCTCAGCAGTTAGGAAAATGGCCTTTTTTTTTTTTTTTTTAACTATGGAGGAAAGAATATGGATATTTCTGCTACAACCCCTAGATTAAAGAATGAGATGATGTATAAGGTTAAATACAGGTGTTAAAAAAATGTTTCAGAAAACGCTCTCTTTCTGCTAGTTGAAAATTAATGGGTTTCCAACCTTTCCGGACTGTGTACTGTAAGCAAATGTAGTTTGTGGAGAATTGAAACAACTTTCAGTAAAGTGAATGAGTTCATTTTAATTTTAGAAGTGTTTGGCCTTGGTATTCAAAAATAACAACCTCAGTTTCCCTTCTTTTTGTTTCTGTAGAAAAATATAGAGAAACATACACAAAAAAAGCTTCTAAAATCTGTTTTCATGAGTTCAGGATTCCTTAAACTCTTGGGATTTACTTTTCCTTGCATAAGAAAGTGAAAGTAACTTTAGCCTCCAGATAGAAAGGTGACAATAGACAATTAGAAATAAGCCCATTTCTGCAAACTTGATTTTTGACAGCATTGTAACCCACTGGGAATAGGATGGACTTTTAATAAATGGTTCTCAGACAGTAAACCATATGAAAAAATTAGTTTTTGTCTCTTACATTATAAACAAATGTAATTAAATGCTTAAATTTAAAAAAGCAACATTTAGAACTTTTGAAACACTTCTGTGGGGAATCTCTGTCTTTAGGGCATAGGGGAACTTTCTTAAATCAGACACAAAAGCACAATCCATAAAAGAAAAGATTTATAACTTCAATTATGTTAAAATTAAGAATTTCTCTTCATTCAAAGTTACCACAGGAACAGTGAAAATATCCACAAACTGGGAGAAAATATTTGCAACACATATAACTGGTAACCTATTAATATCTAGAATAAAGTTCCCAAACCTTGGCACATATTGGGCCAGATAATTAATTCTTTGTTGTGAAAACTGTGCCTTGAATGATGTTTTAGCATTATCTCTGGCCTCAACCTATTAGATGCCAGCAGCTCTCCCCTATGAAGTTGTATGACCATCAA
The DNA here is from genome assembly GCF_048773025.1 of Camelus bactrianus. Lineage (NCBI taxonomy): Eukaryota > Metazoa > Chordata > Mammalia > Artiodactyla > Camelidae > Camelus > Camelus bactrianus. The sequence goes on from NC_133571.1 coordinate 10,108,901, forward strand.
AAATGTACCCAGACATGGCCAAATGTTTCCTTAAGGGCATATTCCCTCCAGAGAATCACAGATCTAGTAAGTGAAAAATGAAATAAGTCAGACAGAGAAAGACAAATACTCTGCATTATCACTTATATGTGGAGTCTAATAAATAAAACAAATGAATGAAAATAACAGACAGATTCAGATATAGAGAACAAACTAGTGGTTACCAGTGTGGAGAGGGAAGTGGGGAGGGGCAAAATAGGGGTAGGGGATTAAGAGACACAAACTATTATGTATAAAATAAATAAGCAACAAGGATATATTGTACAGACCAGGAAAATATAGCCATTATTTTGTAATAATTTTAAATAAGAATAATCTATAAAAATATTGAATCGCTATTATACACCTGAAGCTAATATAATACTGTAAATCAACTATACTTCAATTAAAAATAAAGATAAATCAAGTGAAAAATTCTTAAAAATTAAAAAGACAATGCAACAGAAAAAAGTGCCAAAGGCTTAAGCAGGCATTTCACAGAAAAGGAAATGCAAAAATACAAAAAGTTGCTAAACTCACTGGTAATCGGGAACACATGAATTAAAACCATAACTATACCGTTTCATGCATACAACTGACGAAAAAAATTTTTAAATGCCACAGTAAGAAGTGTTGGTGAGAATTTGGAGCAATGAGAGAACACTTTTACACTGTTTGGGTGTGTAAATTAGCCCAACTGCTTTGGAAAACAATTTGACAGCATCTACTAAAATTTGAAGTTATACATGCCTCACAGCCAACAATTCCTCTCCTAAGTATCCTAGATAAATTTTTAAACATTTTAACCAAGATATATGTACAAAAATATTCATAACACCTTTAACAACAGACAAAAAGGAAACAACCTAAATGTATCAAAAGTAAAAGTGATCCGATCTTGTATAGGTATTCAGTGGGACATTATACAGCAGTGAAAATGAATGAGTTACAGCCATGCAATATCATGACTCAATCTCAGGAACATAGTCCTGTGGGACAAAAAGCAAATCACAGAAGATGACATACGATATGACTCCATTTATGTAGATTACAGAAACTGTGCTAAACCATTTACTGACTAGGGAGATAAACATGGTTAAACTACAAATAAAATTATAAACCTAAAATCCAGAGTAGAAGCTCTGAGGGAAGGGATGGGATGGGAAGAGACATATAGGGGACTGCACTGATACTGATAATGTTCTGTTTTCATAAGTCAGGTGGTAGGTAGATGACCTCATTATGTCATTTTATGTATATTTTTATAACTACTTAACAAAACCAAAAGATCAGAAGAACACTACTCTATAAAAATCAAAAACATACCATTCTCATTCTCTAATAGCATTTCTGTGCCCTCAAAAAACTCTGAGAAAACAAGTCTGTAGTTTACAGAAAATTTAACTCTTATGCTGGCCGATGTATAAGGCAAAGATTTAACATTCTGTTCTAATAAGTAGAAATTATAATTTGACTATCTTCAATATAAAACAAAAATATTACCAACCCATCTTTTGCAGAGTGTGCCAAAAATCCAAATTTAAATGAGGGTGAAGGAGTTAGTAAGTCTGTGTTGTAACATATTTTCATTTTAGCCTCTAAGTTTTGGAGAGAGACTTCTGTGTCAACTGAAAAAAAGCAAAGCAGCCTGAAAGTTGAGAATTATTTTATTAGGTGGCCTTACTGAGAACTATAGCCCAGGGAACAGCCTCTCAGATAGTTTTGTGGAACTGTTCCAAAGAGGTAAGGGAGACACCAGGATGTATAGGAGTTTTTGCAAAACAAAACAAAACAAAACAAAACAGTAGTTGAACATCAAAAGATTACTGCTAATCACAAAAAACAGATGTCTCAAAGATTTTAGTACTTTTCTATGTAGGGAATGATGCAAGAGTCCAGGCTTATTGAGATTATTCCTTTGATATGCGTCTTGACTATGGAGGGCCAGTATCCTGTTTTTCTCCATCCTGAATTCCCCTCAGGGCACACCCACAGGGGCTGCAGTAGCTTATGGCTTTATGGCTGCAAAATCCTGTGCTCACTGAAATGGCAGGTGGGACATTCTTTGTCCACACGTGTTAGAGGTGGGGCCTCGCTCCAGAAACCAAAAACATGATTTAGGATAAAAACCAGAAAGCCACCCAGAAAAAGCACATAGAAACTTGTATAATGAAGCAAGTACCGGGACATAAATTGGGACTCCAGGTGACTTAATTCTTTCACTCAGACACCACTGAAGTAAAAAGTCCTTAAAATATCAGAATTTGAAAGAATAGATGAAGCCAAAAGTAATTAATACAATTTTGCTGTTAGAAATGCCAATTTTTTTAATCAATCTAATACTTTGCTCTAGAAGAAAAAAAATTTTCTAGAGGAATTGATAGCTAACTTTACTGAGCACTTAAGGCTAGGTGGTGTGTCAAATGCTTTGCACACATGAACTCATTTTATCCTAACAAGTAAGTGCTGTTATTATTAATACCTGCTTTGCAAATGAGGGAACCACCACAGAAAGTTTCATTTGCCCAAAGTCTTTCTACTAATAAAGGTAGAGCCAGGATTCTAACCTAAGAAGTCTGGTTCTTTTTCTATAGCCTGAGGCAAAAGATGAGAAGATTCTGGGTTAGAGAAACCCCAGTTGGGAAAGATAAATAATTAGAGAAGAAACAGACTCTAAAGACTTGTCTGAGGAGGTGCCACTTGAGAAAGACAGGGAAGGCTGAGAGGAAGACAGTGAGAATCTTGGCACTCAAAAGACCAGTTATGGTTGAGGTAACCACAGGTCCCAGTTTGCTCAGTACAATTCCAGTTTACCCTGCTTTCCCAGCATGATGAGCTCCACCTTTCTCAAACTTCCAGGTTTGGATGATAAATTACATGGTCGCCCTACTTATGGACTTAAGCCATGGTCCTAGAGAATATTACATTGTATTTCCCAGAGTCCTTCAGATACAGCTAAAATGCAAATACCCAGCCAAGTCTGATCAGCATGCATCATTCACAAAAAAATGGGTTTTGTTCTAAAGAACCCAGCCAGAGGGAGTAGAGGATACCCTGGAGTGACTGAATTCCCTTGACTTGAGTACTATGCCCTTAAGGGACTGTAGTTTTTTCACTTTTGTAAGCCAACTTTTATTGGCGTTTAAGGCCTAGGTGCCCCAAGGCCATCCCTGAAGAGATGGAGACAATGTGGAGTTAGAAGACTGGAAAATAATTGGTCACTGCCAGAGGGTTAAAACCTAGGGGCAGAAGTTGAATGGGCCTTTCTGTCCCCATTGGAGAGGAGAGTTTAGAATTTCAGCCCTGTGGAGGCAAAGGTAAGAACTCTGAAGTTCTGAAGCAATTGTTTGTTGTGTTTATTGTCTATTACACTTCACCAGAGTAATCCACAGCAAGCAACTTAAAACCCACGGAACGGGGCGCTGAATCCACTGTCTGGAATCTTCAGCTGTTTTTGTGAGGGGCTGCAGCCCTGCAGAGCGGGTGTAGTTAGTTTATGGAGGGCAGGTAAGTATTGCGTTCCTGGGGCCAGCAAATTTGAGAGCTGGTCTGTGCAAATCAAGGAGCTATGGTACCAAGAAGTAAAAAGCTTTAGGAAAGGATTTCAGCTTAAAATTGTCAGTCATGTTATTTGAAGTAGAGGAGTCTCAGCTTTTGTCCCATCAGCTTCATGAAAAGATGATCAGTGATCCCGGTAACTATCTTATCATCGTCAAGACAGAGAGAATGGGCTGCGGGCATCACTGTGTCTGAGTGATCTGGTTGTTAGCTCATCTGAACTGCACGAAAATACTGTGAGCCTTAAGAAGTGACACTTAAAATACATTTTGATTTTTACGAATGCTAAATATGCATTGCTCTAACTGGATAGGGTAGTTAAAGAGCCCTTACTCCGTCAGTCTGGACGTTACCAAATAAGCCCACACACTCAAAGCAGATTCTGGAGATCGCTTGAGAGAGATTTCTTGAAGCAAAAGTTTGTTTAACCAAAGTGACATTTTTGTTTCCTTTCTTGGCTAGGAATTCATTCTCAGTCTTTAGCCGTACTAGAAAAGCTATGATACATCTTTTGCTTTTCCCATCCATGTCCACATGTTAGTTGGGAATCTCTGTGTTGGTCATTATAAAAATCAAAAATCCGAACCATTCAATGATGTAAGATCTCATCTTTGTCTTAAACTAAGCTACTAGAGCTGATTTTCTCTTTACAAATGACAGATTAAAAATAGTTTTATTTTTCTCACAAAAGAATTTATATTTAAAAATCTATTTATTGTTACTTATAGTTATCTGCTTTTACTCTCAGTTTTGAAAAATTAATAATAATTAATAGTTACTATTTTTGTAATTATGTTCAGTCCATAGCAAGTGATACTCAATTTCCTTTTGTATTACTGATGTGGTGTTGCCTTTTAAAATCAAGATAAAAGTGAATCAATCAAGAGTACTGCTTTTGCTTTTTTTTGGAGGGGGTGGGAAGGAAGGAAGTAATTAAGTTTTTTTAATTTATTTTTTTAATGGAGGTACTGGGAATTGAACCCAGGATCTTGTGCATACTAAGCATGTACTTTACCACTGAGCTATAACCTACCCCCCTTTGATGTATTGCTTTTGATGTGGAGGAGTAAAATCTTAAAACTGCTCTCCAACAGATAATTATAAACTCTAGACAAAATAAAAACAACTACTTGAAGGGTCTGAAGATTGAACAGAGGTTTTAAAAGGGAATCAAAACGTGAACGAAAGGTCTGGCGAAGGCGTGTGTGCCCCATTTTTGCAGCTTTATTCAGACAACAGGCCTTAGTTGCAGCATGACACAGTATAGAAAACAGCCAGGTTTCTGGACTGATGAGCCGTAAGCTAGAGCTTGGGATATTTACAGATAGGCACCCAAAAGTGAGAAAGGGAGCTGTGAAAGGGAGAGAAATAAAGAAGAGGATCCCTGGGTTATTGTGTCGACGCTGCCCAAGCCTCTGGCTGACCTTCTGCCATACATGCAAAGCACCTCAAAAAGGACAAAAGAATCAGCTGAGCTTTGAGCTGTTGTCCACCTTAGAAGAAACAGTTTGCAGTTTGAGTATACCAAATTAATTGAGTGCTAAAACAAAAATAACACACATACATATACACAAACATATATCTTCTTTTCCCTTTAGGTACAACAGAATCCAGAGTCTCAACAAAATAACATAATGTGCAGGATACAATAAAAAAAATTTACTTCATATATGAAGAACCAGGAAAAGTGATCCTTTCTCAATGAAAAAGACAGTGTAGTATTGGCAAACGACTAGACAGATCAATGGAATAAAATAGAGAGTGCAGAAACAGACTCACGTAAATATAATCAACTGAATTGGGACGAAATAGATAATCTGAACAGACTGATCATGAGTAGTGAAATTGAATCAGTAATCAAAAAACTCAGCAAACAAAAGTCTAGGACTGGATGGCCTCAGGGGAATTCTACGAAACATATAAAGAAGAGCTAGTACCTATCCTTAACAAACTATCCAAAAAACTGAAGAGAAGGGAACATCCCAGATTCATTCTGTAACCATCATTACACCCTGATACCAAAACCAAAGACACTACCCAAAAAAAAGAAAGAAAATTGGAGGCCAGTGTCTCTGATGAATACAGATGCAATACAGATGCAAAAATCCTAACAAAATATTAGCAGACTGAATTCAACATACACTGTGATCAAGTGGTATTTATTCTAGGAATGCAAGGATGTTTCAGTATCTGCAAATCAATCAATGTGACACACTGCGTTAACAAAACAAAGGATTAAAATCACACAATGATCTCAATAGATGCAGAAAAAGCATTTGACAAAATTCAACATCCATTCATGATAAAAGCTCTCATCAAAGCGGGTATAGAGGGAACATATGTCAACATAATAGAGGCCATTTATGACAAACCCACAGCTACCGTCATACTCGATGGTTAAAAGCTGAAAATTTTTTCTCTAAAATCAGGAACAGGATATGGATGACCACTCTCATCTCTTCTACTTAACATAATACTGGAACTCCTAGCCACAGCAATCCAACAAGGAAGAGAAATAAAAGACATCCAAATTGGAAGGGAAGAAGTAAAACTGTCACTATTTGAAGATGACATGATACTATATATAGAAAACCCTAAAGTCCATTGAAAAACTATTAGAACCAATAAATGAATTCAGCAAGGTTCAAGGATACAAGATTAATATACAGGAGTCTATTGCTTTTCTATATATTAATAATCAACTATTACAAAAAGAAAGCAAGAAAACAATCCTATTTAAAATTACATCAAAAAATACAAAATACATAGGAATAAACTTAACCAAACAGGTTAAAGACCTATACTCTGAAAAACTATAAAACGTTGATGAAGGAAATTCAAGATGATACAAAGAAGTAAAAAAATATCTTGTGTCCATGAATTGGAAGAGTTAATATTGCTAAAATGTCCATACTTACCCAGTGCAATCTACAGATATAATGCAGTCCATATCAAAATACCCATGACATTTTCCACAAAACTAGAACAAATAACCCTAAAATTTTTATGGAACTACAAAAGACCCTGAATAGTCAAAGGAATATTGGGGGGGGGGGGGAACAAAGCCAAAGGTATTATGCTCCCTGACTTCAGACTATACTATAAAGCTGCAGTGATCAAAACAGCATGGAACTGGCACAAAACAGATACATAGGTCAATGGAACTGAATAGAGATCCCAGAAATAGACCCACACACATGGTCAATTAATCTACAACAAAATGTACAATGGGGAAGACAGTCTCTTCAACAAGTGGTGCTGGGAAAATTGAACAGCTACATGTAAAAGAATGAAATTAGAACACTTTCTTGACCGTATACAAAAATAGACTCAAAATGTATTAAAGACCTAAATGTAAGGCTGGAAATCATACAACTCCTAGAAGAAAACATAGGCAGAATATTTTTTGGATCTATCTCCTCAGGCAAAGGAAACAAAAGCAAAAATAAGCAAGTGGGACTTAATTAAACTTAGAAGTTTTTGCACAGCAAATGATACTGTGAACAAAGTGAAAAAACAACCTACTGAATGGGAGAAAATATTTTCAATATGATGTGTCCAATAAGGGGTTAATATCCCAAATATATAAACAACTCATACAACTCAATATCAAAAAAAACAAGAACCTGATCAGAAAATAGGCAGAAGACCTGAATAGATATTTTTCCAAAGAAGACATACAGATGGCCATCAGGCACAAAAAAAAAAAAAAAGCTCAACATTACTAATCATCAGGAATGTGCAAATCAAAACCACAATGAAATATCACCTCACACCTGTCAGAATGGCAGTCATCAAAAAGACCACAAATGACAAATGTTGGTGAGGATGTGGAGAAAAGGGAACCCTCATACACTGTTGATGGGAGTATACGTTGGTGCACCCACTGTGGAAAACAGTATGGAGTTTCCTCAGAAAACTAAAAATAGAACTACCATATGACCCAGCAATTCCACTCCTAGGTACATATCTAAAGAAAATAAAAACACTAACTTGAAAACATAAATGCACCCCAATGTCCACATCAGCATTATTTACAATAGCCAAGTTATGGAAGCAACCTTAGTGTCCATCAACAGATGAATGGATAAAGAAGATGTGGAATATATCTATCTATCTCAATGGAATATTACTCAGCCATAAAAAGAGTGAAAATCTGCCATTTGCAACAACATGAATGGACTTGGAGGGTATTATGCCTAGTGAAATAAGTCAGGTAGAGATAGATAAATATTGTATATTATCACTTATATGTGAAATCTAAAAAATAGAACAAAAGAATGAATATAATAGAACAGGAACAGACCCATAGACATAGAGAACAAACTAGTGGTTACCAGTCGGGGGAGGAGTGGGAGGAGGGGTAAGATAGGGGTGAGGGATTATAAAGTAGAAATTGCTATGTATAAAATAAATAAGCTACAAGGATATATTGTACAGCACAGGGAATATAGCCAATGTTTTATAACAACTTTAAATGAAGTATAATCTAATCAGATATTGAATCACTTTATCACCTGAAACTAATATAATATCATAAATCAACTATGCTTTCATAATTTTAAAAAAATCCAGAATACTGACAGCACCAAATGCTAATGAGGATGTGGAACAACAGGAAGTCTTGCTTCCTGGTGGGAATGCAAAATGGTATAGCACTTTGGAAGATAGTTTGGCAATTTCTTAGAAAACTGAACATACTCTAAGCATGCAATGGAGAAATTGTGTTCTTTGGTATTTGCCCAAAAGAGTTGAAAACTTGTATCCATACTAAAACACAGATGTTTACAATAGCTTTATTCATAATTGCTAAAATGTGGAAACTGAAATGTTCTTCAGTAGGTTAATGAATAAATGAACAGTGGTACATCCAGACAATGGAATATTATTCAGCAATGAAAAGCAATGAGGTCTCAAAGTGTGAAAATACATGGAGGAAGTGTCAATGCATGCTCATTAAGCAAAAAAAAAAAAAAAAAACCAATCTGAAATGGCTATGTATTGTATGAGTTTGACTACACAATATGACATTCTGGGGGAAAAAAAACTATGGAGACAGTAAAAAAAAATCAGTGGTTGCCAGAGAGCTGGGTAGCTGTTGGGGGCAGTGGGGAGTGTAGGTGATAGTGAAGCTCAGAGATTTTTAGGGCAATACTCTGTATGATGCCATAATGATTAATACATGTCATTCATTACACATTTCTCCAAACTCACAGAATGTGTATCAAGGTCGAAATGCATTGTAAGCTATGGACTTTGGGCAATTACGACACATCAGTGTAGGTCTATCAGTTGTAATAAATGTCCCACTTTGGTTGGGGGTGGTGATAATGGGGAGGCTGTGCATGTGTTGGGGGGCAGGTTGTATATGAGTAATCTTTGTACCTTTCCCCTCAATGTTGCTGTGAACCTAAAACTCTTTAAAAAAATAGTCTTAATTAAAATATATAAATAAAAATAGAGAAAAAAATTTTAAATTGTATCCATGCTGGTTTTAATAATAAGAAATTGTGTGCTGGGAACTTACCTACCTTTCTGAAGTTTGCAGCCTTAGCTTTCCTCCAGGGGCTAATCGTAATTTGGAGTTAATTCAATCTCTAAGATTCTTCAAGAGTTAAAAACTAAAAATGTGAAGGAGTTGGCACATTTAGCAAGGATGGAGCACCCAGGAGTCTTTAGTTTGAAGGATCACATCAGGCCTGTTGCATTACAATCAATAAAATGACTTGAATAAATAAATAAATGAACATACATTGCTATGGGCTACATTGTGTCCCCCTCCCCCACATTTTTATGTTGAAGCCTTAACTGCCCTCACCCCCATCCCCAGGGCCTCAGAATGTTTCTATGCAGAAAGTATGTGGAGTCAGCACCTTTAAAGAGGGTAATTAAGTTAAAATGGGATCATTGGGATGGCCCTTAGTCCAATGCGACTACAATCCTTAAAAGAAGAGAAGATTTGGACATAGAAATACACAAACTAAGGGACAACCACGTGAGGACACAGTGAGAAGGGAGCCGCCTACAAACCGAGGGGAGGGGCCTCGGAAGAAACTGACACCTTCATCTTAGGCGTCCAGCCTCCAGAACTGGGAGCAAATAAATTTCCGTTGGTTGAGCCGCCCAGTCTGGTATCTTGTTGTGCTGGCCCTGGCAAACTGACACACACACACTGTGTCTGACAAGCCTAATATATGCGGCAATTATTTCTCAATCACCCACTCAGCATTCCCCTTTGCCCTGCTCGACGCCGGCTGGAAGACTGAGGCGTGGCCTCTTTCCCTTACGGGGCCTCTAGTTTAGTGACGAAGACAGACGTGGTGGTGAAGAATGATTCTATACAAGCTCAGAAATGTATACACACCATCAGCATCCGTACTTTACCCAGCGGAAGGACATTTGGGGGCACAAACTTAGTACCTGGCCATACTTTTATCAAAGCCTTTTTAGTTGCAAGTAAGGGAAACCAGCACAAAGCAACTCTAAGCAAAAGTGGTCGGGAGGGCTTTTTTGGAAGCCACAGAGCAACCTCTCGCAAGTGCAGCTGGGCCACGCAAGCACTGAACCCGAGTTCTTGCATCATCAGGAAGCAAAATTACTCCTCTCTCTGCTGCCCCACGTGGTCTCCCCTCCTCGATCTCTCTACAGGTCTGTCTTCCTCTCGTTCTCTGTAGTCCAGCGTTCTCTGCTTCTCGGTGGAAATGGTGGAAATTCACATCCCCACAGCCCTGGGTCCGTGATGCTTTCCCAGCCCCAGCACCACTAACCAGCTGGCTAATGACTTACTGTCCAAGTTCTGGGAGAGAGTCTCGTGGTCCACTTGGTCCAGATATCCATCCCTCTTCCTACTGGCTTTGGTCAGAGAGGGTGGGATAACAGTACACATCTGGAACTGGAGAAAAAGGCAGCGAAGGAAAGTATAGGCAGGGCAAATATGCCAAGAGTTTCCTTTTATAAGCATCAAAGTGGAATTCAATAATAACCCAATGAAGGCAAATTCATCTCATCCATCTGCAAGTGAATGTATCTGCATTGATTTAAACTTGTGATTTTTAGACCTGGTGCACATCAGAGTCACCTGTGGAGTTTCAAAAACATGCCAGTGCCTGGTTCCCACCTTTGACCATAACGTCAGACTCTGTAGAGGTGGGATCAGGTAATTTTTAAAGTTTTTATATATTTATTATTTTTTTAATTTTTAAAATTTTTAAACAGTCCAGTGATTCTGTTGTGCTGGCAGGATTGCAAACTGTTTAGATCTCACATCATTATAATTTAGACCTCAGATTTTATGATTTCATATCTTATTCTTAAAGATGTGATCAAGTTAGGGACCACGTGCCTCTGCTAAAATTTGTGGCAAAACCATCATTGAGTAGTTTGGGGAGACGAGCTTCCTTCAGGAGGGGTAGCATGAAGTTAGCTTTTTATATTTCTGTATGATGAGGCTCTGAAAAAGTTGATCATCAGATTCCTTGGAATGTAAGTCTTCTGGAGAAATAAACTTAGTGCCTCCCATAAATCTTCGCTGACCCTGCAGCAGAAACCTTCAGTGGTCTTCCCAGATCTTCTCAGACCCCTCGTTAGTGTTTCTGTGCTCCCCTCTCTCGGCTTCTGTGTGCTGTTGCTTCCAAAGGCCAACACCTACAACTTTTATGGAACTTCCCTTGGGCTTCTAAAGCTTTGTCCGCCCAAGGAAAGAGCAGGAAATGCCAGCGAGTTCACTCCCTGTCACCCCTCCCCGCTCAGGCGCAAAGCCAAAGACTGACAGGTGTGCGCATGCCGGCCAGGCTTCCTAGTGAACAAACCTCTAGCTTTCACTGTCAGCTTCCCCGTTGCGTCAGGCTAAAACCATCGTTTCTCCTAAGCTAGTTCTATTGTGAGCACTTCGATAATAAACACTTGTTCACAAATCCGCATCTCAGGTCTGTTTGAGGAAAACCCAATCTAAGACAGTCAACTTTATAGAATTTTATGCTTTCTGTCTAATATCAAAATTCTATATGGCTTTCAATAATACTGTTTGTAACTTTTTAGATATGGAGCATCAAGGCTTTATTTATTCCTGCTCTTAGAAACAGAGTAGGGAAGTTACCCCCTTGAGAAGTCACTGAGTCCCTGGGAAACTTGGGAGCTCCCAGGAACAAGGAGTTTGGAGGAGAGAGAGGAAGGAAGTAAGCAGGGAGGAACTGGATGACAGCTGTAAGCAGAATGGAGACAGATTGGCCAGGTTGGTGCGGGGAATCTGAAGAGAGATATTTAGAGCAAAGAGAAAAGAGTGGTGACACGAATAGAGGCAGGGCATGACTTTCGATTCATGCAAAAGTGCATCGTGTGATAAAAATGTAACAGCTTGGAGTTTTCTGGAGCTGCAGGTATGACAGTTGCCACAAGGGGACGCTCCGAGTACATTCACTTTGGTTTCCGCTGAGCTTTCCATTTTCCCACTCTGCTTGCAGTCTTGAAGGGCTCCAACTAGAAGTCTGTCACACTCCAGCCATAGCCAGCCAGCCTATTATTAGTGCCAAGACTTCCTCCTGGAGCAATGACAGTGTAAACTTCAGCAATGGCAGAGAGGGGACAAACACAGCTGCTGTGCATTTTAGAATAATTGCTGCAGGCCATTTGGAGACAGCTTTATAATAACACCACTTACACAGACTTCTATAGTAGTTCACTTTTCTGTTTTATTCTCCCCTCAACACTTTGTAACACGAACTTGTTAATCCACTTAACTCACGTGAATCTGAAATTATCTGCCCCTTGATTTTACGAAGTGCAACTTGCAGCGCCCTGGAAGGCACCACACTCTTTCATCTCACCTTCCAGCCTTTTCGCACACTGTTCCTCCCGCTCACCCAGCTCTCTCCTCGCCCAGCTGACTGTCTCTACCCAGCACAAATGCCATCTGTGAAAAGCCTCTCCTCACCTCACCCCAAGTCTGGACTCCTTTTTCTTTTCCCCCACTTCCATCATCCACAGTCCCCTCATCTGCTAGCATTATCTCGTATTCTAGGTATTTCTTATCTATTACCTCCACCCCAAGCTCCTTGAACTTTCTTACCTTTCTATCCCCAGTGTCTACCACAATTCTCCACATAGTGAATGAATGAATGAATGAATGAATGAATGAATAGTGAATGAAGCAAGCTCTGAAAGATCAAAGCCCTTGTCTCATCTTGAGTCTACAGCAGAGATAGAAATATCCAGAAACGTAGACCCAAACCAGAATATCTTAACGGCCACTGTGATGGACTGTATCCAGGCCTCTCAAACGTAAATGGGAAAGTCCTGGCCTCTGTCGGGATTCACAGGTCAGGACAGACTCCTCGGTGTTGGCACAGCAAGACTTCGAGGCTCACGACCTGTGCAGAAGGCCTGGACAGCATGGCTTTCTGAGTAAGACTATTTTTCTTACCCTGCAGTCTGAGCAGTTTCCTGTCACTGATGTCCTTGAGGGCATACGCAGAAGCAGCAAGCCCACAGTTATGTAATCCTCTGGCTTCCAGGGAGATCTCTCACTCCCGGGAGCCACAAGAGCCCTGAATTTTGGGCGCCCTCTGAGAGAATCAGGCATGAACGTCCTGCATCTGTGTGCCGTGTTTATCCTTTGCACCACTTGCTAGCTGGTTCTGGAGCAAACCAAATAAAACCATCTTGCTCTGAACCCAGGTCGTCTTCCTCATCCTTTGTGAGATGCATGGTGAAAGGATAGCTTATTGGAGGTGCTTGTGAACAAGCTAGGCCCTTCTTGCTGCCAACTGTCTTGCGTAAACCGAAATTCTTTTCTGTCTATCTGTTAACTCTTTCCTCCCTCTCCTCCTTCCATCCTTCTCAAACTTTTAGCAAGCACTCACTAGGTACCAAGCTCTGTGCTGGAGATAAGAAGATAAGATACAGTGCCCTACCTTCAAGGAGTTCACAGAGTTCTAGAAGAGAGGAGAGTATACAGATAGTCACAGCACACTTGAATGAGTGCTGTAATGGAGATATAACATGAAGCCTTGGAAAATCAAGGAGAGGGCCCTGGGGTGCTAGTGGATGTTGAGTCACCAGCTGGTGAGAGGGGCCCTGATTTGTAGTGTTTGCTGATTTCCATGTGGCAAATGCTCCCATCATGGCTGATTTCAAGCTACTAACCTGATGTCACCGAACACAGAGTTGGGGAGGAGCACAGTTGGCCCTTTCGATGCTGTAAGAGCCGGCTCCAGCATACAGCCACGATTACTGCCTTGTGAGACCCCGAGCAGAGAGATTATTCCTGCGGTTCCGGGGCTTCTGACCTCCAGAACTGTGACCTCACAGACAAGCTGTTTTAAGCCGCTAAGAGTGTGGTAATTGGTTACGCAACCATAGAAAACTAAACGGAGCCCATGATACCCTTTTTACAGATGTGAAAACTCAGGCTTAGAAACAGTAAGCAATTGGACCAAGGCCATGAGCACCTAGCAGGTGATGGAGCTGGGAGACAAAATGAGGTGTGTCCAAAAGCCTGAACCCTAAGCTCCTAGGTGCTCGTAGAAAACGTTGTCACATAACCAGTGAAGGGCCAGAGTCCTGGGAGACACTTGGGACATACTTATTTATTTGTTTGTTTATTTTTAGGGGCCAGGAAATGTCCATTATAATTTTAAAAACGAAATTCTGTGCCAGAAAAAAAAATCAAATGTTGAGTGTGGCTTTGGACTTAAAGTGGTACCCAATCGGTTATCTTGATAATTTATTTCAGAGGACAATGTTATGGAGTAAAAGACATTTCATATAGGATTCTACTCAATAAAGATTTGAGTTTGGCCCGAGTGTCCATTTCTGTTTTTCTCCTCCAGCCTGACCAGATGTGCTCAGAAAATTTGGTTCCCCCTGAACATGTACATCTGTCAAAATTCCTGTCAATTTTAGCACAACTGCCAAGGGAATGAACAAAGAGAGTTAGCGATTAACTTCAAAGAACTTTGTTGGAGAGGAATAAAGATATTTAAGGCCTGTTTTGTGAACTAATTGCATTTGCATATTTATAGGATTTACTGATATAGCAGTAATTAAAAACTATTTAGTAGTCTTAAAGGACACATAACTCAGTTGCTGTTTGCATAATAAACACTTCCTTATTATGTTTGCATAATAAACCCTCTTCCCCTGCTTCTTCCAAAACACTGGCCCATCTAAGAGGTGTCATATCTTACTTGGAGCTAATGGGAAAACAAAGTGCAAGGACTCATGGGAATGTGGAGAGGGGACTTCTGAAATAAATATATTTCTAGGTACTCTCTTAATGATAGGCCTGGCCTGAACTGCTGTCAGAGAATGGCAGATTTGGACCTTAGTTTAAATACGTGTTTCTTTTTCCCAGGGGGTAGTTAAGAAGCCTGAATGTTTCTCCCCTGACAATTCCAATTTTTTTATTTTAATGCATTGATCTACTTGAAGGGCCTGAATGGGGTTCTGGCCCTCTTCCTAAAGAGATGTCCAAGGTGGGGTGAAATCTTTGACTAATACATTGTAAGATACAATGTGACTAATACGTGCTATACTGAAGAAGTGAGAAGTGACAGCTTTCATGGAAAATTTAAGGTTGAGCAAGGGATGGGTACCAAATGCAAAGTCACTGAGTAAACAAACTAAACCCGGCAGGACAGTAAGGTTGGGAAAAGAAAGCTCTGAGCCACCTGGTGGGGCAGAGCAGGGCCGTCACGGGAAGATCAGGAAGCACCTGCCCATAAACTCCTTGGAAGACAAGTCACTCACACAGACCTTTCCCGTCTTGGCAGACTTCATCAGCCAATAAAGAGCTGTAATGGGTGGGACCAGCAGGCTGCTGTTAAATTAGCTAATGAAGGTCATAATGTACATCATTAGCAGTGGCCTTCCAGGAACAGATGGGCATATGAGTAGGTGAAACAGAAGGGAGGGCAAAGCATATCCCAGAAAGTTTGACTTAGAGCCACGGCTTATTGAAATGTGTGGCAAGAACGTAATGCTGATGATCATCCCGATTAAACCTTTGCATAAAGGCAAGCTTCTTCGTTCCCTGCCCATAAAAAAGTGCTATGCTGTCTGCAGCTTGCCTTTCTCCAGCCCTAATTCAGCTCACAGGTAGAAGTCAACAATCCGGAGCACTGATGGGAAGTGAAGGGACTTCCGTGGCCAGATCGATCCTGGGTGATCATAATTAGCTCTTGATGGAGCCCCATTTATTTGGCCACTCTCTAAAGAGTATATCTCAAACTTTCCCTAATTTTGTAGCAAATTTCCTTTACAGATTATATTTCTTTTTTTTTTTCTTTTTCTTCTGAAATATTTTCAAATGCACAGCAAAATTGGAAGCACGGTGGAAAGAACTCTAAAAAATAAAACAAAATAAAAATAAAAAAAGAAAGAACTCTCCACCCCACCCAGACATCTGAGAGGATGTTGCCATGATGGCCCTTTATCTGTGAGTACTTAGCATGTTATTGTTACAAACAGTGATGTTATTTTAAATAATCTCAGTACAATCAAAACCAGGAAATCAGAATCGCTCTATTAGTACCATCTAATCCACAGACCCTATTTGAGTTTCACCAGTTTCCCCCAAAATGTTCTTTATAACAAAAGGATCCTCTCCAGAATCACACATTGCATTGAGCTGTCATGTCAGCAAGTCAGGGCCAGTGGGAGCCCCTTCAAGCTATGTGTTTTTAGTGTGTCCCTATCATCTGTTTAGTCTTCTTCACTTTATGATACATGGAGATGTTTTAGGCTCTTCTTGTACGTTTCCTGCCCCAGCCCTTGAATCACTCATTTCTCCATTTCTTTAATCTCCTTTCATTTGATACAGTTTCTCAGCCTTCTCTTTAACTTTTATAACCTTGACACTTTTGAAGATTACCTGCCTACTATCTTGTGGACTGTCCCACGATATGGGCTTTCTCCTGGATAGATTCAAGTTACGAATTTTTGGCAGGATAACAGAGGGCGGCTGAATCTCCCCAGTTCCTCCTGTCTGCTGGTGCACAATTCCCGTAACTGGTGATGCTAATTTTCGTTGTTTGATGAAGGTGCTATCTGCCGGATTTCTCCACTGGAAGATTTTTTTTTCAATCTTTGTAGTAAGTGTTTTGTGTAGATGTCCTATTCCTCATCAAACTTCCACCAACTAGTTTTTATCACCCACTGATGTTTCTTGAGTGAATTCATTATCACCGTGAAGATTCCATTATTCCTCCTACATTCATTAGTTGGCATTCTAATTCAAGGGGAAAAGCTTTCTCTTCTTCCCATTCATCTGTTTATTTAAATCAGGATGGACTTGTGGGTTATTATTTCTATTTAGTGGGTTATAATTCTTTGCCACCGTTACTGATTTTGCTCGAATCACCAATGATACTCAAATCATCGCACATTTGGCCAGTGGGAGCCCCTTCAAGCTATGTGCTTTTAGTGTGTCCCCATCATCTGTTTAGACCTCTTCACTTTATGATACATGGAGATGTTTTAGGCTCTTCTTGTACGTTTCCTGCCCCAGCCCTCGAATCACTCATTCCTCCTTTTCTTCCTTGTAAATAGGTATGTTATTTAGAGACTAAGATCTGGCAGCTGGGTGTATTCATTGGAGTGTCCCTGCTCCCAGGCCCTCTCATGGATAGAGCTAGGGATATATACACATTTATGAACATGTGTACACACATTTCATTTCACATTTGTATTTATTTCTATATTGAGCTATATATTGAAAATCAAGAGTTTCACATCAGTACTTCTAAAACCAACTCAACATCACAGGATTTCTTCTAGTCTCCTTTTCCATATGTGTAACTCCCTTCACCCACAGTGGGAAACCAGTCAGGCTACGTTTCATTGGTGGATGAAAATTAAAAAAAGAGCTTCATGGATTCCAAACAAAGGGACCAAATAATTAGAACAGAGATCAGGTATATACTTTCCCCCTCAATTTGTCCTATGAAAACTTATCTCAAACCTGTGCCTCTACATTCAATTCATACGATAAAGCAGGCAGATGTTGGAAACGGTATGAAATTTAGTTTTTGTTTCTAGAGCATCTACTAGTCTACCAATGGCAGATAGAGTTATGGAGAATGAGGCATTTTTCCCTTAATAATGAAGAGTGAATGTGTGCCCAGTGAAAAAGTGAAAAAAAAATTTTTTATTGAATGATGTTAAACTTTAGTAGTTCTCATCCTCAATAAGCCTAGGCACATACTCTCTTATGTGGTTACTTTCTGAATAGTGGGCAGTGGAAATTTACGGAGCACTCCTGTTTATCAAAAATCAATGTTTCTTTTAATGAAAGGGACTTAGGAATAAACAAAAAGCACTCCTCCCACTGCACTGTTAACAGTTGCTCTTCATTTGATAATACCAGGTTTCCATTAGCTTTGTGTAATTCGAGTCTAATAACCATTGTCAAATGCCAAAGATGTTACCGCATAAGTCTGATTTAGAACAGCTATTTGAATCTCAATTATTAATGAAATTAGTGTCCTGAATGTCAGCTACAGCATTGCCTTAGGTAAAGTCTGTAAAGGAAATCATATTAGTGTGGAATTTCCCCTCCTTAGGGGCTCCTCTAAGATTACATTATTCACTTAGCTATCTCCTGTCGGGGAAATTGAAATGCTGGCCAGGATCTGATCCAGGGGCAGGACCAAATGGAGAAGTTAAGGGGCATCACAGTGACATCGATCCCAAAACATTTGTGCGGTGCTGGTGTTGCCTTTGGTCCCATTTAGTGTTTACAAACTAGCACCAGCAAGGGCAGCATAAACTGGCAAAAAGAGAAGAACAGAGTGCAAAGACGCCCTTTCAGGAAAAATTGAGTGGCATTCCATCCAACAGGCAAGTTTGTGTTTCTCATCTTCAGGACGGGCCCCGGGGAACACTGGCAAGTAGGATGGCTCCTCTGTGGCCCTTCGTCCTGGCTGCTGCCTCAGGTGAGTCCTTTATTGATTCTGCCAAGCGTTGACTGTTGACTCCTGGAAGCTGGAGGCACGGGTCTTCTGCGTTGTGCCTTATAACCGCTCATGAGAGTTCATTTCTATTCACCGTCTGTAAATCGCCAGTCCTGTGAAGCTGCATGGAGACTAGCAGTGTGATGACTTTGCTCTTACAATTACGAACGCATCTACATACAGGGTCACACAGTGGGGCTTTACACGTAGCTGAAGATCTGCTCCAGAATGATACAGTTGTTTGGTAAATCGCTGCTTCCCTGGAAATCAAGCTCTCTTTGCAACAATTGACATTGAGAGTTTGGGGCATTCTTTTTCAGATTTACTTTTACATCTGAATAATACATTTTTATTATCCAGAATAGTCTTGGGTTTTAGTAGCCCAGAGGGAGAGTTCCTTGGATCCGTCATGGCTACAGACACCTGGATGTCATTTTGGTATTAGGGGCTTTACCTTCAGCTGCACAAAGTCTGTATAAATGAAGAGTTTATCTCTAAAGACAAGCTCCATAAACTTGCAAGTTGAGTGTACAATTCCCTTTAAAAATACTTTAGAAACTAACATATATATATTTTTTTTCTAAATTTCTGGAACTAAACTTCCGTGTTGCCAGTATTAATTCTACTGAATTGAACCATTTGAGTTAAGATACTAACTAATTCTTAGAAAACATACATAAATCAAAAATTTATGTTTATGCTGGTGTTTCCCAGCACCCCATTTTCTTGAGGGTTCTCCTAGAGCTCGTATCTGAATTTCTATGTTTTAAAATATAACTAGAAGTGGAATGAGTCAATTATGGAGATGAGGAAGGAATTTGGTAGCCAAGCAGCTGGAAACGATTTTTTCATTGGGTAGAGAAGAAAAATAGCCACTTATCATTAAAGCATAAAAATCCTGGATGTTGAACTTAAAGGATAAAAGCATATCTTAATTATAAAAATGCAAACAGAGGAAATTTCATTAAATGCCAAATGGGTTTCTTAGCAGAAAATAATTGTGAACATTAAACTAAGTAAGATAAAATAGAAAAATGAAGGTTAGAAAACAGAAGAAATCCTTAATGATTTCTCTTTCTAATGTTTTGTATGATGCTTGATTTTTGTTCTGAATGTGGCAGAAAAAGTATTTTAATAGTGTCTCATAATCACTGCTTGACCGAGAACATTTGTTGCAGAAAAATTCACCCTTTGGGATTTTTACTGGGTTGACATCAAGATGGTTTGTACATATAAGAGCATTGAACCAACTCCCAGTTCACAGGTGCACCCTGGAGGCAGTGTGTAGGGGTGGGAGGCCTGGACTAGGACCATTTAGTTCCAGTGGCACTACTTACCAGCCATGTGACCCTGGGCAAGGCAATTTACCTTAGAGATCCTGGTTCTCTGTAAGTTAACTGTTTATTTTGTATGTTCATGAAGACCAAATAAGGTAGCATTATGAAATTGTAAGGGGCAACGCAAATGTTAAGATATTGTTGACCTGAAATCATACATACACAGAAATTCACAATGGGCTGTTTCTGCCCAGTAATGTATACCATGCAACAATTCCTTTTGAAGGGTTGCTCACTGCTGTTCCTAATATTCTCAGGGAGCCAGGTCAGTGTAGTGTCAGAGTGAGAGCTTGGCCTTTGGCTCCAGATCAGTCTTGTTTAGATTCTGGCCTCTTCACCTTGCAAGCTGTATGACCTTGGGCAGTACCAAGCTCGCCAAGCCTACAGTCGTCACCTGTAAGTGGCTCCTCACAGAGCAGCGGAGTACCTATATCGTAACGCTCTTGTAGAAGTTAGATGAGATAATTCACGTAAAGGGATTTTAGCCCCGTACTGGGCATACAGCAAGTTGTTTAATCAGTGTTAGATATTCATTAGTACCACACACCTGACTTCTCTTTCCTTGTAACCTCTCAGATGGGTGTACGACTCTCTTATTTTTATTGATTTATTTTTATTGAAGTCTAATTGATTTACAATGTTGTGTCAGTTTCTCATGTATAGCAAAGTGATACAATTGTTTGTGTATATATATTCTTTTTCATGTTCGTTTCCAGTATGATTTATTACATGATAATGAATATAGTTCCCTGTGCTATACAGTAGGACCTTGTTGTTTATCCATTTTACATATAATAGTTTGTATCTGCTAATCCCAAGCTCCTAATTCATCCCTCCCCCAGCCCCTTTCCCCATTTGGTAACCGTAAGTTTGTTTTCTATGTGTGTGGCTCTCTCATAATCCTAAGGATGGTATACTCAGCAAAGCAAGAAGAGCTCTTTTCATCAAAGCACCCAGAACACTGTAAGACAGTGTATGTGAGTAACTCATTCAAACAAAGAAAGCAAAGGAATAATTCTATTGTGTTCTTATCTTTTTAAAATCTCTCCTCACCTGAAAGTGTTTCACAGTTCAGTTCCTAACGTAGTCTGCTTTCCAGAAATCTTACAAGTGAATTATTTGAAGCTGATGATTAGCATTCAAGGGGGCCGGCTAGTGAGGAATCTTTCCTGGGTCTGTTGATGGCTTCCATCAGTGTCTGTTGAAACATTGCTGAACTGTGAGTCGTTTAGTGCTTGTGTGAATGTCACATTAGCTTTCAAGGGGCATAATTTACTGTTAATTAATGGTCACTTAAATCCTTAATCTCACTCCTGTAATTGATCTTTCTCCTCAGGCAAATTTGCATTCATAGCAGAAATGTAATTTATTATTTCTTCCCATTTTAAACAAAGAACTCTTTCCCCCTGTAGTTTATTTAAGCACACTTTTGTTTGCTTCTTATTTTTCTCCTATCACTGCCTGTTTCTCTTTTATTTCTGTTTCTAGCTTTCAGAACATTCTCTTTTTACCCAAAGACTTTGACACGTTCCAGAAAATGTGTTTATCTGTGGGGGAGCCTAAGGAGGGGGCTTTGAGTCTCTATGAGCCGAGGGTGTAGGCAACACACATTCATTTCTCAGAATTATGTCTTAGCTCTGTCTTGGGTAGTTTCCTGTATTGAAACATACACATTTCAGAGTTTCCCCAACTGGGACTTGAATTGGAGGCTTCCAAGCGAGTAAAAGTGAAGTTGCCCAAAGCGAAGTTCGCAGGAAAAGCACCAGACTGGCTTTGCTCTGGGCTTCTGACTTCTCTCCCCTGGGGTCCCTCAGCAAGAAATGGTCTCAGGTAGAGAGATTCATAGCACATTTTTTTGGACGATCACAGTTCACAAAAACTAAAGATGATGCCTGATGCGAACCACCCGCCTTGGTCTTACACACCTGAATAGCTGCTGTCACTTCCAGCATCTCGTTGGGTGAATAGTTAGGGAGTTAAAATGCTCATTAGATTCCTGGTTCTGATGGTAATAAATGTGAATATTCCACTGCCCACAATGAGCCTGCAATTGCACCTCCAGCGCCATTGTGAGCATGTTGGTCGCAGTGATATTGATAAATCATAGAAATTGCTGCCTGTGGTGGCAAGTGACATGGCATCGTTCATAAAGAAATGGGTATAAACAGGATTGTCGCATGGGGAGAAGATATCTCATTTACAGTTTCCTGCTGGTTCCCACGCACCGTCAGCAGCTCATCAAAATAACCATCAAAACCACTGAGAACTGAGGTGAATTCATGCACAGGACACTACAGATAGATTTCACCCTTGCGCTGTGGCAGGAGGGGTGCAATTTGATTCAGCCCAATGACTTTGCGAAGCTTTGAATCCCCCAGGGGCTGGCAGAGCTTGTGAACAAAATATCTTTCTGCAATTCCGAGAAAGCCCTCACAGATTTGTCACTTCCAATTGCTGGTGCTCACTTCTCTTGCGTCTTTCCCCCTGGCCTCCCCGGCCTCAACACCAATCACTGCTCCTCTACAAATCAGGATTCCTAGGTCATATAGGAAATGGTTGTTCCCTGGAACCACAGAGAATTTTCCCAAAATGAAGATCTCATTTTCTGACAAGTGCCTTTTATCTAAAGACAGACCAAGTGAGAGAACAGATGTATTTTTTGCTGAGAAAAGGATGAATTGGAATCTCATTAATCCTATAACTTAGAAATCCACACAGATCTTTGGGTTCAGAGGTTTGTCCATGTTTCTGCCTGGGTTTTCCATGTAATTTTGAATTACAAATGATTACAAATGGAAAATCAAAAGAAAAATCCAAGGCGGGTGTGACATTTTGGTTAAGTGCATAGGAAGATTTCTCCTAGGTACCAGGAAGGGGTGATACAGGAATACAGAAAGGATGCTGTCTCCAACATGCACAATTGCTGTGAAAATGGAATTGTAGGTGCAGCTTGCATCTTTGAAGATGGGTCTGATTTATTTATGTTTACAATGAGATTTCTCCATTGGGCACTAAGGCCATCAGCTTCCATTTAAATAAGTGTCTGCCAAGAAGCCCCCCAGCTTGCTGTGAACTTAAGCAGATTAAGAGGAGCTGAAAACTGCATGCTGCTAGGAGCCACCAAGCCTTGAGCAGTCCGGTGTCTCCTTAAGATGCTAAGTTCCTCTTATTTTCATCCTCACGATGACAGTTCTCTCTTCCAGGAATCCTGGCCATTGATGCGCCTCATCCCAGGAGCTCTGCTCTGCGTCATCTCACCAAGCAACTATTGCAGAAATACCGCAAGGAGGTGAGGCCGGTTCACAACTGGACCCAGGCCACCACTGTCTACCTGGATGTGCTTGTCTATGCAGTGCTGGATGTGGTAAGGACCACCTCACTGTCTCCTATTCCTACCATTCTTTTGAGAGACTACCTGCTATTTACACAGGGGCCAAGGGGTTTCATTCTTGAGACTCTCATTGAGTTGACTGAGACACTGTGCTAGGCTCATCTGAGCAGTGAGCTGGCGGTGGGGGGGGGTGGATATTTATTAGACAAGTCATGCTTTCTAGCTTCCAGCTTACATCGTGAGGGGCAGGTAGTCTAGAAATACGAATTTCATGGAAGAAATTTTAAGAATCTGGTCATAGATCACAGTATGTATTTTATGAGCACTGTTGAAACCAACAACTGTAATAGGTGTTGTTTTCTGTGGTTCACATTTCTTTGTGATAATAGTAGGTTTGCGAAACATCTACCAGGTACTGCCTGAAATTTTAAAAAGAGGAAAAAAGTGTCTTGGTATCCTGAGTCTACAAGGGACTTTATACCTAAGGCA
This sequence comes from Camelus bactrianus, assembly GCF_048773025.1. Lineage (NCBI taxonomy): Eukaryota > Metazoa > Chordata > Mammalia > Artiodactyla > Camelidae > Camelus > Camelus bactrianus. Next base: position 10,132,582 of record NC_133571.1, read on the forward strand.
TATGCTAAGAATGTTGGGAAGTATTGGTTATTGAAGCACGTCTTTCCTACCATGAAAAATGGGTTGTTGTGGGAATTAAGGAGAAAAATGAATGTAAAGCAGGTAGCAGAGGTCTTAGTAAGCCCTCAGTAGATGATGGCTCATCAAATTATCTCTGCTTCTTCTTTCTCCTTTTTCTTGATTGCAAAGTCTTCAATATAAATAGATCCCAAATTTAACTTGATTTTTTTTTTTAAAAAGCAGACTTTACTGAGCTTTTTTGTTGTTGTTAAAGTAGTTCAATAATCATTTTTCAGTCTACTTCTAAAAACTTTTTTTCTAATTGTGGTACAATATACAGATACCGAAATGCACAGATCTTCAGAACAGCTCAACAAGTTCTGGTAATTGCGTGTACCCACATAATCCACATCCCTATCAATACGTCAAACATTTCCACCACCCCGGAGAGATCCCTCATTTCCTTCCCAGTCAGTCCTCATCCCCTCCATCCACAGGGACAACCACTGTCCTGATCTCTTTTATCAGAGATTATTTTTGCCAGTTCTAGAACTTCATACTTTTATGGTTGCTGTTGTGTCTGGAGTTTTCACTCAGCATAATGTTTTTGAGGTTCATTCATGTTACTGTGCATATCAGCAGGTTTTTTTCAATTGATAAGTAGTACTTCATTATGGCTATATCGTGATTTGTTTATCCATTCTCCTATTGATCAGCATTTGGGGTTTTTTTTTTCCCAGTTTTAGGATCTTATGAATAAGGCTGCTATTTCTGTGCAATTCCTTTGGTGCACATATATTTTTATTTCTCTTAGGTAAAACCTAGAAGTGGAATAATGGCCACTTCTCATGGGATAGTTGTACATTTAATGGCAAACTGCCAGACTGATTTATAAATTGGTTGTACATGGTATATACCCTCCCGCCCAGCAGCCATGAGAGTTCCCATCTCCCCACATCTTCACCAACGTTAGGTGTTACCAGTCTTTTTAATTTTAGACATTCTGGAAAGGGTGTAATGATATTTCATTGTGGTTTTTCTTTGTACTTCCCAATGCTAATAATTAGGGGCTCATTTTTGTGTGATTATTGGCTTACATATCTTTCTTTGTGAAGGACCTGTTTAAGTCTTTTCCTCTTTTTTATTGTGTGGGTTGTCCTTTTATTACAGATATATAGGAGTTGCTTATATATTCTGGACACAAGTTCTCTGTCATCTATATACTGTGAACTCTCAGTCTGTGGCTTTCCTACTCATATTCCTAATGTGTCTTATGATGAACAGACATTTTAAAATTTAATGAAGTCCATTTTTTATCAATTCTTTATTTATCATTTGTGCTTTCTGCGTGCTGTCTGAGAAATCTTTGCTACTTCAAGTTCACGAAAATATTTGCCTGTATTTTTCTTCAGAAGATTTATAGTTTTTAGCTCCTCAGATTTAATTCTACAATCTATTGAGAATTAATTATTGTGATGGTGTGAGGCATAGGTCATTTTGTTGTTGTTGTTGTGTTTTGTTTTGGTTGGTTTTTTGCATTTAGAAAAGATTTGTTCCAGCACCATTTTTTGGAGAGGATTTTCTTTCCCTATTAAATTGCTTTGATGTCTTGGCTGAAAACTCAGTTAATTGATAAATGGGACTATTTCTCTTGAAATCAGATAGTGTAAGTCCTTGAACTTTGTTCTTCATTTTTAAGATGCTTTGGCTTTTAAGACCTTTTACTTCTACATAAATTTTATAATCAGCTGGTCAATTTTCTTTAAAAAAAAAAAAAAAACCCTCCTGGGAGTTTGTTTAGAATGTATGGAATCCACAGAGAAATTTAGGGGAGAATTGACATTTTAAAAATATTGAGTTTTCCAGCCTTTAAGTATGGTTTGTCTCTCCATTTATTTGGGTCTTCTGCAGATCAATCATTTTATTTTTTATAATTTTCAATATGGAAGTTTTACACATATTTCTATTAAGTTTATCTGAAAGTATTTTTGTTGCTGCTATAAATACTACTTAAATTTTAAAATGTTGTAGTTTTTTGTTGTCATTATAAAGAAATAGGACCATTTTGTACATTGATTTTATTGCATTAAATTTTTTTTACATTTTTTATTGATTTATAATCGTTTTACAATGTTGTGTCAAATTCCAGTGTAGAGCACAATTTTTCAGTTATACATGAACATACATATATTCATTGTCACATTTTTTTCTCTGTGAGCTACTGTACATTGATTTTGTGTCCCGTGACCTTGCAAAATGTACTTAACTAATGCCAGTAGTTTTTTGTAGATTAATATTTTCTATATATACAATCATGTCCTCTGCAAATAGTTTTACTTCTTCCTTGCTGATCAGTGTGCTCTTCATGCTTCTTATCTTGTCCTATAGCTTTGCTTAAGACCTCCACCACAATGTTAATGGAAGTGGTGAGAGCAGACATCCTTGTTCCCATTCTTAGGGAAGATCTTTCACCATTAACTCTGATGTTAGCTATGGATTTTTCACAGATGTTCTTTATCAGGTTGAAAAGTTCCCTCATTTCTTGTGTGCTGAGAGATTTTTTTGTTAAATCATGAATGATATTGAATTACATCAAATTTTTTTCTCCATCAATTTGAACGATCATATGCTTTTCCTGTTTTATGCAGTTATTATGGTAAATTATTTTTGATTGATTTTCAAATATTAAACCACCCTGCCTTCTTAGAAAAAACCCACTTGATCTTGATGTATAATCCTCTTTATTCATTTCTGGAGGTGAATTTCTACTTATTATAGATTGCAGCTGTGATAATGAGGTGCATTGGGCTGTAGCTTCATTTCTTGTAACGTATTTGTTTGGTTTTGGTATCAGGATTATGTTGGTATGAGGGCTATGTTGGTGTCAGGAAAATGTTCCCTTCTCAATTTTCTGAAGGAGTTGGGTAATATGGGGATTTTCTTTTCCTAATGTTTGATAGGATTCACCAGTATACTATCTGGGATTGGCGTTTTCTTTGTGGGAGGGCATTTAAATAGGAACACAATTTCACTAGCATGTATAGGAATGTTCAAATTTTCTATTTCTTCTTGTGTTAGGTTTGGTAATTTGTATTTTTAAAGGAATTTGTCTGTTTCATCCAAGTTGAAAGTTAATTTGCTCACAATATTCCTTTTTAATTCTCTTAATGTTCAAAGGCTGGCCAGCGTTACTGCCTCTTTCATTCCTCATATTGGTAGTTTGGGTTTTCTCTTATTTTCCCCCGGCCAATATTGCCAAATGTTTATCAATTTCATTCATTTCTTTAAAGAACCAAATATTGGTTTTGAATTTTCCTTATTGTTTTCTGTTTTACTGAGATCTGCTCTCATCCTTATTTCCTTTCTTCTACTTACTGTGAATTTAATTTTTCTTCTTTATCTAGTTTCTTAAAGTGAATAGTTACATCATTGATTTTAAACCCTTTTTCTTTTCTAATTTTAACATTTAAAGTTATAATTTTCCTCTAAGCACTAATTGAACTGCATTCTATGGACTTTTGATGCATTTTAAAATTTGAGGTATAAATTGCATAGAATGAAATTCATCTTTTTTAAGTTAGTCCCTTCCTCCAGCTCCAGTCCCTGGCAACCACAGATTTTATTTTTCTCCCTATAGTTTTGCCTTTCCAGAATGTCATATGAATGGAATCATATTGTATTTTACCCTTTGTTTTTGACTTCTGCCTTTGAGATCCATCCGTGTTGTGCTGTTGCATGTATCAGGAGCAGTATTCCATTGTACACATTGCTGCAGTTTGTTTATCAATTTGCCATGTGATGTCAGTTCTTTCCAGATTGGGGCAATTATGAATAAAGCCACTATAAGCTTTTGCATATGTTTTCACTTCTGTTGGGTAAATACTTAGGTGTGGGATTGCTGGTTGTTTAAGTCTATGTATAAGTCTATATAACTTTATATATGAAACTGCCAAACTGTTTGCCAAAGTGGCTGTGTCATTGTGCATTCCACCTGCAACGTATGAGAGTTTCATTTCCTCCACATGATTGCCAGCACTTGATGCTGTCAATCTCTTTAAATTTTAATCATTCTAATCGATTTGTGGGGGTATCTCAATGTGGTTTTAAACTTTCATTTCTCTAAAGACTAATGATGTTGAATATCTTTTCATGTGTTTATTTGACAACTGTATATCTTTTTAAGTAAAATATTTGCTCAAATCTTTTATTTATTAAAAAATAGAGTTGTTTATTATCTTATTACTGAGTTCCAAGAGTTCTTTATATAGTTTTGGTCTGTTTCCGGATTCTGTTCTGTGTCGACATATTTCTCCTTATGCCAATACACTATGTCGATTTCTGTACATTGTAGAAGTCTTAAAATCAGATAGTGTTAGTCTTCCAACCTTATTCTTCTGTTTAAATGGTTTTTGATGCTTCTAGGTACTTTCCATTTTCATATATACTTTAGAATCAGTTCATCAATTTCTATTTTAAAAACTGCCAGAATTTTTGAGTTTGCATTAAATCTGTAGATCAATTTGAGGAGACTCAACATCTTAACAACAGGCTTGCAATCCACGACTACAGTGTACATCTCCATTTGTTTAGTTCTTTACTTTCTTCCCAGAATGTTCAGTATTTTTCAGTGTTTGGCACATATCTGGTTAAATTTATCCCTAAGTATGTCACATTTTTGATGCTATTAAAATTGTATTTTAATTTTGGGTCTCTGTTGCTCGCATACAAAATATATATAGCATATATATACTGGCCTTGGATCCTGTGATTCTGCCATGCCATTAATTTTTGAGTCTTTTTTTTTGTAGATTCTTTCAGATTTTCTATGTAGAAGATCTTGTCTGTGAATAATGAAGATTTTACTTCTTTTTTTTCCCAATCTTTATACATTTTCTTTCCTTTTATTGCCTATTGCATTGGCTCGAACTTCTAGTACAATGTTGAATAGAAAGATGCTCTGTTCCATAAGTGTAAACGCAATAAATGTGTTTACAGTATTGTTAAAATCTTCTATAACTTAAACATTTTTGTCTAGTTGTTCTATTAATTTCATAAAGAGATACATTAAAATTCTCAATTATAATTTTGGTTTGTGTATTTCTCTGCTCTGCTATTAGACGCATACACTTTTAAGATTGTAAGTCTCTTGACAAACAGAACCCTTTACCACTACGAAATACCCTTTTTTAATCTCTGATAATATTCTTTTCCTTGAAGTTTTTTTATGATAACTTTTTGCATAGTATATGTTTGTCCATTCTTTTATTTTTCAACTTCTGTGACATTGTATGCAAAGTTATTTCTTAGAGAGTGCATATAGTTTGATCTTGCTTTTTTCCCCCCCAACTTTTTGTTTTGAAATAATTGTAAATTTACAGGAAGTTGCAAACAAACTTATAGGGAGGTTTTGTGCACCCTTCACCCAAATGCCCCCCCTAATGTTAACATCTTCCAAAAATATAGTACAGTATCGATACTAGGAAAATGATGTTATATTTTGTTAACAACCTTTAATGCAAAAAATATGAAAACGAATACATGTATGTATATGAATGACTAGGACACCAGAGATTGACAGATTGTAATTGACTGTACTTTAATAAAAAAAATAGTTTAAACCTTCAGAGACTCCATGGGGCTCATGGGTGAAAGAAACACATGAATAACATTTTAAAGATCAAAAAAAAAAAGAAAATTGTTGTTGATACAATACAGTGGGTATTCAGATTTCTCCAGTTTTACATGTGATCTTTTGTGTATATGTATGTGTGTGTGTGTGTGTGTGGAGAGGGGTGCTTCTGTGTAATTTTATCATATGGGTAGCTTTGCATAACCAATATTACCACCACATCAAGCTACACAATCATCACCACAGGGCTCCCTAAGACATCTAAGTTGTTGTGTGTATCAATAATTCACTCCTCTTTGCTGCTGAGTAGTATTCCAGAGTATTGCTTTTTTTAATCTGTCAATCTATGCATTTTAATTAAATTTTTTGTCCATTTACCAATACCATTTGCTGTTTTTTTATTGATTTATAATCATTTTACAATGTTGTGTCAAATTCCAGTGTAGAGCACAATTTTTCTTATACATGAACATATATATATTCATTGTCATATTTTGCTGTTTGTTTTTAGTTGTCTCATCTGTTTTCTGCTCCTCTTAGTTCCTCTAAAATCAAATTGGCTTGTTAGCAATCCCTCTGTGTTTCATTTTTAGATGTTACTTTGGGGATCTCCACACCCTAGTACAATGTATTAATTTAATACAATGTAGTTAGGATTAATGTTATTACCCTTCATATAAAATGTACAAATCTTACAACGGTAAAATTCCATTTACCTGTTCCCCTTAAATTAACATACATAATGTACCCTACAATACAATTTTATTATCTTAATGTACTTTGTTAAAATAATTTAATAATTTCTCTTCATTTCAATGGAGGTGGTTTTTCTATACTAATATCTTAGTGCTATCCTATGAATCATAAACTGATTTTTTTTTTTTGACAGAGAATCAGGCATTGAAATTGATGAAAAAAATAGTTTGAAACTAGCAGTATAGTTGATCTGTTCTAATAGTGTTTAAATTGTTATTTTTTATCTGATGCAAGTAATTTTAGCATAATTTTCCTTTAGATAAACCCCTTCTCATTGTTTCTTCATAAGCAGGTACATTTGAATGGTACACAAAAATCCCTCTTTTAGCAAACAATTTCACTTTTCCCAGCTTTATTTTTCCACTCACACTAGTAGAAGTACCATGTCTAAGATCCTAGAAATGTTGTTTAATTAAATGCCAGAAAATACCCACTCTTAACTTCAAAAGACCTAGTCTTACACAGAACTCCAAGAGAAAACTCCTTTGAATCTCTTTTCTAATTGGATGTTGAACTCGGATTTTGGAGACAATTTTCCGGGGCTGTATCTTCACCTACTTAAAAGATATTAGTTCTTGCTATGTACTTGTCAGTGGGTTACCATGCCTATATTGTTTATTGGACGTTATCCAATAGGAAAAGCATGATTTGAATAAAGACATGATACGAGCTGTGTCATATGAAACTCCAGGGCAGAGGTATAATCAGCCTTGAGTAATTCTAGGTCTCTCCTCATCCTTCCACTTTCTGACTTCATATTGATTAAGGTAAAGTGGAATTGCTCAGACTTTCCTTTAGAGGCTTATTTGGAGATAAACAAAGAAAAGGAGAGGTACTTAGGTTTATTTATTTATTTAATGGAGGTACTGGGGATTGAACTCAGGACCTTGTGCACGCTAAGCATGCACTCTACCACTAAGCTATGCCCTCCCCCCAGGAGTAAACTCTTTATATTAATATTTTCCCTTGGAACAACAGTATCAAGTTGAAATTTTTAATGTAACTCTTTCTTCCTACCCCAATAAAAGAAAATAAAGCCGTATCCATTATTGTAGGTAAGGAGAACACCATTATTTTTTTAAGATAAGTTTTTCTCTATCGTTGCGGAATATATTAATATTTTTACAAGAGTATGTTAGACATTTTATTGAATATGGAAAACTTGCCTTCAGAAATGTGGAAAAATCTTATAGTCATCCCTCTAGTTTTATCCCTATCTACTATCTTAACTTTATCTCCTGCATATGCTCAATGCTACAATAAACTTGAACTCCTTGTTATTTCCTGCCTGTATGCTGCTTACATGCTATTTCCCCCACTGAATGTCTTCCTCTTCCTTCTCCATCTATAAAATACTATCGTCCTTCAAATCTCAGCTCCTAAAAGAAATTTTCCTCATTTCTTCGAACTGACAGCAGTCTCATTCTTTTAAATCCAATGAAGTATGTATATTTCTTAATGCACATAGCTATTTGTTAAAATATCACATACCCTAATTTATCAATAGCTACACGAGGGAAGGATTTTCTAACTCACGTTTGTATTTCCCACAATATGTAGCACAACGTATCTTACTTCAAAGATGCTGGGTGGATATTTGGCTAACCGATTAAGATCTGTGAGTACAATTCTAGGATTGTCTTCATGAATGACTTCAGTCTAATATGCTTTGCAAATGTCTCTATTACATTCAGGTGGGCTAATCTTAAAGTCCATCCCAGAGGCAGGGCCAGTGGGCCAGTGTGAAGGACTTGGTAACATCGCGCACAGATTTTGCTCAGACAAGGACACTCCCAATGTGAATAGATGACTTGTTGGCTGCATCTGCCAGCAGCTGAACTGTTGGCAACTTTTGTTTGGAGTGGAGAGCTTTCAGCTTTTCATCACAGTACCTCGCTTCCATTATAATGTTTTGCCTCCTGTTTTGTTTACATGAAAGACTACAGTCTTGTCTTAGAATTTCTGGGTATTATGAGTACCTTAGGGAAATCTGATTATAGAGATAATCTGCTCAACAGTGAAGAGTTTCAATTTGTTTCTATTGAGTTTTGTCGATTCCGAATCCCAAATACCTTTGTATTCCAGTCCATTGACTAGAGGCTCCCAGCCAGACGTTGAGGCATCTGTTTCTATAGTCTTCAGAACTGGGGAAGATAAATAAGAATGTGCGGGAATTATCTGTATATTTGCTAACCACCAATTTAGATCTAAATAGACTCCCTCTGTTAGGAAGACTAATGAATTCCAATTCTCTGAAATATCCTTTGCTTTTAACAAGCAAGATGGAAGGTATCTAAAGAAAAAAGCGCAAGAGAGATACACAGAGGGAAAAGCTGTGAATAATGCCACCAGAGAACCAATTATGTTCACCAGCTGGCATTGAGAAACTTGTTTCCCTTGACAAAAAAAAAAAAAAAAAAAAAAGATTTCAGTTTTAGCCTCAAACTTCTTTTTGACATTGTGTTCTTTAGGGCTGAATGACGAATCCGCCCAGATACCCCTCAAAGATGTTAGGGTGAAAAAAATCTTAACGCTGTTGTTACATGTAGCATGACAAAGGGATGGGCATCAACATGGTGGTTAATAAGAGACAACTGGAGAAAATGACTGTGAAAATGAAACATGAAAACACAGAGACCTCCTCCCTAGCCACACGACTGAGTCAACGAGATGCGTTCGCAACTTGGCGTGACAGTGATGAAGAAACTGGTCAGGACATTGCATAGATGTGAAAGGATATTTGTTATGAAAGTGGTTAAAAGGTGTATTTCCTGGTGATACAGGTGGCACTTTAGGCATTTTCCCCGTTATTGGGGAGCCCTCGCTGACTGCAATGAGCTGTGCTTTAGTGGGTGAGACCTGGTCTATTTCAGGACCTCTCAGCTGGTAAAACTTGGAGGAGAGTGGTGTCATCTAACCCTGAGCTCAGAGGTCTTTTTTACACTAGCATGATCCCCGCAGAGCCAGTCTTGGCTTGGAGTCCCCTCTGTACCTCCTCTAAGAGTTCCCTTGGGGAAATACTTGTGAATTCAGTGTTTTCACTTTGTACAAGTCAGTCCTCCACATCCTTGGGTTCTGCATTTACAGACTGAACCAAACGTGCATCAAAAATACCTTTTAAAAAATTCCAGAAATTTCCAAAAAGCAAAATTTGAAGTTTCCATGCACTGACAGCTATGTATACAGCATTTACATTGTATTAGACATCATAAATAATCTAGAAATGATTTAAAACACACAAGAGGATGTGTGTAGATTATATGCAAATACATCTCCATTTTATACATAAGGGACTTGAGTATCCATAGGTTTTGGTTTCCAGGGGGTTCTGGAACTAATCCTCCCAAGGACACCAAGGGACAATTGTATATCACTTTAAAACCTGCCATTCCCAAGTATCTATTTGAAGTTCATAAAAACCTATAGAGCGAGTTCACTCAGACTAGCCTTACTGAACCACTTATGCAGAGTCACTCTGTATCTGCACAATCTCTTCTTTCTCAAGGTACCTAGTAATGTTTATTCAATAGCTACTTGCTTTCTTGATTGCAAAAAGGGGGGACTTTAAGAAATTTATTGTTTCTCTTTCAAATGATGCTAACCTGTGTAACCCCTGTGTAGTCTGAGTATTACACAATTCCAGGTGCACCCCTACAAGGAATAAATATCACTGGGAGCTCCCTACCTCCCCTACCCAACCTGGATTGAAGAGAGTGGTAGTTTTTACCCTATGCACAAAGAGTTATTTTTGATGTGGTTGGATAATGGACTGGATAATTAATTTTATATGTCTCATTCTGGGGTGGAAAATTGAGCTGTTATTTGCTTTCATTCTGCAACTCCCCAAACTATTATTTTACCAAAATTTGGTATTACGCTAAATATTACAGAAGTACAAAAGTTATTTAAGTGACTCCTTAGCTTGAACCAAAATCAGCACATTTTATTTCACATGTGTTCATCTTGAATTTTCCATGTCTTTTGTTCTCTTTGAAACAATTTTAATGATGGATTATACATGGAAACAATAGTTTCATCAATAGTCTGTATCGACCTTCTTACTAATGAATTCCCTGGAAATGTCTTCAAAGATGGTTTCCTTTTTCTTTATTAATACATTTTTTAAAATGGCAGCTTTATTAAAGTAGGCCTCAACCACAAAATTGATCTACTTAAAGTATCCAATTCAGTGGTTTTAGTGTATTCACAGAGTTGTACAACCATCACCACTGTCTAATTTCAGAGCATTTCATCACTTCAAAAAGAACCCTCATACCACAGTCACATTCTGCACTCCACCCCCACCAGAGTTAGGCAAAAACGAATCTACTTTTTTAATATATATATATATATTTTTTACTGAAGTATAATCAGTTTACAATGTTGTGTCAATTTCTTGTGTATAGCACAATACTTCAGTGATATAGGAACACACATATATTAGTTTCCATATTCTTTTTCATCATAAGTTACTACATGATAGTGAATATAGTTCCCTGTGCTATACAGTATAAACTTGTTGTTTATCTGTTTTATGTATATTAGCTAGTATCTGCAAATCTCGATAATAGATTTTATATCTATATAGATTTGCCTATTCTAGACATTTCATGTATATGATATCATACAATAAATGGTCTCTTGTGACTGAATTTCATTTAGCATAATGTCTTCAAGTTTCATCCATGATGTAGCATGTATCACATTTCATTCATTTCATTACTTTTTAGTGCTGAAAAATATTCTATTGAATGGATATATATCACATTTTAAAAGTCTGTTCATCACTTGATGGACATTGGATTATTTCCACTTTTTGACTGCTGTGAATAACGCTGCTATGAACATTCTTGTGCAGGTTTGCTTTTTCTTTCCGTACAGGTTTTTGGTGTGGACTTACATTTTCAAGTCTCTTGGTTATACATTAGGAGTAAAATTGCTAGGTCATATGGTAACTCTGTGTTTAGCATTTTGAGGAATTACCACACTGTTTTACAAAGTGACTGCACCTCTTTATCAACCTATTAGTAATGTAGGAGGGCTCTCATTTTTTAATATTTTCCCCAACACTTATTTTCTGTCTTTTTAATTTTATCCACCCCAGTGGGGTGAAGTGGTGTCTCCCTGTGGTTTTAATTTGCATTTCCCTAATAACTAATGATGTTGAACATCTTTTCAAGTGCTAATTGGCCATATTTGTGCATCTTCTTTGGAGAATTATCTATTCAAGTCCTTTGCTCATTTTTAAATTATTTTTGCTTGTGGTAAAATACACATAATATAATATTTGCCACCTTAACATTTTTTAAGTGTGCAATTCAATGGCATTAAGTATATGCTCATTGTTGTGTAATCATCGCCACCATCCATCTCCAGAACTCATCTTCCAAAACTGAAACTCTGCACCCATTACACACCAACTCCCCATTTCCCATTCCCCAGCCCCTGGCAGCCACCATTCTACTTTCTGTCTCTATGAATTTGGCTAGTCTAGGTACCTAGACCATATATAATGGAATCGTATAATATTTGTCCTTTTGTTACTGGCTTATTTGTGACTTAGCATAATGTCTTCAGGCTTCATCCGTTTTGTAGTATGTATTAGAATCTTCTTCCTTTTAAAGGTGGAATAATAGTACATTGCATGTATATACTACATTTTGTCCATCCATTCTTCTTTTGTTTGGCACTTGGGTTGCTTCCACCCCTTGGCTATTGTGAATAATGCTGCTATTGAACATGGAAGTACAAGTATCTGTCCACGTCCCTGTTATCAATTATTTTGGGTAAATGCTGAGGAGTGGAATTACTGGACCATATAGTAATCCCATTTTTAAGTTTTTAGGAACTGCCACACTGTTTTCCATAGTAGCTGTACCATTTTACATTTCCACCAGTAGTGTACAAGGGTTCCAGTTCCAATTATCCTCACCAACACTTATTTTCTGCCTTTTTTAAAAAAAAACATAGCCATCCTAATGGAATTTTATTGTGGTTTTGATTTGTATTTTCCTAAAGAATAGAGATTGTATCAGCCAGCTCCGACTGCCATAACAAATACCATAGACTGGGTGGCTTCAATGACAGAAATTTACTTCTTACAGTTCTGAAGGCTGAGAAGTCCAAGATCAAAGTTCTGGCCAATTTGGCTCCTGGTGAGAACTCACTTCCTGACTTGCAGGTGGCTGCCTTTTCACTGTGTCCTCACACAGAGGAGAAAGAGAGGTCATTCTCTCTTATTTTTTTACTAAAGTCACAAATCCTATTGGATTAGGGTCTTGCTATTGTGACCTCATTTAACCTTAATTACCTCCTAAAAGTCCTATCTGCAAATACAGTCCCATGTGAATTTTGGAAGAACACAATTTGGTCCATAGCAGTCACGTTGAGCGTGTTTTCACAGGCTTATTGGCCATTTGTGTGTCTACTTTGGACAAATGTCTATTCAAGCGTATGTCACTTTGTTCATTTTTAAATAGGGATTTTTGTTTTGTTTTGAGTTGTAAAGTTCTTTAATATTCGGGATATTAATCCTTTATCAGATATATGATCCACAAATATTGTTTCCCATTCTGTGAGTTGCCTTCTCATTCTGTTGATTGTGTCCTTTGCCGTTCACTTAAAAATTGGGTTATTTAATTTTTTATTGTTGAGTTGTAAGAGTTCTTTATATATTCTGGATACAAGCCCCTTATCAGATATGAAATTTGCAAATATTTTCTCCCATACTGTGGGTTGTCACTTGATTTCCTGATGGCATCTTTTAAAGCACAAAAGTTTTAAATTTTGATGAAATCTTATTTACTTTTTCTTTTGTTGCTTGTGCTTGTGGTATCATAGCTATGAAATTGTTTCCTAATTCAAAGTCATGAAAACATGAGCTCCTATGTTTTCTTCTAAGACTTTTATAGTTTAGCTCTTACATTTAGGTTTATGATCCATTTGAATTGATGTTTGTATATGTTGTGAGATATTCCTTTTCTTTTAATCCCTAAGAACATAGTAAATTTAGAATGTTCGTTTACTAGATTCAATATGAAAAAAATTAGTAAAGAGGGTTTCTTTTTGATGTTTTGGGGGATCCTTTTAAAAAAGATACTGACTCATTGCAGACATGGAAAATCACATCTATTTATATCACCGAAAATATACCTCATTTAGATTAAACTCAACCATCTGTTTTATAAGCGGAGAAATCCAAACATAAGGTAACACCAGGAATGACTGCCAGTAGCAGGTGAGATAACACTCATTCAAAGATTATGAATAACATCTTGATTTCAAATAAAAGCTTGGTCTCATCTTTTTAGTCCAGACTTGGCTAAGACTACATATCATCTTTCAGTCTGATTAATGACAGGGTAACTAATTAGAGTAGGAAAGAGACTAGCAAATCATTTAAGATGTCAAGTGCAGTTAAGGTGTCATTTTGTCTTGGATAATAAAGCTCATAGCGACAGGTGTGTGTAATAAGAGCTGAGAATCCTCAGATCTTGAAGAGTCAAAGTAATGTTTTTAACATCAGCATTATTTAGTTGGATTCAATTTTCTTCCTCTGAATTGTCATACCGTTGAATTAAGCTTTGATTTACTGACATTCTAAGATTTGGTGTGAATTTTCTTTTTGCTTTGCAGGATGCACAGAATCAAAAATTAAAGACAAGTGTATGGTACCGTGAGGTAAATGATCATGTTTCCTTCTGTGCATGCTGGACTCTTGAACTCGATCTGTTGCAAAATGTCATTATTCTAAGGAATAGGTATTACCTTTGTGTTTATAGATTCTTGCATCTGCAGCAGACCTGCTTTATTAGAACCTGTGTAAGATATATGGCGGTGGTTTCTAGTTGGGACAACCATCTTTAGATGTTGGCTGGAAAGTCTTCTCTAACAGATAGTACTAACAGGCTGATGAACTGAAGTATTCATTCAAATCCTTCTTCAGTTCTTTGGTGACGTTGACATTGTCCTTTTGTGATGTTTCTTTTCTGGCTGCTCCTAACAGGTTTGGGATGATGAGTTTTTATCCTGGAACTCCAGCATGTTTGATGAGATTAATGAGATCTCCCTACCTCTAAGTGCCATCTGGGCCCCTGATATCATCATTAATGAGTTGTAAGTGTATTTCTGTGGGGTTTATAGACTTCAGAATATTCAGACCAGTTGCTGATTACTCTCTGTTATTGTTACTATTTCTTGTTTCCTCAACTTTCCTCTGTCCTCAAGGAACAGATTGTTGGGAATATTCAGGTTAGAAGTACCATGAGTTAACATCACTTAAGATACAGGTTTGATTACTAATGCTTGATGCTGCTCATGGGCTATGTCTGTGTTTAAACAGTAGCAAGTGAGTTGACTTATGAGGCTGTCATTGCAGAACCCACCTTTGCCAGGGTGAATTATCTGCTGGCAAATGTGATTCTGTCTTTGCACTTCTAGGCTATCCTTGGATGTTATGGTCATTACCATTTCATAATCAGTTCTGTTTATGTGTTGGAAGGACAAAAGCCCTCTCTGTAACAACAAGACCTCTTGTGTCTCATATAGTGTGGACATTGAAAGATCACCCGACCTTCCCTATGTTTATGTGAATTCATCTGGGACCATTAAGCACTCTAAGCCCATCCAGGTGGTCTCTGCGTGCAATTTAGAGACATACGCTTTCCCATTTGATATCCAGAATTGCAGCCTAACCTTCAGTAGCATTCTGCACACAGGTAAGGCATAAGAGATGTAGTCTGCTAGTGGGCAAACACACCTGGGCTAGGTTGGCACACACAGGTGAAATTATATTATGCCATCCCTCAGGTCTCTTTCATTCTTACCTTAATTGACTTTCTATAAATCAGAATCTCTTCTTGCAGTTACTTGGCTCCTCTTGTAATTCAGGCTAAATTCAGTGTGGTACCCAAAGATATAGCCCACTGCTGCTGTTGGTTTGGAAATATAACATAAGGCCTCCACTGCCATGAGAAAGTTGTAGAAGTCACAGGATCAGCTCCATCATTCTACAGATAATGGGATACAAACCCATAATTCAGAGTTGTGTTTGTACAATGACTAGAACGTATTTATCCCACATCCCTACCCCTAATTCAAAATAATTATATTCAACCCCATCTTAGTAAGACTGTTACATGGGGGCAGGAGTAAAAGGAAGGCTTTGAATTCAGAGTTAGAAAGCTGGGTTGATATTGGTGCCTCTCTCTGTGGGCAATTCAACTGTTTTTCTCTGTTGTTTTCAGTGGAAGATGTAGACCTGGCCTTCCTGAGGAGCAGAGAAGACACCACGCATGACAAAAAGGCATTTTTGAATGACAGTGAGTGGGAACTTCTCTCTGTGTCCTCAACATATAACATCCTGCGGAGCAGCGCTGGAGATTTTGCCCAGATTCGGTTTAATGTAGGTCCGCCCCCTTTCTGTCCCGGTTGCTGCTTCTCTGCCATCTTTGACCTTCTCTGTTGGGCTGAGGAATCTCTGCTCTCTTGCATATTCCCATTCGTTGTCATCAGAAATGCAAGTCGGTGTCTCTAACACTCACATTTCAGAGACCAGAGGTTAAGTCACAGATGGTGAACTGCTGTAGCCCTTCCATATGAGTATAAAGAAAATGGTCTTCAGACACAGAGACCTGAACCAGCCACCACAGCAGGAATCCTCAAGCCTTTCAGTACATACAACATCCTCACTTTTTTTTGTTACTGGAGGGGTTGGGAATTGAATCCAGGACCTCATGCATGCTAAGCATGTGCTCTACCACTGAGCTATTTCCCAAACCCTGATATCCTCACTTCTAATTACTACTGATAGGGAAACAAAAAAGGAAACACACACAATAGTAACAAAAATTTGGAGACGAGTGTCTCTTCAACATTAATGTCCTGTTTGCAATTAAGTAAATTATTAATTAATTCCAGATGCAAATGCATAAAATTATCATATTATTAACTTGCACATCTTGAGGGATTAGCTAACAAATCACCCTCAGGATCTTCACAGACCACTGACAGTTTCCGGATCAGAAAAAACAACTACTCTAAAAGGGCCTCATGAGACCTGGAACTTCTCAGATGCACCACTGGGAATGCGCTTGGCTGCATTGTTCACAGGGAGATTTGCCCAGCAGGTGCCCGGAGAGGGGGCAGGGGTGTGTGCCGGACGGTGAAGCGTGCTGCTTTGCAGTCCAG
This sequence comes from Camelus bactrianus, assembly GCF_048773025.1. NCBI lineage: Eukaryota > Metazoa > Chordata > Mammalia > Artiodactyla > Camelidae > Camelus > Camelus bactrianus. The sequence continues at coordinate 10,149,155 of NC_133571.1, forward strand.
CGGCGCCGTCCTCCCTTCCCTCCTGGCAAACCATCTTGACACATGGTCTGCAACAAGTTCCTGCAGCCGGTGGACTCATCGTTAGCATTCAGCTCTGCTGTTTCTGCACAAAGTCAGCTGGTGATGGTGGTAGTAGTTGGCGGGGGCAGGGTGGGAGGGTCCTTCATGCCAGGTAATCTGATTGAAAAGCAGAGGCTACAGACAGGCCAGATGAATTCTCCTGGAACAGACCTAGGAAAATTCAGCCTAGACTAAGGTACTATGGTTACAATGAATAATCATAAACTAAGGAGGGGTGGTGGTGGTGAAATCACCTATTATTGAGGGCACAGAAGCCCTCCGTTGGTTAAAAGGTGTTGTGTGCAGCTTTTGAGCAAAGCTGTTGTTAAACCAAGGCCCCTTAAAAACAGCTGTGATTTGAACCTGACTAATGTATATCACTGCGGACCAGCTAATCGCAACTCACACCTTCCTTGTGGTAGGGCATGGGTTCCTGCCTAGTTGGCTGGGTCTTCGGCAAAGCTTGCATGGTGGCTTGTTTGTCCACTTTTTTTAATCAAGGGAAAGGGAGGGGGAAAAAAAGGAAAGCTTTTTTAATTTCAATGAGTTTCTTGGCTAAGAGTAAACACCTCATTAATTTTAAAGATATCAGCCCGCAAACATTATTAATGCAGCCCGAATAATGGAAAGCATTAAAGGGAAATGCGAGGGAGCAGCACGTGTAAGGTGGAACGCAGTCACCTACCAAGCACTCTGGAGAATGCTGCACACACCATTACCTACACCGCACAGAGGAGACAAACAAAGACGAGAGATGGGGCAGGTAAACAGGAGCGTGTGTGCGCATGCGTACACACACACACACACACACACACACACACACACACACTCTCTCTCTCTCTCTCTCTCTCTCTCTCTCTCTCTCTCTCTCTCTCTCTCTCAGTCTCTCCATAGAGTGGCCATTATTTGTAATTACATATCACCCTTTAGCCTAAATATTAATTTGTCTTCTCAACTGTGGTGAAAGATTTTCTATGTCTTATCTCCATTTCAAATATGATGAACAGAGGCATAAAAGATGACTGAAGGCAGAAGAGATTCCCCTGGATCTCAAGAACCATGATCTCATTCCTTTGCCTTCTTCACCGCCCTGCTTCTCCATTCAGTGTTCAGGTGGAGCGGGGCCGGAGGGGGCATCCATATGATGTTATGCTCTTGGAGCTTCTCCCTGGGTCCCTTTGCCCTGGGCATTAAGGTGGGTTATCTAACAAGGCTGGCTTCCACCCCGGCACTCTGGAACAGAGGAGGGAAAGAATCCTGAGAAGAGTCACCAATCGTATGTGGCAGGGCGGGGAGCTAGACTCAGGAGGAGTTCTGCAATGTTGGAAGACTTCAAGTAGATTCGGTGACTCTCTAGTTCAGTTCTTTATCTCCCTCGACCTCTCTCAGCTCCATGCCTCCCTGTTCCTACTCTGTGCACTGCCATTGGCTCAAGTTCTCTTGCTCCATACCTGACATCCTACTCTGAATTTAGCAATCGAGTCACCCTGGTGTCCTTCACCAACCCTTGGCCAATGATGTGAAGTTTGGAGCCCAGTTCCATACCAACACTGGGCCTGCCAGGGTCCTGGCAGCAAAGGGCCGTCTCCCTCTTAATCTAATCACCTGCTGTGTCCTAGTCCAGGCTGTCCAGCAGGGGGTGGGGGACAGGTGGGGCAGGCAGGAGGAACCAAGATCTACACACATCATTGCCCTGGGCCTGATGTACACCGCTGCCATCAATACTGAATCAGATGCTTCCAGTGCCCCATTGGTGCCAGCTAACATGTCATCACATCTGCCAACTCCAGGGCACGTGTTGTTTCTCAGAGGACACCGCTGACACTTTGGAATCAGGCTGCATTCCACAGGGAGCCCAGAGCACAGGCACTTCAGCCTCCAAGGGTGTCTGTGTGCAGCCAGGAACCCGATCCAGCAGCCATGGAGGGGAGGTTTCCTCTAGTTACGTCACTGGAGGTGCTGGTTCCCAGAAACAGCAGGGCGAGCATTCTATTTCTGTATAACAGTGTTTTGTTTCTTTTCTGTTTTGTAAAGAATGAGGGTAGAAGCGGGAGGAGGTAGAAATGAAATGTGAGCACTCGTGTTGGATGGAAAGGGTGGAGATTTGTGGAAACTAAAGTAAGCAGCTGATCACCAGATGTCCTGTCACTGAGTAATTGCTCATCCAGGCAGGATTTTGGGGACCCACAAGGGACTCCTAGAAAAATGCAGAGGGGCATTTGGGAAAGAAAGATGCCTCATTCATCCTCTTTGGTAGGTGTAATTTTCCTTTCTAGACGAGGGTAGATTAATTTTGTTGAGATGTCCATTGAATGCAGCTCATAAACTTGATAGAAGATCCTTCTAAGCTCCACCAGGTAAGAGAGAGTGAGAGAGAGAGAGAGAGAACTTAGACCCCGAGAAACCCTTCCAGGGTCATTCAAGTAACCCTGAAATCATGAACTTTCTGCTGATCCAGCATGGCCTATGGTCTAAATCCAAGAAACTCTCACTCTTGTGCAAGGATCTTACTTAAATGGCAGCAACTTCCCCATTCTTTCTGAATTGGGAATGTTGGGAGGGGCTTGGGAGAGGAGGAAAATGGGCTTCGGTGTGAAGCGGGAGTCTGGGCGTCAAAATTCCAACTATGTCATAAAGACGGTCATGCAAAATTGAGTACTGGTGGGGTCTACCATCAAGGAGGCAATTAGAGGCTAACCTTGGGGCCTATTTCATCTCCAAGGAGCTCTCCGCACACACATTCTGAATTAGATTGATCTCTTTCATTAACATCAATAGGCTCCAAATACCTTTGTGTACTTATTATTACCTGGCTTTAATGGATAATGAAATTGTGGCATAATATTGCTAACACCTGAAGGGTGTCTAATGGAGAACACGGACTGAAACTAAAGTGCTTTTTCTTCCCTTTCTGCGGAATTTAAAGGCACCAGCTCCTTTAGTCCATTAGAAATGATGGGCTCTAGGTAGGGACATTTCAGCAGAGAGCTGTGTCTCACTGAGCTGGGGATGTACCGTCCCCCTGGCATCGGGGGGCCCTGCCTCTGACATGACCTGCAGACAGGTAGTCCTCAGGGGACTGAGCTCAGCTAGGAGAGGACCTGTTTGGACTCACTCCTCTCTCCTAGCCCATTGGGACTAGAAGTAGCATTATTAAGCGTCTAATACAAATCAATGAACATCTTTTCACCTCTTATCATCTGCCAAGTTCAATGATTAGCACTGAGAACACAAGCATGAATAAAACAAGGCTCCCAGTCCCTATCATGGGTCTCGAAATCTGTCCAGGGAGGCATCATAACAGCAACATAAAACAGAGAGCTAACTGCATCAGGCGCTGTTTTAGGAGGTTGTAGATGTAATCCTCACAACTCTACAAGGCGGGAACTCTGAGTATCCACACTTTTACAAATGGAGGAATTGGGGTGCAGAGAAGTTAAGGAACTTAACCAAGGTTACAGGGTGACTGGTGGAGTCTGGACTCGAACCTGTCTCTGGAAACTCTGTGCTTAATTCTCTATGATGATGTGATGACATACAACTGAAGAAAAGCAGTATCTTCCAGTCCGATTCTGTGGCATCGTCCATTCACGGTGTGTTACCGGGCAAGTCACCTGTATTAGTCTCCTAGGGCTGCCATCACAAAGGACCACTTTAAAACGATAGAAATTTATTCTCTCACAGTTCTGGAGGTCGGAAATCTGAAATCAAGGTGTTGGCCGTGCTGGTTCCTTCTGGGCGTGGTCGGGAAGAATCTCTTCCATGCCTTTGTCTTAGCTTTTGGTGGTTGCTGGCAATGTTGGCTTTCCGTGGCTTGTAGATGTGTCACTCCAGCGTCTGCCTTCGTCTTCATGTGGCTTTATCCTTTGCATGCCTCTTTTCTTCTGATGATAATGCTACCAGTCACACTGGGTCAAGGACCCACCCTATCCCAATAAGACCTCATCTTAACTAATCTCATCTGCAGTGATCTCGTTTTCAAACAAGGTCACATTCTGAGCTTCTGGAAGGACATGAATTGGGGGGGGCATTAGTCAACCCAGTACAGCCTGCCACCCTCTGACTCCCCCAGATTCATGTCTGCCCCACGTGTCAAGTATAGGCACCCCATCCCAACATCTGCAAATGTCTTAACCCAATTTTAAGACCAAAGTATCATCTAAACATAAACTCAGTCCCAAATTTCATCGTCGAATCAAGCGTAGACTCTGGGTACGGTCCATTCTGGGGCAAACTTCCATCTGCAGACTTGTGAAACATCTAACCATCAGAATCTGGCTCCTGATGCCATAAGATGTTGGCGGGGGCCGTTGAGGTGGCAAGAGCAGGGACCTGTCATGTTCACAGTTCTCACTCCAATATTTAGAATGGTTCCTGTGGCTCTGTTCATGTTCAACTAGTGTTTCTTGAACGTGGGAATAAAGGGCTTTGAGGATCAAATGACATCATGAAAACAAAGCATTTCTGAAAACTGTGGGATAAAATTAGAGTTTCTCTAGATTGCACTGGGTCTGTAGAGAAAATTGGTCTAGTCCATGGGTAACATTGCCCAAATCAACCTAAAGAGAAAGGTGGGTTCTTTGTTCTTGAAGAAAACCAAGCCTGTAGGTACTATTCGGTCTCTTAGTGATCGGAACATCCTTGCTAAAAGGCAGCGGGATGGATGAGGTGGTTTTGGAGGGCCTGCCTAACTTCACAATTTTATAATCCAAACATAGACAGGGAGCTTTCTGCCTTATGTCACAGCACAAGCTAATTGTCTACCCTCGTGCCTCCCTGTTTCCTCTCTACTTTCAGCTAGTGCTGATACCCAGTGAGGAATGTTCTCACAAGAGGACCAGCTACATGATTTGCGGGGCCTGGTGCAAAGTGAAAAGGCAGGGCCCATGGCTTAGAAATTATTAAGAATTTCAAAATGGGGCCAAACCAAGCCTGGGGCCCTTCTAAATGCAGGGCTCCTTGTGACTGCATGAAGCCAGCCTGCCTCCCAACCCCTTAGCGTTGTCACCGCTCTCCCCTGGCACTTTGGGGAACATGTGGTCTGCGGACACTGCACTTTCTTGGAAACCAGGGACCCCCAGGAGCCACACTGCCCATCTTTGGTTCTGACCCAGATTTCCATTCATTCTCTGCATCAGCCTCTGGGTGGAGCGAAATCATCTCAGCATGCGCTATTTACATGGGAACTTTACTTAAAGAGTACAACAGCGAATCTCAATTGTACCCAAGATGCTTGGCAAGGCAAAAAATAAACTGCTTTTTCAAAAAGGGAAATATCAAGGCATGGAGAGGTTAAGTACTCCCCGGCATCACTCAGCTAGCACGGGTAAGCACTTGTCCTTGAGGGGCTTGGGGACTCTGCCGTCCCTTTGACTCTAAGTGTGGGCTCTTTCTGCTTGACCAACGTGCCTACTGGTACTTTTCCTTAGGGTTTGTTTTTACACTTTTCATCTCCTTTATATAATATCCAACATGAAGTCTCTGTGGGCCTTCCCGCTTCCACCCTCCAGAGACAGCAGGCTTGGTCGCCCCAACCTCCCATATGGCCAATCACCAAAAGCCCAGGTGGGACCCCCAACACAAGACCCCCTGTGGGCCCCCTCTGACCACTTGGCCCCCTTCTCCTGGCCCCACCTGACCACAGCCACGTCTGTCACAGCATGATGAAGGGAGTGGAGAGGGGCAGGTTGGTGACAGTTTGTGTTGTGGTGGTTTCGCTTGTTGACTGCACTTTGGTAAAAAGTGTAAATTAACCAAATTATTGCAAAGCAGCGAGTGTTCCTCTGGTTTAGATGTTTGCAGCCAATTATGTTTCATGGGAAAGACAACAGCCAAACTACAACCTACCAAATGGCTCTGGTCTTCCAAGCTCCACTGAGTCAGGATATGCGTCTAAGACCCAAAGGTGGGGAGACCCCGCTCTCATCAGCAAGGTGATGTCTGGTCTCATCCAGCCAGGCTCTTCCCCCGCCACCTTCTGTTCCATCCCTGGCCTCTGCCTTGGATCATTTCTAAATAATTCTCTTCCAGAAAGGGAGGCAGAGGTGAGGGAGAAGAATCCTGAACTCAGAGCAGAGGCGTGATCGGACCAAGAGTATGCTATGTGGGAAAGAGCACAGGGCTTGGAATCAGAAAATGTGGGGGCCCATCCCACCTCGGCCACTTATTCAACTTACTTAAGGACTGACTCTGAGCTTTATTTTTTTTTTAATCTATAAGATGGAGATGCTATGTCACCTGACAACAAACTCGCAGTGAGGATTAAACAAATCACATCACATGTGAAAATTATCTAGCACACTGACACATAGAAATCAGAGCCATGGGAGGTTTCAGACATTACTTTTCCCCCCAAATCCAACAGCAAAGGGCCCAGAACGTTCATTTATTCAGCAAACATTTACTGAATACCTGCTATAAAGTAAGTATTATTTTTGGCCCCATCAGGGGTTAAAAAAATTGCTGCTCTTATCCTCTAAGGGTCCACAGGTTGGGGGAAGCAGCCCTGTCATATCCTGGTTTCTCTCCAGGAAGGATGAGAATAGATTTTGTGCTAATTACAGATGCTTCCTATCACCGCCCCAGAGAAGCTAGGTATAAAAAAGTGGCAAAATACTCATTATAATTTTATGAGACTTCAACTCCCAGCTACAAACACCACTCAGCCGCCCTCTCCCCAAGCCATCCTGCAGGCCCCACCGGATGTCTTCAGTTGTTCCCCACTCAAATCTACGTTTGCTCCTAGAGACCGGGCTGTGGCCTGCAGAGATGGGACCCCTGGTCAGGTTGAGCCAGTTGCTGGCAGGTGGAGCAGTGGCAGGAGGTTGGAGGGAGGGGGAGAGCGAGTGGGGTGTTATTTCTCCATTTCTCTCCCTGCCAAGCTGGCTGTGATCCAAAGAGGAAACCACAATTCTGCCCAGTTTTCTCTCCCCAGGTTTCAATCACATTCCCAGTCCTTGGTCCCTTCAGGGACAGCTCAGCCAGTCCCCCCAAGCCCTGAAGCACTGCCTTCCCTCTTATAATTTCTTTATCTCTTGCCCACACCTGTCAAGCCCCCCTCAACTTTCCCAATTTAATGGTGCTATTTGTTCCTGCCCAGACTCTGACCAATACACAGGTGCTAAGGTGTTTGCAGTCCCAGTAAGAAGACAGACTAAACCCAAACCAATACGATGTATTGCATACAGAGCCATTTAAGAAGGAAGATTTGGGTGTAAGACCTGGTTTTAAAACAGTCTCTCCCTAACCAGCTGTGTGAATTTAGACCAGCGGTTTCATCTCTACGAAGGTCTGTTTCCCTGTTTGTAAAATGGAGATAATAACACCCAGTCCTCAGAGTTGTTAAGAGGATTAAATAAATGCATATGAAACACTTAGTCTAGTGCCTGGCAGACAGCAAGCGGTAAATAAATGATAACTTATTATTATAATTATTAATATTAATATTAGCTCTATGTAAAGCTTAAAAGATTTTTTCCCCTATTTTTTAAACCACAAGATAATCTCCTGTTTTTAAACTACACAGACTTTTCACTTTATGCAAAAATGTTGGGACTGCAGAAAGTGTTCTTGGCTGGGGTTTGGCTGCACATTAGTCCGTTGGCTTAGACCCTCTTTTCAGTAGGTCCCTTGTCCCCTGCCAGGTGGTGATTCGCAGGCGCCCCCTGGTCTATGTTGTGAGCCTGCTGATTCCCAGCATCTTCCTGATGCTCGTGGACCTGGGGAGCTTCTACCTGCCGCCCACCTGCCGTGCCAGGGTTGTGTTCAAGACCAGCGTGCTGGTGGGCTACACGGTCTTCAGGGTCAACATGTCTGATGAGGTGCCCAGGAGCGCAGTGAGCACCCCGCTGATTGGTGAGCATCTTCCGTCACTCCTGTCAAAGATCCAATGTTGCATTTCAGATGGGGGGAAGGAAGAGGCCCAGAGACCCCTGCTAACTCCGCCTCCTCCGGCTCCTTCCTGCAGGGGTCTTCTTCACTGTCTGCATGGCCTTCTTGGTTCTCAGCTTATCCAAGTCCATCCTGTTGGTCAAATTCCTCCATGATGAGCGGTGCAGCCGGCAGGAGCAGACCCTCCTGTGCCTTCGAGGGGACACCGATGCTGGTGGGCCTAGAGTGGATCCCCGCACCCAGTCGGCTGGGGTCACAGGTTTGTGGGAAGCCTTGGGGTTCCTGCCTTGTCTTGCTTTATCACCCTCAGCACCAGTTCCATGGGTAGGGCAGCAGGCTGTGTGAAAAAATGGAAAGATCCACTGCTTAGCCTCTGCACTGCCTTTTACATTACCTCCCTGGAGACTGAAGACCATCTCCTGCTGGCTTTCCAGAAAGCCCCATTTTAGCCTAGAGGTCAAGCCCTCAGTTCCCTTGTGTCATTGTCTAGTTTCAACCAGTTCCCTGAAGTGACTGAGCCATTGACTCCAGAATAGTGCAGTGCCTGTGCACACGCACACACACACACACACACACACACACACACACACAAATAGTTTGTATGTATTTGGGTTCTAGTTGCTTAATGTAAGCAAGTACACACATCATCCCAAAGCTCCCTTTGACAGCACATATACTAGAATTGGAACAACACAGAGGTCAGCATGGCCCCGGAACAAGGACGACACACAAATTCACGAAGTGTTCCATGCTTGAAAGTTGCCGAGAGAGTATGGCCCAAAAGCTCTCATCACAAGAACAAATATTTGTAACTTTGTGTGGCGATGGGTGTTACCCGGATTTACTGTGATCACTTCACAACATATACAAATATTGAATCACTATGTTGTACACTTGAAACTAATATAATGTTGTATGTCAGTTACATCTCAATTTTTTAAAAAAGAACTACTCTAGCCCCTAGAGCTCTAAGCGACTAGCTCAGAAAATCTCCTGGATGGATGAGCCCAGACACCATGCTTACACAACACCCTACTTGCCACGTTCTCTAGGGCTTCCTTCAGGACAGCCTTGCCTCCCCTCAGCGGCAGGGAGAGGTTCCTTAATCCTAACCCAGCCCCGTTTTGCCTACAACATTTCTTGAAGGATGAGGCCATTGGCTTCAGTGGGAAGTCTAGGGGAGCCCTCAAAGTCTCTGTCTCATGCAGAGTGTTTTCCTCCCATGCAGAGTTCCCCGTCTGGCAAGAGCACCAGGCCCAGTCCGAGACCCTGAAGGAAGTCTGGTCCCAGCTCCGCTCCATTAGCAGCTACTTCCAAACCCGGGACCAGGCGGACCAGCAGGAGGCCGGGTGGCTGGCCCTCTTGGAACGCTTTGACCGACTGCTCTTCCAAAGCTACCTCGTTGTGCTGGGACTTTACACCGTCACCCTGTGCTCCCTCTGGGTGTCGTGGAGCGGCTTGTGAAGGCTGAAGTCTGCTGGTCTCAATCAGTGTGCTCTCATGGCACGTGGGGAAGGCTGACAATTTGGGGGAGGATATGGGAGGGGGCGGAATGGTGGGTTTAAAAGCTCTCTAGCTGCTGTTGCCTCTTATTACTCAGCCCAAGGACACACACCTAATGAGCTGTTGAGCGACCCAGGAGTAATGCATTCATGATGAAAATGCATAAACAGTACGAGGTATTCAGTGGAAAAGTAAATCTGTCTTCTTACCCAGTTCACTCCCCAGAAGGGACCACCATTAGCAATCTCTTTCAGAAAATTTCTAGGCCTATACAAGCAGACATGTATGTTTAAATGTTTTTTTTTAATTGTAAGATCACTCCATCTCCTAGTTCTATCTTGATCACTTACTAGATGAGTCATTCAACAAAACTTTCAATGAGTGTCGACTAAGCCCTAGGTATTATGTTAGGCGCGCCAGACAATACAAAATGGGTCAGTTTCAGATCATTCTTCACTTGACTTGACTCCTGGGGAACCTTGTTCCAACCAGAACACAAAATTCCCACCATGCCTGTATCCTGAAGCTCTTGCGCCACCGCCCCATTTGAGTCATCTTTCTCTGTGCCTTCTCGGCCGTGTATTATTATTGGAAGGGATCCAGGTGCTAAGACTTCTGTGTCCAATTCAGCACAACATTTATCAACACACACCATGGGTAAGGCACTGAGCTGGGAGATTGCCTTAATGCATGGCCCTTGGGGTCAAGGAATTTATAATCCGCTATCTTTGTATTTGTCTGCCTGGGCTGCCGTAACAAAATATCACAGATGGGTTGACTTAAGCAGGGATTGGTTTTTCTCACAGTCTGGAGGCAGGAAGTCCAAGATCAAGGTGTTGGCAAGGCTGGTTTCTTCTGAGACCTCTCTCCTTGGCTTGTAGGTGGCTGCTTTCTTCCTGTGTCCTCATATGGTCTGTCTCCTGTGTGTGTGTGCATGTGTGTCTAAATTTCCTCCTTTTATAAGGACATTAGTCATATTGGACTAAGGCCCACCCTAATGAACTCATTTAACCCTAACTACTTCTTTAAAGGCTCTGTTTCTAAATCCAGTCCCTTTGCGAGGTACAGGTGGTTAGGACTTCAATATATGAATTTGGGGGGACACAATTCAGCCCATAAAACTCCCGTGATTGCAGAGGCTTGGCAAATCTGTAACCTGCAGGGCAGGCTGGCAGGCTGGAGACCCAGGGAAGAGTTGCAGTTCGAGTCCAAAGGTGGTCTGATGGCAGAATGTGCTCTTCTGTTATGGAGGTTGATCTTTTTCTATTAAGGCCTTCAAATGATCAGATGAAGCCCACCCATATTCTGGAGGGTAATCTGTTTTATTCAGAGTCTACTGGTTTAATCTAGTAGGTTTAATACTCCAGGATAAACCTTCACAGAAACATCATGAATAATGTTTGAACAAATATCTGGGTACCGTGGCCCAGCCACGTCGACATGTAAAATTAACCATCAGAGTCCCAGTGGTCCCTTAGCTTCCCACCTATGACCACGGCCTCTCGTCCGGAGGAGCCCTCATCACCTTGCACTTGGGTAACTAGTCAACCTCTGGTTCATACTCTTCAGTTGCCAGTTCTGTACTGATCATCCTATCGTGTGGTAGTTCCTGTGGCCTCATAACCTGAATCTTAAGATTAGAATTCAAGCCTTCCACAAAGTTTCCCTCCCCTTATATTTGACTTTCTTCATTTCTCATTGATTCCTACTATGGAGTCCTCAATTTAGCCAAACCAGCCTGCCTGCCATCCTCCTCAGGAAGGGCTGTACTTCCATCTAAGCCTCTACTTCTAGTTGGCATGCTCTTGCTTGTTTGTTTGTTTCACCAACTTGTATATCACTGTCTGAAGATCCTGCTCAAAGGAGCTGTCTTCCCTCACCTCTTCCACCTGGTCCCCCCAGGACTCTGTCTTCTCTCTTGTATCTTCAGATGTATATTATCTCCTGTCCTCTTTGAATGTTTTGTGGCTTTGTGTGTGTGTGTGTGTGTGTGTGTGTGTTTGCGTGTGTGCATCACTTGTAAAATAGATCATACACTCCTGGAATAGAAATCCTCTTTTCTATTTCTAGTTTATCCCTCATCTCTGCCCAGGTACACACAGAGTTTTGCTCATAGTGACTCTGCAAAATTATTAAAATTTAAACCTAGCTCACCACTGATGATAGACACATTTCTACTGTGTTTTCCCCAGTCTGAGGGATGAAATCTGCCCAAAGTCACCCATGCAGTCCCTCAGCATCCCTCACGCAGGGCAGATGTCAGGAATTGGTGGGTAGAAAAACACAGTGGGCTGAGTGACAGGCATCACTCCTAAGGCAGCTGGCAGAGGACCGCTCTTTGCTGGGAACTTTTTCCAGCATTAAAATTGCCCTTAAAAAAACCTGCCCCCCCATCTCCCCGAAGAAAAAGAATTTAAATTCAAACAGCCTTTACCTGCATCCTCCCTCTCTCATTACCTCCCAGTTAGTGCTCAACGCCAATTGTCCATGAAATTCCACTGCTGCTGTTAATGAAATGAGGAACATAAGAAGTTTGTGAACAGGAAGTGTCCACGCAAACCTCCACCTGTTTCCCTCCTCACTTCCTACTTCCTGCTACTGGCCTCCTCTGCTTCAGCCTGCTCAGTTAGCCTCTAAATTGACTCCTAAATCTCTCCCCACTTCCTTGGTTATTGGAGGAGGAAAAAGCCTGCAGTGAATGCTCCACAACAGAGGCTCTTTCCTTTCCAACCGTGTGTTGAAGAAGGCACCTGACTTTGCTCCTGGCTCCATCACCACCAAGCCAGGGGACCTCAAGCCTAACCTCTCAGAGCTTCAGCTTCCCCTGTTTGGCCTCGGCATTACTTCCACTTATTCTACCAATATCACAGAGTTTTGAGGATCAGAAGGAAGCCATGTATTTAATAGCACTTCGAAAAGAAAAGAATATATCACACAATAAAAAGACCTGCCTGCGATCAACAGATGGGTTCCAGTCTCGAGCCCTCGATGTGCGGTCCTCTTTCAGCTGCCTCTGTCAGAATCAGTTATGGGCTCTGGTTCTCCCCAGAAGCGCCTTTATTCCAGGATCCAAGGGCTGAAGCCATCACATGCCTCCTTGTCGGGGACTCGGGTTGGGGGAGACTGTCCAAGAGACTTCCCACTTTATTTTCCACGCAGCTCACCTTGGCTTCCTCCCTAGGGAGTATCTCCCAGGCTCTCTCTGTCGGCCTCTACGAAGCAGCCCTTCAGGAGCGAAGCCTGGCTGCCGCTGAGCTGGGCCCTGGAGTGGACCTCCTCTGTCCAAGTGCCAAGTGGCTCTGACCTCAACGTGGCAGCCAGGGACTCATTCTGCGCCCTGGATAGGGTCTGCGTCCTGAAGCAAAGCCATTGTCAACAATGGCACTAGAGCTTTCCTCCTGGAGGAGTGTCCCCCTGCAGCGGAAGGTAAAGGGCGCCAGCCGCCCTTATTTGCTGAGCAGCGTTCACTCAGCCCCTCCGAATGTTTGTACATTTCATGATTCCTGTTTCATAGACGAAGGAAACTGAGGAACAGAGCAAAAGTGGGATTTTCCCAGCTGTGAAGGCTCCTACCGTCTGCTGTTACCCAGAATCTAAGGTATTTTCAGCACTCACCAAGAAATCCCAGCGCCAGTTCTGGGATTTCACTGCGGTCTAGAAGAAAGAGTGAGTGAAGCACAGCCCCCAGCTAGACAGGCAGCCCTCCTTGTCACTGTATCTCAGAATGACTTCCAAGTGCTGCGGCTATGATCTCCCACAGCTTCTGCAGCCCTTTGTTTGACCAGTAATTCTGCGGTGGAGGTCTCTCCTCCCAAGACATCCCCATCTCCCTCTCCGGTTGTCCTAGAGGGGAGGAGCCCTGTAGTTAAGGGAGCTGAGCCCCTGGCCTCTTACATCCCCAGCCAGTCTCCCGGGGTCCAGCTTTAAGCCTAGTGAGTCAGACCCAAAAAGGAACCAAAGAGCTGCAGCATGAAGCTGCTCCTGAAGGCATCAGCCCTTTCCACAGTGCAGCCCCGAGCGCTCCCAGGTCCTCTCACTGCTCAGGGATCCAATTACGCATCTAAACGCAAGGTTAGCAGAAGGGGATGGAGCTTAAACTTTTACCCCACCCTGCGGCTTTGAGGTTCCAGAAAACTTCAGGTCTTGGGTTTTAAGCTAAGGATTTCCTCCACCAGCTCCTAGGTGGTGGGTGGTCACCCCGGGCAGCGATCTGAGCCAGTTCCTGTGTTTCCTCCAGGAAGTCTGTGCCTCCCTCCCTGCCACCCGCTCTGTGCCTGGGGCTCAACTCAGTGTCCCCCCCTTCCGTTCCATGGAGGCTCACTGTCTGTCTCAGCAGCCAGAAGCTCTCGGTCCCGAGTTATCCACCTGCCGAGACAGTAAGAGCTTCGCAATTAGCTGAGCACCAGCACGGAGGCTTTTATGAGCTGCCACACCCCCAGCACACTCCGGCGTGCGGAATTGAAATGGCCCACTCCAGTGATTAGATGAGGGGTTGAAGCAGCCCGGTGTGCCACCCCAGCCCCTCCTTGTCCTGTCAGGGGGGTGATGTAGTTAAGTTTGTGCTTCATTGGGCAGAGGCCATGAAGTGGGAATGGCAGCGAGCCTTTCTGCCGGGGAGGGGAGAAGGGACCTCAGGGCAGTGGGCAGGTGCCACGGCAGGGAGCAGACTCCAGATCTGGGTGGGGGAGCCCCTTGCTTGCCCCTTACCTGGCCTTCCCTACCTCTCCCAAAGTCTAAGGCTCCAAAGACTGGGGCCCACGCAGACCTAGTGGGATTATCAGCCCTAATTGGTGTCACTAGGGGTGGATGGCCAGCCATTGATCGGACCCGCCTCCCGCTCATTTGACTCCTCCTTTCTGGAGAGCTCCAGGCTGAGAGCAAGGGGGCCGAGGGGCTGTTGGCAGTTCTTTTTCTCCCCACCTCCCTGGTCAGTCTTGGCTTCTCTGCTCTTCCCCATACAAGCCTCCCTCTCTGTCTCTATCCCATCTGCTTCCTCCTGGGTGCTGACACTGCAGGCTTTGGGGTCAGAAGTGTTCATTTGTTCCACTACAGCATAGTGATCCAGAGCTGACATAGCTTTGGTCTCGGTGCAAATCTGAGGGTTAGGCAGAGGCTGCCTGGAGTGCTGTCTTGAGACAGATTTTGGGGCCACAGGCTGAGTCTGCGGGAAAGGATGCTGTGATCAATTTGTGATGTCTGCCCCAGGCAAGATAGGGGTGAGAGGACAAACAGAGCTAAGGTTTACTGAGGGTTTCCCCCTGTGCCGGGCACTGTGCTGACTTCTTAGGAGGAATTATTCTAGGATCCCTAGAGTGCCAGCCCTGGGAGAGCGGGGAGCTTACTGTGTTCACTGCTGTATTTCCAGTGCCTACGACAGTGCTGGCCACACAGGAAACACTCAGTATGTCAATATGTGTCACACTGGGTTTAAATTCCAGCTCCATCACTTATTAGCTATGTGATTTGGGGGCAAGTCATTTAAACTCTGGGCCTCAGTGTCCTCATTTATACAATGTGATTAATAGTAACCCTGGCTAATAGAGTCATTAGGAGAAATAAATGAGTTACTACATGTAAAATTCTTAGAAAAGTAGCTGGTATATGATCAGATGATAGTTTTTAATCCTTAGTATTCATATCCTCATTTCACAAGTAATCAGTGTCACTTACATCTGTGCCAGACACTTCTCTAAGTGCTCTCTCTCTGTCTCTAATCTCATTATCTCATTAGGTAGATAATATAAAAATTAATAAACAGAAACGTCAATTCAGATGGAGTTGGGCGGTCAGAAGGGGGAGTCCTCACACCCTAAATGACAGCAGAGCCCAACAGGAAGAAGAAAAACTTTCTCTTCTAGACCATCAGGAGCTCAGCCAACGAGAGATGATCACAGCTCAGCCAATGAAAAGCTACTGCACTTTGAACTCTCAATTCATCCAATGGGCTCTTTGTTTACTATAGCCCTCTCAACTTCCTCTTCCTCTCTATAAAAGAGTTCTCTCCTTGTTGTATGAGACTTGCACGTGGCTTGCCATGGTTGCTGACCCCAGATTGCAAATCTTTGCTAATCCTGAATAAACCCATTACTGCTGAAGAAGTAATTGTCTATTTGTTCAAGGTCAACAATAGATGGATAGATAGATAGATAAATAGATAGATAGATAGATAGATAGATAGATAGATAGATAGATAGATAGATAATGCTATGGTTATTATGAGGATTATATATATTATGAGATATACGTGTATAATAAGATATCATATACCATCATCCCTTGGTATCTGCAGGGTATAGGTTCCAGGACCCCCCGCCATGGATGCCAAATCTGTAAATGCTCAAGTCTTATACAGTCAGTTCTCAGAATCTGTAGGTTCCACATCCACAGGTACAAAGGGCTGATTCATAATAACCCTAGCATTATTCCCATTTCACAGTTAAAGAAACTGAGGCACAGAGAGGTTAAGTTGCCCAAGATCACTAAGCTAGTAAGTAACAAAGCTCAGATTCAAATCTAAGCAGTCTGAGTCCAGACTCTTGGGCTCTTTGCTAACCTCAGGCTCACTCTGACTCCAGGGCTTGCCCTCTTGAGCATTACATCTTCAAAGAAGACAGGAGTTTGAATTCCAACTCCACCACTCATTGGGTTTCTGACCTTGGTCAAGTGACTGAGTTATCTCAGAACGTCAGTTATTTTTTCCTCATCTTTTTTTTTTTTTTAACAGATTTTGGGGGGGTGGTTTGGGGGATGCAGTGGGAGGTAATTAGATTTATTTATTTATTTTTAGAGGAGATACTGGGGACTGAACCCAGGACCTGGTACATGCTAAGCATGCACTCTACCATTTGAGCTATATCCTCCCTCCCTTTTTTTCTCATCTGTGAATCCTGAGAAAGAGCTCTTCTGCTGAGGTGCTGTGAGGACTGAGATGGACTGTATGAAAACCCAAGGCTTGCATTAGAAGCATTGAGAATAACAGTAATTATTATTATTTACCATCTTTCCGCAGGGCTATTCCGAGAGCCCAGAGAGATCATAGGCATTAAAAAGCCATGTAAACTCTAAGGATTTCCTACTCAAAAAGTGTGACCTTGGGCCACCAGGGACCATCACCCCAGACTGGCAGGGAACATCACTGGGAAATTGGTTAGAAATACAGAATCTAGAGCCTATGCTGGAATCTGAATTCTCAGCAGATTCCAGATGATTCCTTTGCACATGACAATTGGAGAAGTGCGGCTCTAAAGGATGGTGAACGGAAAGGGGGGGCAGTCTGAGTTCTGGGAAGGGGATGCCCAGAAGGGGGTGCTTTTCGGGCAGTGCAGCGTCACATGGAACCAGCCACCGCTACCGGGGCAGCTGGGCCCGCCAGGCACCTGCCAATCACTGCACTCCACTCGGTAATCTGCCCTCCCCACAAGCAGAGCAGCCAAGCACTCAGTGCAGCTGGGTGGCTGAATTATAGGCTGTGGCAGATGGCGGAGATGGCTGTGTGTGTGCCGTCCAAGGAGAGAGGGGAGTGAAGGAAAAGGATGGCCCCTTCCACTGCCCTCCTTCCCCTGATAGAAGACACCCTCTTTTCTGGAGAACCAGGCTGCCAGCACCAACCATCAGGTGCCCTCTTTACCCCAGAGCCCACTTGCTGTGTGGGGCAAACTCCTGAGCTCTTCTGCTGGCCAGGTCACAGCCACAGTCTCTCCATGGACCTCCACTGTGTGACTCCCTCCCCTCACGGGACGGCTTCCTCTGATGGACTGGCCTCTGACAGATGCAGCCCGTTTGTTCATCCAAACCCTCGCCCAGAGCTTGGCTCTGAGGTCCTTGGCTTGGTTCTGACATCAGAGTATTAGGCAGAGGTGGACCTGAGATGGGAGGGACCACGCTGCGGTCACCCATCCCGTATCTCTGGCATGTGGCACGGTCCGCGCAGAGCACCGGCACTGGGAGTCCTGGATGAAGGAACTTGTGCTCCCATTTCCCAAGAGGCAGCCGGCCAGGCTGCGGTGGGAAAAGTGCTTTCTGTTGTTGACTGAAAAACTATGGACAACCTAAAAGTTGAGAACTTTGTTTTTACTTGGAGGACTCTCTGAGGACTTCAAGCCCCGCAGGCAGCCTCTCAGATAGCGAGGGACTGCTCCGCAGAGCTAAGGGAGGGGCCAGGATATACAAGAGTTTTTGCAACAAAAACCAGGTAGTCGGAACATCAAAAGATTACTGTTAATTAAAGAAAACAGAACATCTCAAGTTAATGAATTTAGCGCTTCTCTATGTAGCGGAAGATGCGAGAGTCTGGGCTCCCTGAAATCACTCCTGTGATGTGCACCTTAGCTAGCCGGGGCCAGTGTCCAGTTCTTTCCCATCCTGGGTCCCCTCTCGGGGCACCATTGGGCATGGCTACAGTGGCTGTGGGCTTGGCAGTGGGCAGCCTGTTTGTCTCCATCCTGAGTTCACTCGGGGCTCACTGTAAGGGCGGGTGTAGTGGGTTGATGGCTGCAACATCCTTTGTTTACTGACACAGCAGACAGTGCCTTTCGTGCATGCTGCCACTTAGTATCAAAGCACTGGGTGCTGAGGGTGGGGAGGGGTAGAACCCCAAGTGACAGGGTGGGGTTGTGCTACCATCACCACTAAGTCCCCTGCCTCCCAGAGGTGCCAGTGTGAGGAGGAGGCACCACTCAAGTGGAGCCGACGCTGTACCCCCACCCAGGTCCCTCAGGTGGCCCAGTGGCCATTGTCCCAGACACTGTGTCTCAGCCGCACTCCCGGGGAGGGATGAAAGCTCACTCCATCTCTAAGACCTTCCTAGCTGGTGAGATTGCCAACACCCACTAGGTTTCATGGGGCACAGCTTCCAGGGCTGCAGGAGATGGCTCTGGGGCCAAACTCCAGGCCCATAGGTCTCCCTGCAGCCCCCTCGTCCCTCTGGCCATGTGCCCCGTTTCCCCCTCCCCCTCTGCCCTCTGCCCTCTGCCCTCTGCCCTTTCAGCCGCCATGAAACTCTGCCTGCTCCCTGAACTTGACACCGAGGGTAGCTGAGCAGGACTCAGGCTTGCCGCTGTGGCTTTGTAGGTCTGGGGTCCCCTGCACCACCTCTTTGAGCGACACGATGTGTGTGTTTATGTGTGTGTGTGTGTGTTTGGGGGGGGTCACTCAAATTTGGAAGGGAACTAGAGCAGCTTGTTCAAAGCTCTCATTTTGTAGATGAGGCGGGGATAAGGTAACAATAAACCCCGGAGAGTGATCAAGATGATGGTAATGATGCCAATTACTGACGGCTACCACCTGTGGGTCACTGACTGTATGTCACGCAGTGGATGAGAACTTTGCATCCTGGACATAATTTAGTCCTCCTAATAACCTTAACATTGTAGTGTAAATGGGGCTGGTCAGCTCAACCTTTGTTTGGTGGACTGACAAGCTGAGCTATAGAATTTGGAGAGGACGTGCATGCCTGAAATCACCTTCAGGGGAACCGGAGGGGAAGGAAATTTTCCAGGGGGACAATCAGCAGCTGCAGCAAGTGTGCAAATGTGATTATGGCAGCAGACGTGCAAAGTGCGGCCCGCTTTTGGAAGACTCTTCATTAGGACTAAATACTCGGAACCAGGAAGATTGAGGGAGCCCTCTCGGGGAAGCTCCTCCAGGTCAGCAAGACCTTTGGGAAGCATCTGGAAAGTTCCAGAGGAGGAGGAAGAGGGTGGCTTAATGGGGAACAGCACTCCGGAGGAGGAACACGAGGCTATCAGGGCTGCAATCACCGGGGACTTTGCAGGGTCCTCCTGCCCCAGCGTTGGTCTGTGAGGGTCCGAGGTTTAGTGTGATGAGAGAAAACACACCTGTGGTTTGTGCTGGTGGTTGGGAGGGGTGCTGTCTGTGGAATATCGTGTATTAGCTTCCTATGGCTGCTGTGACAAATGACCACACACTTAGTTGCTTAAGACAACACGAATATGTTCAAATATTTACTGAGCCCCTATTAGGTCCAGGCATGGTTATAGTATTTGGGATACATCAGTAGACAAAGCCCTCAAAGATCCCTGCCCTCGCAGAGCTGACAGTCTATCAGTGGAGACAGAGAATAAAGAATCAACATGAGTCAATCCTGTAGAAGACTAGGAGGTGATGGGCCATGGGAAGAAGAAAAGAAGTGGGGCAGGTAGGCGGGATCAGGTGTGCTGGGGAGGGGTGGGGCCGGTGAGGGTGTGAAATGAGTATCAAGGTAGGCCTCACGGAGCAGGTGAGATTTAGGTAAAGACTTGAAGGAGGTGAGGGCACCTCATATTTAGCTGAGTAGGCATCTGACAGGAGAGAGCCCTGGGCAGAGGGAAGATCTCGAGCAAAGGTTCTAAGGCAGAGTGGACAGGACAATAGGGAGGGTCACAGGAAGAGGGTTGCAGGTGGGGACAGAGAAGGAACAGGGGCCAGGTGGGCTACGAGGCCAAACCCGAAAAGAAAAAAGACAAAGCAAAGCAAGTTCTCTAAACACCCCGGCAGGGGACTCTGGGAAATTCCCTGAACAGGAGTTAGCTCTGGTTTGACGACTTCCTGGCCTTGCTGAGATGCACTTTCCTCGCTGATAAATTGAGAAGCTTGCACCAGATTTTTTTGCCTCTTCCATTCATTCCATGGACTTGGTCAAGCACCCCCAAGGCCTATCCTGTTTTTAGCCCCACATCCCACACCCCTAGAGGCAGCGGCCATTACAGCGTGTTGTGTTTCCTTCCTCTTTGCTTCTCACCTCTGTGGAAAAGGTCAAAAATGGCCTAAGTTCTTCATGAGTGCTGCCCTCGCTTGGCTTAGGGTTCCAAAGCAGGCGTGGCCACCTATTAGCTGAATGGCGTTGGGCAAGTTACTAAACGTCTCGGAGTTGTAGTTCTTCATTTATAAAGTGGGGATAATGTCACCTATGTCAGAGGGCACCAATGCATTTCAAAGGGGAAGAGACAACCTGCGTGAAGGCACACTGTAATCTGGGTGGTGCTCACAAAAGTCAGTCAATGGTACTATTCTCTGCCTCTGCTTTCTTTCCTCTGGAAGAGCCCAGAAATGACCACTGTGTTCTCACTGCCTCTCGGAGATGATGGAGAGGATGGATGGGAGATGGGACTCATTTCTACAGGATGAAAGGAAATGATTCAAATTGTACCAAGTGCACTTAAAGTTAGATATTAGGAGAAACGTGGTTTTGAAATCCCAAAGGGGCTTGTGAGGTTTCTTTCTTTGAAAATTTCCCAGAAAATGCTAATAACAATATATTAAGACTAATCGTCCCAGAAGCAAGAGGATGGAAAAAAAGACCGCTCCAGTCCCTTCCTTGCTGGGAATTAGAATTCAAGTAAGAGAAATTTAAGCCAAAGCATCTTCTGCTCCTGGGTCCAGTTCTGGGGTGGCCAGATGGACAAATGGCCACTCACCAGGAATAAGGTGTCCTCTCTGGTCCCTTCCTCCCTAGAATTTAGTAATTCCCTTGAGTTAGAGAAAACTTTAAGCCAAACGCCCATCTGTCCCCAGGTCTAGCTCTGGTCTGGGGTGACCAGATGGACTAATGACTCATCACCAGCCCTGTGAAGGCCTGGCCTCACCATGTCCCTTACTTTAGAACCTCTGTCCTGTCTGGCTGGAGGACTAGAAAAAGCCTCTTTCCCGGGTAGCAGGAGACAAGAAATAACCCTACCGTTCTTATGAAGCCCCACCCCAGGCACCCAGACTCTACGGAATAACATTAGGCTCCCAAAACTCTAGCATCACTTCCAGACCATGAGGAGGGGCCGCAGAGGTCACCAGCCCCACATTTACTGTGCAGCCCATACCTAACGTTTGCAGAAAGTGGCCCTGCTGGGGCTAGGATGCTGGAGTGTGGTATTTCTGAGGCCACTTTGTACACAGCCCATTGTGATCATATACTCTTACTTATGACACTCTTCAATAAAAATATCTTTAATTAGCAGGCTTATGTAGGGCCAGCCCAATGAGCCTACCGTCTCAACAAAACCAATCAAGGCAAGAATGAAGACCCCATCCATTCCCGGGATTGGAGCCAGAGTTCAATCAGCCTGGGTCTAAATCCAAGAGATGCTCTGAGACTCAGTGCAATCACATGGTCAAAAGCCCAGGCTTTTGAGTCTGTAAGACTTAATACCACACTCTCCACTTATCAGCTATGTCAGCTTGCTTAATTTCTCTGTGCCTCAATTTTCTCATCTGCAATATGGGACTAAGATCTTCTCCATAGAAGGTAAAGATTAAATATGATAAAGAGCTTAGCACAGGGCCAGGGACCCATTATGCTTGATAGATAACAAGTACTGTTGGTGGAGTGATGCAAAACCAGGCCATTCCTAAGACCAGGGCCTTGACAGAACAGGTCATGATGGGACTTGATGGGACATCATGGAAAGAAGGACCAGGAGGGAAGAGACCCTCCAATGTATGAGGACATATCTCCTCTTCTCTCCTCCCTATGAAGGCCACTGCTGCCGCTTTGGGCAGGGGAGCTAGGAAACTGAGCCAGGCATCTTCCCATCCATCTGGCTTCCACCCGCACCACGAGTAGACAACCCCTAAGTTGTTCAACCTCGATGCCAGGGTGTGTCAGGTCCCTGGAAATGGGTGGTGGAAAGGCTGCACCAGTTTCCCTATGCCATCTCCAGAGCAGAGAGGTGGGGCTCATGGGGACTCCGTGAGCCAGCACCAAGCCTGGGTGTCCAACCACTGGGGCTGCATGGGTCCCTCTCCTCAAGGTGATGGGGGAGGATGAAGGTGTATCTCCCACTTAGCACCATGATGACAAACCATACGCCTCCCCCAGCCCTTCTCCAGCAGGCGGGCCCCGAGTGGGGCCAGATGTACTTACAGCTTGCAGAATTTTTGTAGGTTTATAGGTTTTAAAAGATCAGGCTCTTTGGTGGTAAAGGTTTTACAGACCAGTAAAAATCTACTGGAGAAGATGGGAAACACAGTTGTAATGGAAGAGGCCGGAGCCAGGATCCTGGGGGATCTCAGCTCCATCCACAACTTGCTTTGGGAATTGAGGCAAGTCCTGGAGGCTGTCTGAGCTGTGTTTTAATCTGAAAAATGGAAGCAAGAAAAGGGATATGTCGTGCATCCCAAGTGGGTGGAAAACTCCAGGCCCAAGTGTGAGTGTGGTCCTCCTTCCCACGGTGCAGGCAGCAGCTGGCACAGAGGACGGCCCTGGTCTGCGGGTCCTGCAGCCTCAGAGCTTTTCATTACCCACGCTGGACGGCTGCCATCTGCGTGTCTGCCTCGGCTCCCTGGGAGGAGCCCGGCCGTCTGCAGGCAGAGCTCAAGAATCAAATTAGCCAGGCCCCTGCTTTTCCCTCATCCCGACTGGCCAGGGAGAGTTTATCAAGGCCTCACACTAATTCTGATCTTGTTTAAAAGGGGCAAAAGTGACTCCACAGGTTTATCGGAGGCAATTTACACCCCGCCACCGGCCACGGCTCCAACTCCTGTTGTCTGTTGTGCCATCAAATCCATTAATAGGAAATTTCTTCAGGGGAAACTTGATTGCTGCTCCATCAGGGAGGCGCACAGGCAATACATCTCCATTCGGGGCCGTGGCCCGCCCTGCTCGCTCTAATCCTGTTACCTAAGAAGCTAATTCTCTAATGCACACTCTGTACAGAAGACATCCTCTTTCCTCCCTAAAACAGTTGGGCAGTCTCAGAGGATTCCAGGGGCTCACTGCAGAAATGAAAGCTTGGGGCCCGTGGGACAGGGTCTCCAGGCTTTCCCACTGCCCTGGAGATGGTGCACTGGCCAGTGTGGAGAGCCCCGCTCCCGGAATCCCACACTCAGCCCACCCGGGGGCTCATGGCTCAGCCCCTTCCTGCCACCTCCATGGCATCCTTCCTCCTCTCTCCTCTCTTCTTTTCCTCCTTCTCTTGTCCTCTTCTTTGTCCCCCTCCCTCCTTGCCTTTTACATCTATTTTCCTCTTCCTTCTCAGTTTCTTACCAATTTTTCCTGCTTTTCTCATCTTCCCTTTCTTCTTCCTTTTATTTATTCATTTTTAACCTCTCCCTATTCTCCTTCTCCAGGTCTGCCCTTTCTATAGCTTCTGCTTCTTTTCATCCTCCCCTTGTCCGTCTTTCCTTGTGCTTTTGCGATGCCCCTTTCAGAACAAGTTCAACGTCAGGTGCTTCCCCCTGGCTGGCTGTCTCCGGAGGGCTCGGCTCTGTGGAAGGAATGGGTTCCAGGCCACGCTAGCCTGGGCTTGGAGCAA
This sequence comes from Camelus bactrianus, assembly GCF_048773025.1. Classification (NCBI taxonomy): domain Eukaryota; kingdom Metazoa; phylum Chordata; class Mammalia; order Artiodactyla; family Camelidae; genus Camelus; species Camelus bactrianus. The sequence goes on from NC_133571.1 coordinate 10,172,851, forward strand.
GAGACGGGGTTGAGGGGGTGCCTCACGGATACACACAAGGAGCCCCAAGGATACAGAATGGGGCATTTGGGGGCAGGGGTTAAGGTGTGTTGGGGGGATCAGGTAAATGTCTATTTGCTCTTTAATGATGTAACAACTATAATGAAAACCACAAGTGGGTTTGTTACTTCCGAAGATCAAGCTCTGGCTAACAGCTATATGAAGGGACCCCATCAATAGATGGTATAATGTTATATGCAGACTTCATCATGCACGGAAGCAAGAGGAGAAATCCTTCTAGAAATCTGCAGGAGCCTAAGAGGCTTGGTTTATCACTCCAGATGTTGGACATGAGGATGCAGGTAGAATCCTCAGGTAGCCCCCACCCCTGAGTTTGAGTCCTTTAGAGACCTCAGCCTAGAGGCCCTGGGGCAGCCTGGTTCTGCTGGCCTCGCCTTGTGTGGCTGTCGAGCCCGGAATCCGAGTGCATTCATTCTGGGCGTGGGAGCACATTCAGTCTGGCTCTTTAAATTCCCTAGAAGTGCACGGCCACATCTTTTCTCCTATTCCTCCTCTTACTTGTCCTCATCACCATCCCCCGCAGGAGGAATTCATGGAAATGATTTTCCTCGTTTTTCTGGATTGTGCAGTGAGGATGCACATGACTTAAGAGAAGGGGTAGCCCAACCTCCTTGAGCTTGATTGGACATCCCAGGGCCAAACTCTGCTGATAGACACATGAAGTGACGCCACCCGTGACAGGTGCGATGCTGCACACAGATTTCATCCTGCCCACGAATAAGAGGAAAAATCCAGACAGACCCATAAAGGACTCACCCCAACCAAGGTGGTTTTTTTTTTTTAACTTAACTACAATCAGAAAATTCTTCCTTCCTACAGTGTCCTCAGCTTATTCCACATTTAAATTCAACTGGAAGAGGATTAAAAGGAATGGAAACGTTTTGTGGTTGAAGTTGCCATGACGGATGCAGGTGCATCTTGCCTTTAACACACTTGAGGTGAAAAAGTCCACATCTACTCAGATGGCGAAGTGGGCGCAGGACTCCAAACAGAAACTCCCAGTGGCTCTTTTCTCAGACAATTTTGGTGGCACTCAGTTGAGGATCTGAGGGGTAGATAACTGCGTATTTAACTTACAAGGGAAAAAGAAACATGTCTTAAGAAAACAAGCATTTAAAAGGAAAGTGCTGAGGCTGCTCATAAAATGATATTAAGCCACAAAAATGGATCAGGACACAAAATTATACATATATATATATATATATATATATATATATATATATATATATATAGTATATTTACTTCATTGTATACCTATTACCAAAGGAAATTATAGAAAAATATACACCAAAATATTAAATATTAATTAATATTAAATAATAGTAATATTATTACTGCTGTCTCTGGCAGTAAGTATGCTTATGGATGATTTTAAGTTTTCTTCATGTATTTCTACAATGAGTATGTCTTACTATTATATTTTTATAACACGTACTTACTGTGCATATTAAAATATATAAATACGTATGTATAGTTATATAAAATTCTATATATACATGTATAGAATTACTTACATATTTAAATATGAAAATTTAGGCAGACGTGGGTCCCCTTCCTCTGTCTGCAGACACCTGTCACCCGCTTAGCTGGGACACTGTGTCACCTGTGCAGTAAGAGGATGGATCTCCTGCTTCCCCTCCCTCACCCCACCCTGCCCCAGCCCAGTGCTACCAGGGGACATAAATGATGGCAGCAGCCTGGAGCACCTCCCAGCAGACAGGCTGCATCCTCGCTCCAGGGGCTTCTGCAGCCCTCTGTCCCCAAGTCACTCCTTGGGGAACTTGGCCGGGCCACCTGGCCAAATGCGTGGACTGGGCTCCAACCACATGACATCAGTCTGGCGGGCTCCCCTCTCACTGGCTCCCTCCCCTTCCCTCCCACCCTGAAACCTGATCCAGCTGAAGCACTGATTGCAGGAAAACTTGGCAGCTTCCCAGCCCTGGTGGCCCCGGCAGTGGGAGGCTGCAGCCTCAGAAGGTGCGGGGAGCAGCCAGCCCAGAGAGGCAGGCTGGTGGGGACATGCGGCTGGCAGAGAGTGAGCTGGCTGGTCCTCAGCAGGGCTCACCCTGAGGGCTACTCAGAGGCACCCCCGCCCGGCGGGAAGCTCGCCATGCTGCTGTGGGTGCCGTGGGCGCTGCTTGCCTTGCTTCTGCCCACGCTCCTGGCGCCGGGAGAAGGTAAGGGGACCGTGGGGAAGCACATGGGACCTGGCCGGCGGCTACGGAGGCTGGGTAGCGGATGCTCAGTTCCTCCAAGAGTTGAGGCAAGGGGGCTTTGGGAGTGGGTGAAGCTGCTGGAGAGTCAGGGATCTTACCACATAGGAGCATGAGAAAATTTTAAGGCACTGGGGTCCAGCTGGCAAGTTGGAGAGGATGAGCACAGGGGAGAACAGGGCTTGCAGAGAGGGGCTCAGAGCAGCAGCCTGTGATGCGGGAAACGCTTAGACAGGCACCAGAGAGGGGTTCCCCTTCTCTTTGCCCTGCCCCCAGACCCATCAGATGGCAGCTGCAAGGGAACTTGGAGCTCATGTGGTCCACCCTGTCTTGTTATAAGTGGGAATGCTGTGGTCCAGAGAGGCGGAGTAATTCACTCAAGGTCACACAGCTCATTAGCAGTCGCGTGGAGGCCAGAACTAACGTGGTCATCTTTCCTCAACTCCACTGCTTTCATTGCACAAGTTGCCTGGGCCTTCCACTTCTAAGTTCCCTTCCAGGGCTAAACTCCAATAACACCAAACTTCTCTCTGCCTTACCCCACCCATCCTTTCCTGCCTCCCGTGGATACAGGGTGTTTTAGGCACAAAAGGATCTGTTTCCTTCAGCTTCAGACAATGTTCAGTCCCCATTTGGGGAGGTTTTCTTTCCGTCCAGAGCTGAGTTAAAGTTGGGCCTGGGGCACAGTTAGGATATGCTTAACTGGACAGATCTGAACGGCTGTTGGGCACAAGGCTTTCTTCCCCCCCGAGCTGTCGCTTAGGGAAGCTCAGTGCGACAAGGAGGCCGAGGCTGCAAGTTATGATTGTGGTCTAGGGCTTCGCTGTCTGGGGAGAAGCTCTGCCCCTCCCAGCAATGGCCCTTGGCTCTGAGGCCTGCAGGGCCCGGTCTGGCTCTCTCCAAACTGGTAACAGTCCCAGACAATAGGACTGTTGCTGGGCTGTTGCTGGTGTAGTGAAAACACACAGGGACCCGGGTTCAAATCTCACTTCCCTTATTCATAGGACACAGTACTTTCTGAACTTTAGGGGTCTTTGTCTGTATAGTGGGGACTGTCATGAAAGCCACTGCAGTGGGCTTTTCTGAAACTGAAATGAGCCATATGTTCACTGATAATATTCCAAGAGAGACATGCAGTAAACAGCTTCTTGTCTTCCTCTCTCTCTGCTCTTCTCTGTCTTTCTGAGGGAAGCTGGAAGGTTATCTGGGGCAGGTGGGTGAGGGGCAGGGCCAATTTGCTATTCAGGTTGCACAGGTGATGGACACCATCAAAGAGGCAGCTTTGTTTCGAGAATCCAGGCCTGCTGGCCCCAGGGTCTGTCTCACGCTGCCAGCCCCTGATGGCCTTGCAGCCTGTACCCTGGTCCCCCCGGCGCTCCCCTTCCCCGCCCTCTTTTACCACCATATTTCTGGCATCTTTCAGGAAGCACCCATACTGTTTCCCAGAGGGACGACTGAGGTGCAGGTGAAATTCCCCCAGAGAGGGGCTGGGCCTCGGAGTTGGGTTTTCCCGTCGCTGCTTTGTCCTCGCAGGCCTCCTGCTCTGGGGACAATCTGGCTTCTCCTCGCTTCCTACACACCTCACCCCAGCCCTCTTCCTAACCCCATCAAATTGGCCCGCAGAGGAGGCCTGGCCAACCGTCCCTGGGAGTTTGTGGGAACGTGGAGAGTGGGCGGGAATCTTCTGGGGATGGAATCTGCAGGACGGAGGTGGGGCGTCTGTTCTACTGGAGGCCCACCCCTCCCTCTTTGTCAGTTGCGGGCTGGGGTCAAGAGGATGGCGAGGAGCTGGGCGGGTGCTGAGATCTGACCTTGGCTGCAGCTCACCCTCGACAGCCCACTGGGCTTAGAAACTGTGTGCGTGGGGCTGTGCTTTCTTGCAGACCTCGCACCTCCCAGCGTCACGTCCCAGCGCCAACTTCCCTTTATCTCCCACGGGCGCACCTCCTCTGGGCAGGCAGCTACTCTCAGCCTGTCTCAGTTCTCAGCCTGCTTTAGACCTCACCTGTCTAATGTCACCTGCTCTACCGCCCGGCTGCCCTTCTCATGTAAACGGGCACCTCTGTTCCCCTTTCCAGACAATCCCTTTGGATTTTGGCAGGAATCTCTCTAGACAAATGCTCTAGTGATGAGAATGTCATCCTGTGGGGTGTGTGGGCATCTGGGGAGGGGGGGAATGCTAGGGTCACTTTCCTTTGAACAGCTTTCAAACCAGGGCAGGAGACCTGGGGAAGGCTCAGGCCCCACCGTCCACTTGGAACTGCTCTCCTTCCCAGCCAGGCACGGCGGGGGCCTCCCGGCCCAGAACTCCTCCAGGCCCGCTCTGCTGAGGCTGTCAGATCACCTCCTGGCTGACTACAAGAAGGGCGTGCGGCCGGTGCGGGACTGGAGGAAGCCGACCACCGTGTCCATCGACGTCATCGTCTACGCCATCCTCAATGTGGTGAGCGCTCCGCCCCGCTGCCTGGGTGGGAGACCACGTGAGACCAAGTCGCCCCCCGGCAGCACAGTGGGCATTTAACTGCCCACAATACCTGTGGTCTGGCACGGCTCAGGACAGCTGTCCAAACCAGAAAACTGGGCTCACCTGCGTGGCTGCCTCTCCCACGCCCTACAGCCAGTGGGTCACTCACGGCAGGTGGTCGGTCACACATTGATTCTGCGGTGGGAGCTGCGTGAGGGCTCAGACTGTCCGATCCACTTACGCCCTTGCTGTCTTGCACACATCCCTGGTACATGGCGGGTGTTAACTAAATTGCTGTTGAAGAACGAATGATAAATAAGTCAATTAATCAATTACTGGAGTAGGGTGGGGTGCACTGCCCAGCAGAGGAGGTCGGACACTGGGCAGAGGTAAACAAGAAGGCAATTGCAGAGATGCTGGGCACTGTGCTGGGGGAGGGTGGGCGGAACGGACCTTCACAGTTTACTACAATGTGGTTGTTTTGGGAAGGGAGATTGGGAGTTGGATGAGGGAGGGAGAGTGATGAATTTTTCACTCTATGTGGTTTTGCACAGCTTGACTTCATACTAAGGCAGGAGACAGACATCTATCTGGATAGAGAGATGTATAAATGTACAGACGTGTATCTCCATGATATTGTCACGTATGTCTTCTATCATCTTCTGTTATTATATTATATATGTATATGCAAAATATACACAACATAATAGGAGGTAATAGGAGATATATATATATATATATATAAACATATGAGGTTGAAAAAAAGTTGAACTTCTTTCTAGGTGTGTCCTATTAAAGACCAAGTTTTCCTGGTTGGTGTCTTTTCCCCGCCCCATTTCATCAGTCTTACTTCCCAAGGAAACAGGGACACTGAGCAGCAGCTCCTGTTGGGGTTGGTGTGTGCAAGGTGGGCCCCCAGCCCACAGGGCCACCTGTGCTGAGCACCCTTTCCTTCCTCAGGATGAGAAGAATCAGGTACTGACCACCTACATCTGGTACCGGCAGGTGAGCCGACCAGCCCCTCCCCCACCCGCGTTTCCTGGGACCGGACTTACCCTTCCTGGAAAGACTCCATCTCAGAGGAGTCAGGACGGGATGGGACTGGACTCTAGGAGGCCTTGTGGAGGGGAGGGGATGGGATGGGAAGGGAAGGGAGAGGGGGAGGGATGGGGAGGGGAGGAAAGGGAAGGGGGGAGGGGAGGGGAGAGAGAGGGGAGGGGAGGGGATGGAGGGGGGAGGGGGAGGAGAGGAAGGGAGAGGTGTGGGGAGGGGAGAGGGGCCAGGCATACTCATGAGACCCAGGATCTCCTGAGTCTGGACTCCTCTAATCTCAGGGGACGGAAGGAAGCTTCAAGATTAGCAGAAGGGAAATCCTCCAAACCCTGCTGGCTTCTGAGGTTTTTCACAGCACCTCAAGCAAGTGCTTGCCCCACCTCTGTTGATTAAACACCTCAGTGCCCCAGAGCTCAGAAGGCATCTGCTGGCTTTCAAACGGCTCTAATTGCTAGAAAGTTCTTCCTTCTGTGAAGTCAAATTGGACGACTACCAAATTGGGTGATTGAAACAGGATGAGTCCATCCACCTAGCCTTCCCCTCCTCTGCCGTTTCCCTCCTCTGCCAGCTTCTGAGGGGCATCGCTCAGGGACCCGGGTGTGGATGACTCTAAGGTCCTGGCGGCATTTCTGGTTGGAGCTGGCAGGGGAGGGCAGGCCAGCAGCGGGGGCTGCGGTCCCCAGCTGGTCCTGCTCCGGCAGCCCCTGAGGCTGTGGGGAAGACGGCAGAGCAGGAGGGGACACCAAAGTGGCTGAAGGGAGGGCGGCAGGAGGCGGGGGACAGCTCCTAGAAGTCACACCTGAAGGGGGCTTTGGGGACACACCTGGCAGATGTGGGTCTCTGTTAAATCCCTTCCCCTACTCACAGCGACATCCACCTTCACCACCAGCTCATGGGACAGGGAGTGGTGTGGAGGAAGAAGCCAGAATGCTGATTCCTCATGTACTGCTCCCTCTCGGCCTTGGAGAGATCGCTTTATACAGAGCACACCTGCCTGAAGCTGGGGACCCAAGAAAGCACAGGCAGCCTGGGGCCCCTTTCCCGAGACATCCGGCCTCAGTCCCACCTCTGGACCTGTAGGATCACTTGTCTGTCCCAGCAGTGAGGCCAGTCGGCTGTGTACCAGCAGCTGTGCTAAGGGACCAGAATTAGAGACACAAACTAGACTCAGGCCCTGCCCACAATGAGCTCACAGACTAGTGGAGGCCACCAACACAAGAGCCACAATTCAAAGCAGCAAGACAACTGTTCCAATGCAGCAAAGTAAGGTACCAGCCGCTGGGGGAGTACAGAGGAGGCACAAAACCCAGCCTGGGGAGTGGGGTCATAGAAGGATCCTGGAGAAGGAAACAGACAAATGCCTTGGCTAAGTCTGGAAGGATGAGAAACATTCATCTCGATAGAGAAGACAGGATTGCAGGATGGGGAGGGAGCAGGGTATGCAACGATGTGGAGGTTTCCACAATGTTTAATTCCATGTGGCTGGAGGGTAGATTGCACGGAGAGCTCGGCAAGAAAAATGAGGCTAGAGAGACAGGTGCAGGTCAGAATATGTAGGCCTTTCTTGCCCGTGAGGTTTAATGTTATCCTAATGGCAACAGGGCACCACTGAAGAATTTTAAGCAAGGGAGTGACACTATCAAATTTACATTTTAGATCAGTCATGCTGGCAGGATAGTGCAGGAAGCATTGATCAAAATTTAGCAATAACCATCTCTACCCTGTGAGGTGCATGCTACATTTGCATATGTGCAGATCAAGACCCAAGAAGCTATTTGTCTAAGATCCCTCAGTTGGTGGCTAGAGGATTTATAACATTTAGAAAAGACTGAATACCTTCCCGGGGAGAGGCTGCGTCTGTTTGTGTCATGTTCGAACACGGATGTGTGAGTACAGAGGCTGGGGGACTACTGAGTGGTCTGGGCACCACTGACACCAAGATTCTCCCCAGAAGACACCACCTGTTGCATGGGGTTCCGAGCGGTGAAGTTGGCCTGAGTTGCGGACCATACCGCCCAAGATGTAAGGGGTTGCCCGTGACTGTACCTTCTCCTCCCCTAGTTCTGGGCTGATGAGTTTCTCCAGTGGAACCCTGAGGACTTTGACAACATCACCAAGTTGTCCATCCCCACGGACAGCATCTGGGTCCCGGACATTCTCATCAATGAGTTGTGAGTGCTGCCATCAGATGGCCAGGCAGCAGGGCGGGGGGTGGGGGGTGGGGGGGGGAGGCGCGGGGGCTGGGGAAAGGAGGGGGCGGGAGACAAGATCCCAGCTGTTGCGTTTGAGATGCCCCACCAGACCTGCAGAACTGTAGGTAAAGTTGGCTTGGGCCCAAATTCCCCTTTGTCTTTTTTGTTCCTCTTTTCCTTTTCTTTAAAAAACAAACAAACAAACAGACAAACTCCTCTTTTTCTATGTCTGATGTTGGAACTTTGTACTTCTTGGCCCAAGGGCCCTCTTCCCCATGAAAAGGAGGCCAGTGAATGAATCCACACTGACTTATAAGAGTCTAATGAGGGGCAGCTGTGTTTTAAAAGGAGCAGGACTATTACTGAAAGGAATGAAGTACCAGCGGTGGTTACCGCTCCTGGTCATAGAGGAGATTTGGGGCCTGGAGACACTCAGACTTTCAAGTCACACAGGTGCCTGACAGGCCACAGATTGCACCCCTGATATAAAATGGGTCCCACCAGCCTTTTTTCCCAATAGCCAAACACTGTCTCATTTGGCTTTGACCAACTTCCCTTTTCCCCATCCTTCAGGCGCCACTGCCTGGGCTCCTGAATCCGAGGGCTGGGAAGATGGCTGGGCAGGCAGGTTGAAGGGGAAGGTGGCGGGGGCCAGTTGCCCTCCACCCAGTACCCACTGCATCGCCCATCTTCAGGGGGTGTCCCTCGCATCATTATTCGGGGAGACAGCTGACCCAGAGCCCCACGCCCTGCATTGCTTGGGCTAGAGGGATTGGGGAGCCCCAGTTTCCTGGGTCTCCAGCTTAAACAGTGAAGTAGCCTTCGTCTTGACTTCTCAAGGTTCTGCTTTCCCACCAAGCCTATCTGTACCAGGCTGGCAACCCTGGGGGCTGAGCTTTGCCCAGCCCGGGGTCAGGGGTGGTACATGGGGACAGCTGGGCAATCTCCTTACAGCCCGTGGCTTTGGGGTCTGAGGGCACCTAGTCTGCCTTCGTGGCTAGGCTGCCAGGGGAATAAAGGAGAAATGACCTTTACTATTTGGAAAGTGGCCTTGGCTGTGGCAGGTCAGGAGGTAGATAAGAAGCTTGGGAAAACGAAGACCAGACTAAACTGCCAGGCTGCCCTGCTGCCTGGAACCCCCTGCATTTCTTTCCCTGCTGAGCTGCTCAGAGACCTTCAGGTTCCCAGGGCTTGACCTGCTTCTTGAGCCCGCCCCACACCGACCCCTCTTCCCTGGCCAGCGTGGACGTGGGGAAGTCTCCATATATCCCATACGTGTACGTCCGGCATGACGGGGAGGTCCAGAACTACAAGCCCCTCCAGGTGGTGACCGCCTGTAGCCTCGACATCTACAACTTCCCCTTCGACGTCCAGAACTGCTCACTGACCTTCACCAGCTGGCTGCACACCAGTGAGTCTGCGGGCTCCGGGAGGCGGAGCACGGGTGGGGGGCCCCCAGGACGCCTGCGGGAGGAGCACACCCTAGGATGCGGTCTCCCGCACCCAGCTTGCTCGCCACTTATTTGTCACTGTTACTGGGCCTCTGTTTCCTCATCCTCCAAACGGCACTGGTACTGTTGCCCTTCCCGCCCCCCTCAGCTGTCATAAGGATTGAATGTGCCGGTGTGAACTGATGGCAGGATGCGCAATCAGGGACAGTTCTTCCCCAACATCACAGATGGGGGCTGGCGTGAAATGTCTTTTAAATCCACTCACTTCTCCACTGACAGCCCCTCCCCTCAATGCAAACCACCCTCATCTCCTGCCCACGTTGCTGCGAAAGCCACTCCGCTGGTCCCCCTCCAATTCATGCTCCTCACAGTGGCCTGGGAGATCTTATAAAATGCAAATCTGATCATGTCACTCTGCTTAAAACCCTCAATGGCTTCCCAGCACCCCTGAGACACAATCCAAATCTCTTACCTGGCCGACAGGCCCCTGCAAAGTCTGGCCCTGCCCACAGCCACCACTCCAGCTTCACCTGGCATGCGCTTCCCAGCCCACCTGCCTTCCTCCCTGGACCCCAATGCTCCTCGTTCCTTCTGTTATACACTTGCAGCTTCCCCTTGTAAGCCACCTTGCCCCCTCCTCCTCCCTCCCAGCTCCTGTGCTTAGCATGCACAGGGTACTGGGTTCAATCCCCAGCACCTCCATTAAAAAAAAAAAAGTTAAAGACAGGCAGCTCTCTGAAGGCAGAGGTGAGGAATGCTGACTCTCGCTCACCTCCTAAATGAGAAAGTCCAACAGGAAACCTAGAAATGTGCTTGAAGGGGTGTGGGTGTCTGTATGAGAGACAAAGAGACAGACAGATACAGAGAGAGGAGAGAGTTTCCGAATAAAAGGTTTGTCTGGTTCTCTGCATTTTGCTGTGTTTCCGTCCGAGCCTTCATCTCCCTCACCACAGCCCCGCTCACAGGTAGGTACAGGGTTGCACTATCACCTCATCTTATAGCAGAGGAAGCTGAGGCTGAAGGTTAAGGGCTGAGACTTGAGCCATGCCACGTGGGTGCGGCCCCACCATCACAGGGTCTGGCACACTCCCGGCCGAGACGCCAAAGCTGCTTGATTTCTCCCGTCTCAGTCCAGGACATCAATATCTCCCTGTTGCGGCTGCCGGAAACCGTGAAGTCGGACAGGAGCGTCTTCATGAACCAGGGCGAGTGGGAGCTGCTGGGGGTGCTGACCCAGTTTCAGGAGTTCAGCATAGAAAGCAGCCACCATTACGCGGAAATGAAGTTCTATGTGAGTGGGGTGGGGGTGGGGGCGGATGTGGGTAAAACGATGCAGAAAGTCACACCCAGATAGACTTAAGGAGGCATATTGGAGGCACCTCCGTGGCCCTTTTCTCAACTCCAGGGTCACACTCATCCCTCAGAACCTCAATGAAGTAGATGGAGAAATACAACTGAATTGCCCCTTACTTACCCTGAACAGCCCCGAGCCTGGATCCAGAGGCAGAATGTAGGGTCTTTTCAGCTCCTTCTCTGAGCAATCCAGGCTGAAATCTCCATGAAGCAGGGGGTCTGGGATGGGGTTCAGGTCCCCAGGCTTCCCCGAGCTCCTCCCTCCATCCCAGGTGGTCATCCGCCGGCGGCCCCTATTCTATGCGGTCAGCCTGCTGCTGCCCAGTATCTTCCTCATGGTCATGGACATCGTGGGCTTCTACCTGCCCCCGGACAGCGGTGAGAGGGTCTCCTTCAAGATCACTCTTCTCCTGGGCTACTCGGTCTTCCTAATCATTGTGTCCGACACGCTGCCGGCCACGGCCATCGGCACACCCCTCATCGGTAAGACCCTCTCTTGGGGAAGAGCTCGGTGTGGCCGAGGAACTGGCCCTCCCCTACCTCTACCTCCCGTGTGTGTCCCCCACTCCCACCCCGCTCCGGGGTGCACAGGTGTCTACTTCATCGTGTGCATGGCTCTCCTGGTGATCAGCTTGGCCGAGACCATCCTCATCGTGCGCCTTGTGCACAAGCAAGACCTGCAGCGGCCAGTGCCCGCCTGGCTTCGGCACCTGGTTCTGGAGAGGATCGCCCTGCTCCTTTGCCTAGGGGAGCAGTCAGCTTCCCGGAGGCCCCCAGCCACCTCCCAAGCCGCCAAGATGGATGACTGCTCAGGTGAGAGTGTGAATAGGAGAGTCCCCCTCTGGCCTGGAGGCAGGGACATGGTGGGGAGTCTCCAGAGGGCGTGCCAGGCCAGAGGTCCTGGGCCGGGCCTGGGAACTGGGTACCGGCCTGCACACAGTGCCCACGGCAGACTTCAGCCAAAGGCATCAATCAGCCCTTTCCTCAGCTTTGCATCCGCTCATCAGCCCAGATGCGGACAGAGAGGAGTTAGGCATCTCAGAGCTAAGCATGTTAGGAGCTGAAACCTCTGGGCTCGGAGTGGCCTTTCCTGAGACGGACCCCAAGGTAGATCAAATGGATGCCCTCAGGCAGTTAATAGGACAACTATGCCCACCCAGTTCTTTACTGCAGCCGGGTTCCTATCACTCTCTCCTTGGAATCAGCCAAAGACAGGGTCCTTTTGAATTTCAAACACCTATGAAGCAGAGAGGGCACAGAGGGACACTAAATTCCTCATGCCCCTGCGGAATCTATCAGCATTGTTAGTTTGCTGGTTTACTTCTTGATCACTTTACCTGGTGAAAAATGTGCATTATCACAGGTGATCCTCATGGCAACCCAACAGGATCCCCATTCTCATTTTTCAAACGAGCAAACAGAGGCAGAGGCCAAACCGCTTGCCCTACTTCATGGAGCCAGGACCTAGTGAAACCATGACTTGAACCCAGGCCCATCTGACTCTAAGCTGGTGTTTTAAACCCGCCACCTTACTCCATTCCTCTGTGTTCTCCTCCTGGCTGGGGCCAGGCCTTTTACAGAAGACTTTTGGTTGACCTAAGACCACCTCATCATGAGCTAATGAGCTCATATGCCAGCCTAATACCCAATCCCACTGCGCACTTGGTGAAGGTAGTGATCCCAAGGTGTGTTTTCTGGTCCAGAAGGTCTCGCAGTCACGCAGGGGAGGCAGTGAGGTTAATATGATGTAGTGGACAGAGCAGTGGATTTGGAATCTGATACTGGGCTTTGGTGGCCTCACCATTAGCTTTGTCACCCCAGGTTAGTCACTTAACTTCTCTGAGCTTTAGCATCTTCATATGAAGAGTGTGGATAGTAACCACTCTTACTCTGCCTCTCTGTGGGGCCACTGGGAGGCTCAAATGAAATAATGGATATCAAATTGCTGGAGCAAGCTCATGGGTTAAAAAAAACTCATGGGAAGGGTAAACATCAAATTCATGGTCTTGGTGATGTGGGGAGGGGTCTACAGGGACCTTCAACCGTATGGGCTTTCTTTATATGCTTAAGTTGAGTCAAACACGTTAAGTTATTCTCTGTACTCTTTAGGCCTAAAATTGCATGTAATAAACATTCCTGAGGCCACAGAAACATAAGGGCCAGTGTTCAGGCAATCGTGCTGGGCCTCCCTCCTTTGCCAACACTCTGCCTTTCTTCTAGACATGGGAAACCACTGCAGCCATTTGGCGGGACCCCAGGACTTGGAGAAGACCCCGAGGGGCAGAGGCAGCCCTCCCCCACCACCTCGGGAGGCCTCCCTGGCGATGCGCGGGCTGCTGCAGGAGCTGACCTCCATCCGGCACTTCCTGGAGAAGCGGGACGAGAGCCGAGAGGTGGCCAGGGACTGGCTGCGCGTGGGCTCCCTGCTGGACAGGCTGCTCTTCCGCATCTACCTGCTGGCAGTGCTGGCCTACAGTGTCACCCTGGTCACACTCTGGTCCATCTGGCAGTACTCCTGAGTGGGCACAGCCCAGCAGGGGGTGGGTAACGGCACTGGTTAGGATGGGGATGGGGGACTTTCAGGGCTCAGGGGATGCCAGGGACCTTCTCAAGACACATACACAGTTCCCCAGCTGTTTCCCTTGCCAGTTCATCTCAGCAATCCCAAACCAGGGCCTTAACTTTTCCCTAAAACCTTGGTCCTTACATCCTCCTCCACTCCCCTACTTGCCCATTATGACTTTAAAACATGCTGTCTTAGATCAAGAGCAACCCAAGCATGCCCTGACTTCACTACCTAAGCAATCAAGCCTCAGTTTCCCCATTGGCGCTTCCCTGAATAAGTCACTCGGGAATTCTGCTTACTCCCTCAGCCTTGTTTTAGATGGAGGGTAAACCAGCTCTCTACTGCACGGGCCTGATAACTCTGGATTGGGTTTATCCATCGTTAACGTCTCCCTGTTCACTTCACCTGTGGCTACTTCCCTGAACACAATTTAGATAGGGGCAGGAGGAGGGGGGGGGGGTTGGGTAATAAAAAGCGATGAAGCCCTAAACTCTCTTCTTGACCATTTATTTGTCTGCAGTTGGGTGGGTGGAAGATGAGGTTTGAAGTTACTGGTGAAAATGAGGTTGGAGAATTATCTGTGGTTTCAGGTGTTTGGTGATTTCCTCCCCAAGGAGTTCAGAGGTGACCAAACGGTGGCTCTTCTGAAGAACGGGAGGTGGGATTTGAGGTGTGAGGGTCAGGACCATGAACACTTAGCAGTGGGGAGGTGGTGAGGAGGAGGCTTAGCTCTGTGACCCTTGGAAAGATGCTGGAAGGGCGTACACAGACCTGTTACCATTCTGGGCTCCCAGTCTCTTGGTGAAGCTGGCAGTCAGCGAGGACATCAGTACCACGGCCAGCACCAGTTGGTTTGGTGTTTGAAAGCAGAGAACGCCAAGTCTTCAGTTTGTCTCCTTTGGGAACTCTCAGCAGCCGGCCCCTGGCACATCTACCAGAAAGCAGGACCACGAGGGAAGCAAAGTCTGGAGCATCGATCTTACTTTTCTTATCTGGGCCCCTCTTCCACTCAGCAGGCTTTAAGACATGCTAAGGAGCATAGCAACTCTACCGCTCCACCCACCTAACAAGCGCTCAGAGGAAAGGAACGCCAGAAACCACCGAGAATGGTGCTCAGCGTCCACCATGTTTGCCTGAGGCTTTCCCCGGTTCTCCTGTGCTCACTCCAGCCTTATCCCTCTCCCTGTCCTGTGCTGCCTGTCTCTCAGGGACTGGAGTCTGCCAGGCTAAAAGAAAAGGACCCCACCCCACCCCACCCCACCCCTGAATATCTGGGATGAGTTGTTTCAGGCTGGCTAATTGTAAGGGGTTCAGTATGGAACACCTGAACCTAGACCTTCCCTTGACCCCAAACTCTGCAGCTCTAGTTTGTAGACCATCAGAGGCCAGATGGAGGGCAGAACCTTGGGCCCTTGAGAGCTTCGTGTCTGAAAAAGCCTAGAGCCTGAGGAAGCCGATTTGTCTGGTTTAGCTTCTCTGAGCTTCTCACCCCAGCCTCCCCAGCAGGCAGAAAGAACTCATTAAATATTGCCTAACCAGCTGCTTGTCCCTAAGATGAGCTGGAATGAGGTTTCATCTGTTATTTCCATCCCAGATGTATGTGCTTTTGATAGTAGTTAAGGATTTTACTTTGTTTTGTTCATAGGTAGGTTTCAGGGTTTCCCCAGCAAAAAGCAGGAGACTGTGGGGCTGGAGACTGGCCCTCCATCCACAATTGTTCTCTCCCGCTGAGCAGAGAGTGGCCTAAGGCTGAGCACGGTTCAGCCTGACTCTCTCAGGAGGATCCTGACAGCCCATACTTGGGAACCTGGTCTTGGGCTGAAAGGTGCCCCACTCCACCTGGCCTTGCCGGGCCAGCCTTGCTGCTGGATGATTCTCGTGTCTTAGGCCAGAGAGAGAGACAGAGAGAGAGTTGGACAGCCTGGCACTGTCAATGCACCACTGATCAGTAAGTGGGTGGCTATTGACAAAGTGTCCAACCAAAGAGCTAGTAAGACACTAATCAACCTATTGATTCCCCATCTCCCCCTCCCCTCTCTTTGCCCACAATCAATGGGGCAACAGAGCCCAGCATTGAGGCAGCCAATTAACCACCTCGAGAATAAGCCGCCACGTGTAACATCTTCTGCTCCACTAGCCACAGCCAATCAGCTCATCGATCCAGCCTCCAGGCTGTGCTGCCCTGGGATGGGAAACTGAGGCCCAGGGCCAGAGAATCCCCCAGGGTACTAACTCTTGTCCATCAGTATTGATCTTGGTCTCCTCCCGAGGAGACCTTTACTCTGTCTGGGATGTAAGAACACCCCGATTCTCCATCCCACCTGTTATCTCTCCCTTTCTCCTGCCACTTTAGTTCTAGCCTTGCCTTCTATCCTAAGCAGAGAGAGAAAGCCAGAAACCATCCATGTCTTTACAAGTATTTCTGAGAAGCTTCCCAGTTCTCTGTCTCATCTCCACTCCTCCCCTGCAGCCTTCTCCGCTCACCTGCATACAGTCCCAGTTCTCGCCTCCTTTCCCAGCCACCTTGCTTTCCAAACCCATCATTTCTACTCAAAAGATTCCCTTAAAGGTCTCGAAAGTGCCCAGCCTGGACCCCCCCAGCCCTCTAGGATGCTCCAAGCTGCGGAGCCAGCTACACTGCCACCATCACATCTGGGGAGGCAGCCTCCTCTCCTGGGTGACAGCCATCTGTGCTCAATGACCCCTGGGCCCCTCACAGGAGTGGACATTCGACAGCTCTCAGGAGAGAGTCCAGGGGGAGTAGCTGAGCTCAGAGTCAGGATACTGGCGGAGGGGAGATGTCCCTGAGAGACCAGGAAAGAGGGAAAGCTGCCTGGTGAGGTGAAGCGGGGAGAGGGCGAGCCTGTGGAGAGTGGGGTCCAGCACGAGCCAGATTCTCTTCCCTCTCTCCCTTCCCCCCAGCCTCGGAATCAATACGTTTGGAATCTAATCTAATAACAGAGATTTAACGAGGGGATAATGCCCGGCGCTTGCTTTGTCGCTTCTTTCAAACGGCAGCTGGGGCCCATTATCTGGGGACAATACTCCATGCTAATCACTCCCTCTCTCTTCTGAGTGTTTGGGGAGGGGCGTGGGCAAGAGAGGGCAGCTCCTCCCCTGATTGGAGGTGGGCAGAGGGGTGGAAAAGGGGGGAAGAAGTCGGGAAGGGTCTGGCGGGGCCCCTCACCATTGTCCTGACCTGACACCAACTCAATGGCCTGCTCCCCCGGCTGCGCTGTCGGCCCTGAGCAGACAGGGTCCGGAGCCCCAACAGTGCACGCAGACAGCAGATAATTACCCATCAGCTGCAGTACCAGTGGCTGGGAGTTGGGTGGGTTTTGCTGAGTTTTTTTCCCCTTCTTTCCTCTAACTTGGTCCTCTGTAATTTAAACTCTCCCATTAAGGCCTGTGACTGGCCAGCCCCTACTGTCACAGTTAGCGAATTAAACCCCAGTTGTAGAGACGAAAAGTACCCCTCTCTGAAACAGAAGCCTGCTCCCCATCCTCACGCTCTCTCCTAGCTGGGACCTTATATCTGAGCTTGACTTGCAGGAGGAGGGGTGGAGGTTAGACTGCAGGGAGAACTTCCCGATCGCCACATTCCCGACATGAATTAGTCTGGGAGTCTGAGCGGGAAGGAATGGAACCTCATTTCCTAGAAGCTTTTAAAGAGAGACCTTTATCTAGGTTTATCTAGACCTCTAGCTCGGGAAGGGGCCAACCAGGGAGAGGACCTGCCTCAGGTTCCACGGCCCAAGCTCATGCTGGGAGGGAGCCCGAGCTAGGACACCAGAGCTTGGCCATGCCTACTCCTGTTGCCACACATTTGTGAGAGCACTGTGCAGAGTAGGCTACCCCAAATTTAAATTTTGGCCCCATCACATGCTAGCTGTGAAACCTTGGACAAGCAATTAACACTTCTGTGTCTCAGTCTTCTCATCCTTTGAATGGGTCTCACATTTGTACCTGCCCACAGGTGTGGGGCACCAGGCTCCCAGTATGGAGCCAAAGCCCAGAGAAGTCTTGAGGCCAGAGTAGAGGGATGTCTAGGGTCGGTGGCATACCAGCCCTCCCTCTGTCTGCTCACATCACATTCTGAATGGGTGAGGACTTCCCCCACTTCCTTGACCCCGTTTCAGAGATAGGCATGGTGAGGTGAGCTGGTCACTCACCATAAGGCCAGTGGGAGCTAAAGTTCCTGTCTCTACATCCCGCACATCCATATCCCTTTTTCTCCTGTAGCTCCCTGCTCTGTCTCGCCCCTGCATATTCCCAGGCTCCTTTGTACAGCGTTCTTCCCTGAAACCGCAGCTTTGAGTTCCTCCTCTGGGAAAGCGTGTGGATACTGGGGACAGCTTGAGTGAACTATCCTGATCCTGGCTGGGTCTCTCCTCTTCAATTCCATCTCCTGTGTTCCTATCTGCAAAGAGAACTAAACTCTTGGCAAAGGGACCCATCATAAGTATGACCATCCAGGACTATGGAAGCCCCTGGGATTCACTTCCAAGTGCCTGGGAGAGCCCTCGACTCAAGACTCTTTCAAGTACAATCCTAAGGCGGGGAATGAGATGTCCAACTTTGGCCAAGGGCAGCCACAACCCTGTCCTTCTAAATTCTGTCCATAAGGTGGCAGCAAAGCCCAGAAGTTCGATGGAGGGGACTATGAAACACTTCTTGCCCCGTTCTTTACCCCACCCGCCCTAAAATGCTCCCATCCCTCCCTAGGAGCCTCTGAGTTCCCCCTTTTCAAGGCCACCCCCTTCCTTCTGTCCAGCACTAAGGATCATGTTCCAGAGTGCTTGGTGCCCCGTTCTGATGCTCTGGGCAGAGGCTGTCCCCCTGCCTCCTCCCCATCTTATGACCATGCCAGGACTGATCCCTGAGCGATGGCCCCGCTTGCTTATGTGCTCAGGTCGGGACCCCACACTAAGCTGCACACTTAGTTTCTTTTTCTCTCTTTGTTTATGGGATGAAAATATTGATACCTGATGGTGAAGATGTTTTACCCCAAACCCATACATACACAGGTCCATGGAGGACTCTCCGCCTTTTTCTCCTGCCCACATCTCTGGGGCCCCAACTCCAGCCCATCCCACACTGGCTATGAGATGGTCCTCAGTGGTCCTGGGAAAAGAAGAGTAAGGTGCTGCCCAGAACAGGCACTGGGAAGTTATGTGTGGGGGCTGAGGAGAGGCAGTAGTTAGATGGGAAGGTGGGACCCTCAGAATCACTCTTCCGGTGGCTCTGGGGGAGGGGGAGGGACTGAAGGGATGATGTTGATCCCAAATAGGGTTAATGATGTGATTTATTTACCCCTCCCAGGGCAACACCCATAACTGTGCTGTTTCACATGCTAGCTGGGTGTATTCATTCTCTGCTGATTTTGTAACAAATTACGCCAATCGAAAAACACAAATTTGTCGTCTTACAGTTCTGGAGGTCAGTAGTCCACGATGGACTGGCAGGGCTGTGTTCTTTCTGGAATCTCTGGGGGAGAATCTACTGCCCTGCCTTTTCGAGATTCTAGAGGTTGCCTGTAGTCCTCGGCACGCAGCCCCTTTCCCCATTTTCAAAGCCAGGAGTGGCATACATTTCAGGTCTCTCAGTCTTGTCACACCACCTTCTTTGACTCTTCTGCCTCCCTTTCCCTTATAGACACCGTTGTGAATACAGTGGGCCCACCCAGAGGATCCAGAATAACCGCCCTGTCTCAAGATCTTTAAATCGATCACGTGGGCAAAGTCCCTTTTACCTTATAATGCAACACAACCACAGGTTCTTGTATTAGGAAGTAGTTATCTTTGAGGGGAGCCGTCATTCTACCTATGACTCTGTGAGATCTTGGGCAAGTTGCTTACCTTACCCTTGTCTCAGTTTTCCTCATCTGTAAAATCGACACAATAACATTACCTAGATTATGGGACTATTGGGAGGATTAAAAGAGGCAATGCAAGTCAAAGGTCCAGCGCAAAGTAAATGCTTGATAAATTTTAACTATGGTTTTACTAGTGCTCTTGCGTATAAATCTAGAACCTCCTGCCCAGGCCCTTGCACAGCAAAAATGAGGTGTTATCCGTTTCAGACCCATTTAATTAATACTATATAAGAAATATTACCTTTTATTAGGTAGCATACATTTGTGCAATAGCTTTATGGCGGTGATTTTGAGCTATTTTATGACCTTAGGAGACGGGGCTATGAAAGCAATGAGTCCAGGCCCCCAGCCTGGCAGGAGATGTAAGATCAGCCTCTGTCTCCCCTCCCTCCCTGACTCCCAGAGTCTGCTTTTCTTCCTGGGGCTTCCTGAAGCAAGAGGGTGAGGTGCAGAATCACCTCCCTCTGAAGACTGTAACAGAGACGCCCTCCCCTTTTCCTGGTCTCCCCTCTTTATGAAAGCAGTGCAGGCAGGGCGATGGACGAGTAGACTCTAGGGGAGCCTCCCAGGTTAGGGTCCAGGGAATCCTGCCTTTCCATCCGGGTGACACTTCCTCACAGTCTGAGGCTCCAGCTCTGAGCTCTTTCCTCTTCTCTTTGCTGACACAGCCACTCCGTGCCCTTTCCACCCAAGGACTCATTTTTCTGGTTCTCGCTAAAGAAGCTCAGATCTATCTGCCACGTGGGTTTGTCACGGGGCTTAAAATCCCCATGCAAGGTTCACCCCTCAAAAGTCTTGTTTAGGGGAGGGAGTGTTTCTCCCACTCCTTTAGCCTCACCCAGTGTGTGTGTGCTTTCAACACCCCCTACCCTCTTTAGTCTCTCAAGGACTGGAATTCATTTGTTTGTTGGTGGCTGATTTGTTCAACATTTATCCTGGCTCCCAGCCTGTAATCCCCAAAGGCAGGTATTTCTCATCCCGTCCGCCGCTCACACAGTGCCTGGCACGTCATCCATGCTTTGCATGTAGTGAGTGAGTGCGCTGTGGTCCAGGAGCGACACCTGCCCTGAGGTGGGAGCCCTTATCTACCACCCTTTCTCTAATCTACTCTTTACCTCTCCCCATCACTGCTGGTGTGGGTGGGGGGCAGGAGTAAGGCGGAAGAGAGATCCAGCAGCCAAAAAAGCACTAGAGAATAGGCGGGCAGGTAACCTTGAGGAGATGGCTGCAGAATTTGGGGAGAAGGGGTGGCCTTGAAGAGGCTGATTGACCACTGAAGTCCCTGATGTCACTTCTTCAGTGAATGTTCTGAGATCATTTGAGAGAATGAATCACTTTCCCCCAGAACTTCCATGTTGTGCCACAGCTGGTTTGGGGCTGTGGCTGCCAAAACCCGTGAGCTCCCACAGCAGGGACTGACAGCTTCTTACTCAGCCCTGTATCTCGGGGCCAGACCTGGGCCAGGCTCAGTGCAGAGGTTCGATACTTGGATGAATGAAGGGCATAGTGGTGTGGTTTCTATGCAAGTCCCTTTCTACTGGAATGATACCGTAATTATCAGCCAAACCAGAGCATTTCTGTCCTGGAAGCGAAGGTATTAATAATTGCCCGTGGACAGCAAGCTGTAGAGGGGGGCTGTCCCGGGTAAGCGGGATGTATGCATCTCACCCCTTTATGGTTTCCCTGGCCCCCTTTCATGGCTGAGACCCTCCTGGGGCTGGTTGGCTGTGAGTGCCTCCTCTCCTGCAGATGCTAGAGGCCAGCGATCCTGGGCTGGGGGAAGGGAGGAGAAGCCTTCGCACTGCCCTTTGTCCACTATGGGGTCATGGTTTTCCTCCTGGGGTTTGCCTCAGAGGTTGGAAGGATTTCCTGTGGGGTCACAGGTCGAATGCCGTATGTCCTCAGCAGAGCTGCATGGAGTCCTAGCCCGGCCTCTGCCCTCCTGTCCCCAGGAAGAAAGATGGGCTGACTCTGGAGCAGGAAGCTGAGCTGGGCAGGCAGAGGCACGGAGGGAGGGGCTCCGAGGGTCCCCACCCCCTCTACCCAAAGGGCACGGTTCTAACAACTCCCTCCACCCACCCCACCCCCCCAGTGGGAGATGCTGCCCTGTGCTATTGTGGGCATTGGGTACAGTGTGGAGGGGGCGCTGCTGGCAGGGGATATGCCCCACTGGGTTGAAAGGTGGCTAAATGGGGCTGGTGTAAACCATTCCCCTAAAGGTTTACTTTTCGTTAATAATCCCTTTTGTGGTGTAGGAAACCCATATGCCCTCCTGCTGAGTAAAGAGAAAGAGCAATTGTGTTGCTAAAGGGGGAGATGGATTTGGGCCTCTCCCTAGCTTCCTGAGAGTTCCCTGGGGGTTTCCCAGCATTTGTGAGTAGAACCGAAATCCCCCTGGGTCCAGGCCACAGTTAAGCAGTAGCACCCTTAAGGGGCCTGATATAAGAGAGATAGTGGGAAATGGGGGTGGTGGGGTGAGAGGTCCAACCCTGAAGATCTACAGTGGTGCATCCTGGGGTTTGGGACCAGTCTCGTCATCCCCTGCTCGCACAGGGTGGCTGTGGCAGGCCGCACAGGTTGTGCACTGTACAACCCCAGGGGCATCATTTACATGGACCCCAGTGTGTACCACTCTGGAAGCTCTGGTCATGGGCCTTTTCGCGTGCTATTCTCTCTGCCTAGTATGTCATTCTGACAAATTCCTGCTCACTCCCAAGATGCAGCTCAGATGTCATCTCCTCTGAGAGTTCTCAGCCGTCTTCCCCGGGTGTCCGTCAGACCCACACACACCTCTGTTACACGAAGTATCACATGGAATTGCAACGATCTCCACTGTTCTCGGAATCTTAACCTTCTTTCCTGCGGCCTTCCTAGCATGGTGCCTGGGATGTGGAGGTGCTGGGTGGACAGTGGTGACAGCACTGGACCTGGAAGGACCTGAGAAGCCATCATGCACTCTTTTCCTTGTGGAGAAGATGCTGTGGCCCAGGGCAGTGACATGATTTGTCCACGGTCACTCAAGGTCTTTGTGGCTTCCACAAGAGGCTTGGGCAGCAACCAGCCCCTCAGTACTGGGGAAAGGACGGTCATGTAAGAATGACAATGGTCCCTCCTCTGAGAGCACTTGGGGCCTGGGGCCCAAACACTGTTTCTGGCAGGTCACTCCCTCCTGTCCTTGTCATCTCTCCCTTTCACTTTCCAATGATGGGTATTTTAAAGGCTGTTTTGACTCTCTTTGCTGTAATAAGAAACTAGCAATTAACTGTTCTAAGGCTGTTTTACAGTCGTGTGGAAGCCCCTTTTATCCACTTTGCTTTAAATGGTTTTATGTTTTATCCCTAGTTTTCAGGAATATAAAACTTTACAGCGTTTGCTGCAAACCTTCATACTTTGCAGTTTATCGCTCCCTCTGTAGATGTATCTTTCACATAAATAAGACTTTTCGTCTGTACAGTACTGGGCTTGGGCCACTGTGGCAATTTCATCAGTAGGACCTGGCCTTGGACACAGGGTGACTCACTCAGAGCCACCAGCCCGTTGGCCGCCCTCGGTCCCTTGTTCCCTGATCAGGGCTGGATGGGCAGCCCCATCACAAAGGAGGTCATGGACCCCAGGGAGCAGGTAGCATGTGGGGAATCTCAGAGGAGGAGTTCCGCACCCACCCTGTCCCTGCTCTGAGGTTTGGGTCCCCGCAGACCCCAGCCAAGAGTGTCCTGGCCTCTCCCATGCTTGGGCAGGGAGCAAGGGAGCAGCAGCAATCAGCTTGGCCAGAGCTCCCCAAGGCATGCCTGGAGCAGAGCGCAAGCCAAGCCCTGGGACGGCCTTCCTGAGGCGCCAGCCTGAGGGCCTCTCTGAGCAGAGGCTCCATCTAGAAATACGGTAGCAGGGGGGAACCACACAGGTGATTCATCCTTCAAGTTCCAACTGTTTTTCTGTTTTGTAATCTGGAGTGTTTAGATCAAATGCAGAAATAAGTGGCACCACATAGGGTGGCGCTGAGAATGCTCCGCCACTGGACCTCCAGTTACACTGAGAGTCGTTGAACAAGGGCTTGGCTGCTGCCCTGAAATTGCTGGCAGTGCAGGTGCTGAGGCCACGCCTCCCACAAGCCGCTCCTGGCCAGTGGCTGTGTGTCAGGGATGCTTAGAGACGCCCACTCCTGGGATACAGCGGCTCCCCTGATGAATGAGGGGCTGGAGTACTCCCTGACGGCCTTGCCAAAACATTCTTCCACTGCAGGGCAGTCCAGGAGGACTGCTTCCCTCATCCCTTCCCTCTCTCCTTCACTCGGACCAGACTCGCAGAGTGGTCTGACAGCTCTCCCAGCCTTCCCTGTCTCCCTCCCTGGCTCCCCTCAGAGCCATTCTCCCCAATAAAGTGCTTGCACAGTTAACCTTCCATTGGCATCTGACTCTCAGAGGACCCAGATTAGCCCACCTCTCATTTACAAAGGGAGAGAGGGCTGTGTACATCAGTGTCGCCGACAGAGATTCAGTGCCTCCATGTTGTTCGTGTTGTAGCTGCTAGAAAGACACGTAGACATGTGTCTAGATGTGTGTATGTTTATGTGCAAAGCTAGAAGCAAGCGTGTCACTAGGTTAGCCATACACAGGTGGGTATAAGGCTATAAATACACTTTTTAAAAAAAGATTTATTTTAGAGCAGTTTTAGATTCACAGCAAAATTAAGTGGAAGGTGCAGAGATTTCCTATGTACACCTCCCCCACCACATAACCTCCCTCATTCTCAACACCCCCATCAGAGTGTTATGTTTGTTACAACTGATGAACTGACATCCACCCATTATGCTCACCCAGAATCCATAGTTTGCCGTAGGCTTCACTTTTGGCACTGTACATCCTACAGGTTTGGACAGATGTGCGATGACATGTATCCATCACTACAGGTCCTACAGACTAGTTTCACTGCCCTAAAAATCCTCTGTGCTCTGCCTATCCACCCCCACCCTCCCCTCCATCCCTCCACAAGCCTGGCAACCACTGATCTTTTTAATGTGTCCATAGTTTTGCCTTTTCCAGAATGTCATATGGCTGGAATCATGCAATATAAATACACCTTTAAAACTGTACTCATTCAACATTGGGAATCAATTGTTAGCTCGCTGATGATGTTATGTGGAGAGAGAGAGTAATGGATGTGTAGGCATAATGACAATTACATATACACGTATTTTTATTTTTACACATGATCTCGCTTAACTTTCACAACAATCCTATGAGAGGTGCAAATACTGTCTCTATTTCACAGACATGAGAATGGGGGCCAAGAGAGGTCTTCCAGTAGCAAGTGGCAGAACCTGGACTTGCCTGTAGATAGCTATGCACATACGTGAAGCTAGATGATAAATGTGCACAGAACGAAAAAGTAAGAGGAAATGGATGGCTCCAAGGGCACATCTGAACATATGTGGAGATGGGTGTGTGGTCCAGCAAATAGATGAGGATGTGCAAACCTTTCCTCCCCAGTCATGACCTCTTGTCTGTAACTCAGGACTCACAATGTGGCTGTGTTTGAGCTTGAGCTCAGAACACTGAGCGTTCTGCCTCAGTGAACGTATTTCACTGCTCAGCAATAAATCAAAAGACATGGCCCCCTCTCATCACTCACCTGGTTACCTGGATTCCAGGAAAACCAGCCCCAACTCTAGGAATTAGCTCCAGCACTTGGTATTGGTGGCAGATAAGACGTATATAATTTTGTATTTTGTGTAACTGTTTCCATGTCTTGTTTCCAAAATAGACCTGCTCTTGCTAAGATCAATAAAGACCTCCTAGTTGTCCAATCCAATGGTCATCTTCTTGGCCCTCTTGGTGGCATTAATTGTGTGGACCTCTCTCTCCCTAAATCTCTTCTCTTTGGCGCCCCCGACATGGCTCCATTCTGAAATCCCTCTTGCCTGTCTGGACACACTCTTTCTCAGTCTTTTCTGGACTGTCCTTTGGCCATTCCATAGCAGATACTACTGATTGCCTCCCCAGCGGTTTTCTCCCTCTGCTTCTTTCTGATAGCATCCTACTTCGTTCAGTTATCCTCCCTCCTCTGAGTGGCAACGCCTTTCCCAGGAGCTAAGCCCAAAGTGCTCTGAGATGAATACTGGTTAGTTTAAGCCACTGATTCTCAAAGTGTGGTCCCAAGACCGGCAGCACTCAGCCTCACGTGGAAACTTGTTGAACATTCAGATTCTCAGACCTCACTCCAGACCGACTGAACCCACAGCCCTGGGAGTAGGGCTCAGCGTCTGTGTTTTAACAATCCATCTGGGAGACACCCAGAAAGAAGATGGCTGTGTGACAATGGAGGCAGAGACTGGAGTCTCTCCTGCAGGTCTCAGAGGGAGCATGGCCTTGCCAATGACTGATCTTAGACCTCTAGCCTCCAGAGCTGTAAGACAACAAACTTCTATTGCTTTGAGCCATCCGACGTGTGGGACTTTGTTCTGGCAGCTTTATGAACCTAACACAGGGTCCCTCTGACCCATCCACCAACCTACAGCCGCCCTACCTTGAGATCACTTGTTAATGTGCAGTAACAATGTTTTCTTTTTCGTTTAATCTAGTTGTATAGGGGGTTTGTTTTGTTTTTGTCTTTGTGTTTTTAAATTGCAGTAGTTTCCTGACTGACAACTGATGACAGGTCTTCACAGTCCTCAGGCTTCTGTCCTTGACCTCTTCTCATGTGACAACACTCCTTCCTCTCTCCTAGTTTCAACTATCACTGGGTGGGATCCTAATTCTTAAGCCTGTATCCTCAACCCGCACGGCACTCCTGAACTACATGTGTGTCTAACGTTCCTCCTTGGAGAGTCCCCTCAAAGTCAACAGGTCAAATTTCAATTCCTACTAACCCCCTCCTTCAGCTGTACTTTCCATGTTCTCTGTTTCAGTGAACGTCACAACGGTTGACTCAGGTGTCCTAGCCAGACACCTGAATAAGGATGTCATTCCATCACCTTTCTCTCAGGTCTAGAACATCCACAGATGCCCTGATCTCTCTCTCTTTACCGTCCCCATTTTCACTGCAAGAGTATGTCTCCACCCTTTTTGCCTGGGATCTCGTAATATCCAACTCTAACCTCGAACAATTCTCCATGTTACTGACGACTTACAATGTATCTCTTAAAGTTTGGTAGAATCACTGGTGAAGTCATCTGAGTCTACAGCTTTCTTTGTGGAGAAAATTTGTTAAAGTTACAGATTCAATTTAATAGAGGATTTCAAATTTTTAATTTCTTTTTGTGTCCATTTTGTAAGGGTGTTACCCTAGGAATTTGTCTATTTCATTTCAATTTCCAAATGTAAGGTTGTTTATTATAGCATCTTTGTATTAGTTGCCTAGGGCTACTGTACCCCCAAATCTCACAAACTGGGTGGCTTAAAACAATAGAAAATTTTAATCTCACAGTCTGGAGGCTAGATGTTGGAAATCAAGATGTCAACAAGGCCGTGCTCCTTCTGAAAACGGTAGGGGAGGACCCTTTCTAGGTGTGGTGGTCATGGTTATTGCTCTTTTGTGTTCCTTGACTTGCCACTACATCACTCCAATCTCTGCCTCTGTTGCCACATCGCCTTCTCTTTCTGTGACTCTGTCTTCTTCTTATAAGAATACCACTCACACTGGAGTAGGACCCACCCTACATGTTGGCCCACCCTACTCCAATATGACCTTATCTTAACCTGACTACATCTGCAAAGGCCCTATTCTAAACAAGATCACATTCTGAGGCACTAGGAGTTAGGAATTCCCCATATCTTTTGGGAGGCACAATTCAATCCATAACAATCTCATTATCCTTTTATTATCTTATTATATTTTAATGCACTTGTGAAAAATGCTAAAAGCCAAGAAAATAAGGAGCATCTTTTGTTATAAGAAGAATAAGAATATTGTAAGATTTACATTACTGGTTTTCAAAACTTTTTACATAATTATAAAAATCAACGCAGACTAGGATAGGGGCAACCGTAGGTACATGTACTAACTCAACAAAAGACAAAGTCCAGAAATAAACTCTTGGTTTTTAACCAAGATGGCGCTGCACGGCAATGGTAGAAGGATGGTCTTTTTAATACATTGGGTGTCCATGTGGGAAAAAAACGAATCTTGACTCCTACTTCACATCGATCACAAACATCCATTCTGGATAGATGGGAGACCTAAATGTGAAAGGTAAACCACAAAAAGCTTTAAAAATAAAACATGGAATAGCTCCATGCCCTTGTAGGAGTCCATGATTTTTTAAAGCTGGACACAAAAAGCATTAACAATTGTGGTAGTCTGTTCCTCAGTGAAGCACACCTAACTGTATTCATACCTTTGTGTGGACACTTCGCCTTAAATGTGGGTCAAGTTTGTGTCTTTACTGATATTCAATAGAATGTGGCTGAAGTGATTTGATGCCTGTTCCCTGGGTACATGGGCTCCCAGTCCCAAGCAGCATACAGTTTAGTGGAAGATACAGATATTAACTAACTAATCATACAAATGACAACATACACAAACTCTGATAAAAGTGCTTTGAATGAAAAGCTGTTAGAGAATCAAACACTTAACATTTGCTGAGTGCTTATCATGTACCAGATACAGAACGAAGTTACAATCTGTCAAAGCAGGGACTCGTTGTGCCCAGTTGACTTGTGAGGAAACCAAAGCCAAGTGCACATGAGAAACCCTAAGTCACAAAACCAGCTGGGGGCTCTGACTTCAGAGCCAGAGTTTGGCACCACCACGCAACCTGTGTTGTCTTTCTACAGCCCTTCCTGCTTTCCCTCCTGCCTTTAGGACCACTTCGATCACATTCTGCACCGCCCGTCATAGCTACTTCCTCTTCTCACTCCCAAAATTCTGGTGCTTCTTTGGCTTCTGTTCTCAGCCTTCTCCTCCCCGGGTGTCCCAGCTGGGCTGGAGCTGAAATTTATACATCAGTCACGAAGAGTCGGGCAAATTTTGGAAAGCAATCTGGTACTGCTTACTTAAATAACAACCTGGCAATTCTGCTCCTGAGATCCCAAAGTAACTCTCACAGCATCTCTTGAGGCTTCCTGAATGAGGAGCATCACGATGGCATAACCCGTGATGGGGTGAGGCTGGACAGCGGGGTGTCCACCACCAGGTGGGCACATTGGTACCCATGGTGATTGCACAACACGGAGTATTATGCATCCACTAGAAGCAATGGATTCTGTGTAAACGTGAACAAGGCTTAGTGAAAAAGATGAGAAACAGTGATAGATCTTTAGCAAAATATCATTTAGATGAATTATAGATGCATGTACGTAAAACAAAAATACACATTTAATAAAAATATGGAAAAACAACACACAAATTAAACAAAATAGACTGGTTGTCAGAGGGACACAGGAATGGACATGGGAACAATCAGGAACCATATGTCCTGGTTTACACCTGTGGTCCCAGCATAACAATGATTTAAGTGTCTCTTTTTCTTTCTTTTTTCTTTTTTCTTAAATTAAAGTATAGTTGATTTACAATATTGTGTTAGCTTCTGGTGTACAGCAAAGTGATTCAGTTGTACATGTATACATATATTCTTTTTCATGTACTTTTCCATTATGGTTTATTACAGGGTATTGAGTATATTTCCCTGTGCTGTATAGTAGGACCTTATTGTTTATCTATTTTATATATAGTAGTTTGTATCCGTTAATCCCAAACTCCTAATTTATCCCTGCCCCTTTTCCCCTTTGGTAACCGTAACTTTGTTTTCTATGTAAGTCTGTTTCTGTTTTATAAATGAGTTCATTTTTCATTTGTGTCATATTTTAGATTCCATGTGTAAGTGATATCATATGGTTATTTGTCTTTCTCTGTCTAGCTTTCTTCACTTAGTGTGGCAAACTCCAGGTCCATCCGTGTTGCTGCAAATGGCATTATTTTATTCTTTTTTATGACTGAGTAGTATTCCACACCTTCTTAATCCAATCATCTGTCAGTGGACATTTAGGTTCCTTCCATGTCTTGGCTATTGCAAATAGTTCTGCTATGAACATTGGGGTGCATGTATCTTTTTGACTTAGAGTTTTCTCCAGCTATATGCCCAGGAGTGAGACTGCTGGATCATATGGTAAGTCTATTTTTACCATACTGTTTTCCATAGTGCCTGCACCAATTTACATCCCCACCAACAGTGTAGGTGGGTTCCTAAAGTGCCTCTTTTTCTTCCCAAAAGTGTTCTTGCTTGTATGATAAACATATGGTCACTCTCGGTATGGAAATAAGAGGAAGAATTAAGTAACAAGGAGACCTCGCACAGATCTGGTGGAGGTAACATGAAATGATAACTGTGGTTACCTCCACCCTCCACACCTAAGATCCCGAACAAAATAAAAGAGTGAACAACCACAACAAAGGTTAGCAAGCAAACAATCTAGACCAAAAAATATCGCCCCAAGATTTGAACAACATGCATGTCTTGGAGTATCTGTTTCCATGCACTGAACCCCTGGGGTGAGGATCATTTATGTGTGGGGTCAGGGACTCTAAGTACCTACATTTGGATTCCAGGCACATAAGGGCTTGGCAGGTGCAGTGGGAAGGGTGGCGTGGGAGACTGGGTGTAGCTGGCAGAGGCCAAATTATAAAAAGAGCTTTCAGGTAGAGACTCTGGGAGAGAATTTAACACAAGTGGAGACACCTAGTATGATGTGATACTTCGGCCAAAAGTGCCCAGTGGTCACAGGAGGGCAATGATCTAGGTGCTGATCTAGGTACTGCCGGGCAGTGGGTTGGAGGAAGTCCCCAGGACCTCGCAGATGGCAGATATGCACCTGGGAGCAAGGGCTCTGAGAAAGTGAAGCTAAGCATCTCACTGTAAAAAGCTATGACAGTCTATAAAAGCTGTAAAAACTATGACAGACTCATTGCCAGAGGGGGAGGAGCGCTTCGTCGGACCTCCCAGCAGGAGGTCACATGCACGCATTCACCTTAGCATCCTGAAGTTCCAGGAAACAGGAGACACAAGACCCATGGGATTTCCAGCTGGCAGGGCCCCGGGGAGATCTCAGTGCCCATCTCTCTGCCTCCAGGCAGCCCTTCTGTGCATCCTCTTCTAGGACGATGCCTTGAAGAGCCGGGTGACAGCGTACGGCTGCCAAGAAGCTTTATGGTGCCTCACACTAGCTCTGACTTCTATTTCGGGACCCACAAAGGTCAAAGTCAGTCCCTGCCTGCAGGAATGGCAAGACGCGTGCCAGGAGCAGCTGGGTTCCCCAGCCTCCTGGGTCCCACTAACCAGGAGGCACAGACCTCGAACCCATCAAGCACAGGGGTTGACATAAACTTCCGCGCTGAGCCCCAAGGCACTGCTCTGTACAGAATCCCCAGTGAGCCCCAAATGGAGAGAAATACAACTTCTCACAGCTCATTCTGCACCTCCCCTGCATCCCCTGCCTCCCTTTTCTCCCAACCCCTCAACCAATGGAGGATCTGGGTTAACAATTAAATACGGTAGCAATTTAAAACTGCCCTGAAGGGGCGGGGTGGGGGTCCCCTTCTGTGAACCTCTGCCCGCCTGCCCCGGCTGCTGTTTACTCTGGCGAGGCTGGGGTCCCCACCTGCCCCATGCTGGTACTGAAAATTCACCCATAAAACACCCTGTGAAGGAAGCTCAGGGGCCAGTGAGCCCTGGAACCTTCGCCCTTTCCAGGAGCTTGCTTTTGCTTTGCCCTCTTTCTCTGGGAACTTATAGATTTAAGGTGACCCCCGCTGGTCTACTCGACTTCCAGGTAGAGAGATCTCAGGGCATTGATGGAGAAGATACCCTGACCCTGTGCAGAGGGAGGCCAGCTGAGGTGGACAGGAAAGGACAGCCTTGGGATCGGCAGCCTTGGGTTTCAATCCCTGACCTGCTGCTTCCTGGCCACAGCTCCGGAAGTCAATGGTCCTCGAAGTCTGGTCCCTGAGCAGCAGTATCCACATTCTTAGGAGATCAATGAAATGCCAGTTATCAGGCCCCACTCCAGACCCACTGAATCAGAAACTGAAGCTGGAGCCCAGTCACCTAAGTTTTAACAAGCCCCACCCCCACCAGGTGATGCTGGTGCTCGCTGAAGCTCCAACCACTGTGTTAAGCCTTTTTCCTTGCCTGAGACTCAACTTTCCTCATCCGGAAAATGGGGAGAAAACATGCGTTTTGCAGGGTTGTTGTATTTAATGAGATCACAGGATGTGACAGCCAAGCACCACCTTGTTGCACAGAAGACACCCACAAGCGTTGCTGCCAGAGGGCTGAGGGTGCCGGACAGACCTGGCGTTCGAGTCCCCACTCACATGCACTCCTTGCAGGAGGCTGCCTCTCACTTGGCCTTGGCTCTGAGGGATTCTAAAGCTGGACCTCATCCCACTGACCATCAGAGAGACTGAGCGAGCAGGTGCTGCCAAAGGTCTAATAAAGCTACAGGCTGCAAGGAAAAAAAAAAAAAGGCAGAAGAGGAAACACAAGGGAGTGAGAGATCAAAAGAAGACAGGAGAAGGTTCGAGTGAAAAACAGAAGCTGCGGTGGTGAGTGTGAGATGCCACAGTCCTCTGGTTGGCTCTGGTGCCAGTGGCCACCCACCTGTGAAAATGCTAGTGGTCATGGAGTTGTAACCAAGGAGACAGGTCTCTCGTGTTGCCCTTGCAAATTGCCTGGTGTCTAACTCATTCTGCCACAGCCTCCCATCCTGCCCATGCTTGGGTTAAAAAATCCTTGTTCCCCACCTTTATCAGCATTCTACACGTACGATGCCCAAAATACATCTTTGTTTTGAGAGAAGGGACACATTCTCTACCCTCTAAAGATTAGTCTCTGGGAAGTGGGGAAGAAAATTGTGTTCTGGCACCTAAGACAACCCATAACCCTTACTAGAAGCTGCACTGGCCGCTGAGTGTCTGGTGGGTATGGATGTGGTCCTATGGGACTGTCTTTATATGATGGTGAGAAAAAGAGCGAACAAGAGAGACGAGGAGAGAAGCAGGTACCCCCTGCTGGGCTTTAGCGCCCACATCTCCTGGAAGACTGTGTGACATGGCTGCTTATGTTCTGCTCCAGCGCCTGGCTCTCCCGGGCAGCAGGAAACAAGCACTTCTCACGCAATGGGAGTCCAGAATCCTAGGATCCCAAGGCAGGCTTGGGCCTCAAGTGTTCGTCTCCCTGTCCTTCCCCTTCTAGGCAGGACAGTCCTCTAATAATCCTAAGAGAGAACTGTCCATCCTTCTTGTTAACATTCTCCATAACCTGAGTTGGCGTGGTTCCGACGGCTAAAAACAATCATAAAAGTAGCTACTGTTTTTTATCTACTATGCTGCACACTGCATGCACATTGTCTGTTGTTTTTCACCATAGCCCTGAAGAGTGGGGCTGTCCAGTTTTGCTTTTATTAGTGAGAAAAACTTGAAGCTGAGACGGTCACATAACCTGCCCCAAGGCACGTGGGCAGGAGCAGGTCCAGAGTTTGAACCCAGTTATCTCTGATTCCAATGCTCCTTCCACAATATTGCCCAACTATAAAGGTTTCCCCTGTGTCTGCCACATGTTCATTCATTAACATATTTTTGAGCACCTGCTTTATGCCAAGCATTGTGCCAGCCCTATAGACAAATGGAATTCCTCCTGTTTCTATATAAGCCAACTCTTTCTTATCCTCGAAATTAGGGGGGAAGATGCAAGTCAATCAGTGTGGATCAGTGTGTGATTATTTGGGGGATTAAGTCAAATATGGAAATACGAAAAATCTGAAAAAGTTGTTTCAGGCCCTTCATTCTCTTTTGTTCGTTTGTTGCTCCCATGCATCTCCCCACCAGGCTGAAAGAAAGATCAGATTTAGTTATGCAGAGAAGAGGGGCTCATGGGAGGGTTTTCAAGGGCCAGGATGAGAGGGTCTTGTACAGGGCACACTCCTGGTGTCTGAGGTATGTGAGATGTAATTTTATCTAAGTTTATCTAAATGTCCCTCAACTAATGGATGTTCCCATCCCCTATTCTGCACCAAAAAAAGAAAGCAAGGAAGGGCAGGAAGGAGGGAGGGAGGAAGAAAAGAAAGAAGGAAGGAAGGAAGGAAGGAAGGGAAGGAAAGAAAGAGGGAAAGAGGGAAAGAAAGAAAGGGAGAGAAAGAAAGAAAGGGAGAGAAAGAGAGAAAGAAAAGAAAAGAGGAGAGAGTCTGTTCTGAGATGGACAAGCAGTTCCACAAGAGCCATCGATACAGCCAGGAATCACCAGTCCTTTGGTGCTGGAGACAGGTGCAGCTTGGCCCTGTTAGCTGCTGCTAATCCAAGTTTTACATTCCCTTTCCTCTGGCACCCCCCCCTAAGGACCCTAAGGACTGCCCTTGGCCTTCTAGAGACTCTAAGTTCTTCCCAGTCACTTGGGGTAAAAATAAGGAAGTCAAGAGGAGACAACACGACAGATTTGTTCCCCTGAATGCAATGAAGAGACTTCAGACGTGCCACAGCTGTGGCGGCAGGCTGGCTTGGCCAAGGGTGGTTTCACAGGCTTTTGGAGTTGGCCTGAGAAGGGGGCAGTGGGAGCCCCATTAGGGCTGCTACCTCACACACCTGGCCTCTGCCAGGAATGCTTTCCCTCTGTGCCCGATGACCCCAGGAGGGGAGAACTAATGAACCTTCTGGTGATCGACAGCCCACCCGTCCCTAGGCTGCCTGGCTCCCAAATGAAAGGGGAGGTTTTCTCAGGACCCAGTAATGGGTAAAAAGGCTCCTCCCCTTCCTGCATGACAGCAATAAACTTCCCTAAACCCTTAAATTATAAATTCAAAGGGAGCAGGATTGAGACCCTGGCTCCTATGACTGTGCCCCAACAGAGGCTTTTAAGGAAACAGGTCAGGCGAGGGCATCAGTAGAGAAACCTTTCTCTCGAGGATGAAGCTGAGAACCTGACAGTAGAAGAAGTCCTCAACATTCGGCCCCTTGAAAATGCCTGCTGGTGTAGCTGCAGAGCCTGGACTCTGTGGGGGCTTAGAAAAATCTGTGGACCGTGGTTGGTTGTATGTGGATCCTTGCTGCAGTGACTTTGGTCTACCTGGAGCACTTGAATCCCTTCACTGATTAAATAACCACTTATGAGACACCTACTATGTGTCCCTGAGATAGTCCAGGCCTTGAGATCTGACGGGACAACCTTCTAAACTTCCTCCAGGAAGAGGGCCTTGGGGACTTTGTCCAAGCCCATATCCCTCTCTGGTTCTGTGTCTTTATGCTTCTCCTTCTCCAGATCTCACTAGGAAACTGGTGAGATTCAAATCGAGTCTGTGGTTTAGTGATCAGTATCGTGTCAATGTCAATGTCCTGATTTTAATAGCTGTGCCATGGTTGTATAAGATGTGAACATCAGAGGACGCTGGGTGAGTGGGAATTAGGAAGTCTCTGTCCATTCCCTGCCCCCCAGCTTTCCTGTGAGTCTAAAACTAGTTGGAAATAAGAAGTTCAAAAACATAGGAGTTCCGTTGATTTTTCTGACTGCTTCTTTCCTATCTCGTTTTCAGGCTCTGCCATTCTCCACGTCTTTCTATAATCCTTTTAATATCTCTTTGCCTTTCCTCTCTGTCCATTTCCCCTTCTCAGCCTCTGTCTCTGCCCTTCATTTCTCCTTCCCACCAAAATCTGCCCTCCTCCCGGCTCTCTCCTCCCCCCACATAAACAGCTCATCAGTCACTGAAGTCTCTTAATTAAACTTCCTCAATATCCGTCAGCAATTCCCTCCTCTCTGGTGCTACTTCCAAGACTCCCAGGTTGTACCATCATCACCCAAGTCACACAATCACCCTGATTATGCTGAGGGCCCGTTGGACTTGCCACGTCGGGGACAGGCTCTTGTTATTCATTCTCCCACCACTGCAGCTGCCATCAGGTCTAGCCCTGGACCCACACCATCACTGTATCTGCATCTACTGAAAAGAGCCCAGCTCTGGTCCCTGTTTCCCCGGCTTCAACTCCCCACCAGTGGTAACTAGTTTCCCTGAGACCCAAAGCAAAGCAGGACAGGGACTTCTGCACAGGACAGAACAATGCTTCTTTCTCTGGAAGGCGGCCAAGGAGGGTTTTTACATGTGAAGTTGAGGTTCTTACGCTGGTTGTGTAGGAGAGAGGAGGGGAGGGCAGAGGGAGAAGAGAGAGTCTTCCATCTCAGTGGTCGGCGGAGGACCCTGAGGAAGGAGAGAAGGGACGGAGTCTCAAGCTTTCTCAAGAGCGTGGTCCTTCAGATATAGAAAATGAACTTGTGGTTGCCGGCAGGGAAGGAGTTGGGGAAGGATAAATTGGGAGTTCGAGATTTGCAGACACTGACTACTACATATAAAATAGATAAACAACAAGGTCCTACTGTACAGTCACAGGGAACAATACTCAGTATATATTCGATACCTTGTAATAGCCTATAATGAAAAAGAATATGAAAGGGAACATGTATATGTATAACTGAATCACTCTGCTGTGCACCAGAAATTAACACAACATTGCAAACTGACTATACTTCAATTAAAAAACAATAAAAAAGAGCATGGTGTTGATGGGCATGGTTGCTGCTGCACCGAGACTACAAGAGATGCCAGAGCAGCCTGTGTCTTCCAGATGTCCCGCCACCCCCATACATTGTCCCTTTCAGCCACCCGCTTTCCGGAATGCCGCCTCCAGCCGGTCATTGGAACAAGCTCAAAGCAGACCCTTTCAAAGCTCTCAGATCCTGGGAATGCAGCCCTTGCATATTCCTAGCTTTATAGTTTCCTCCTCCCTCCTCAAGATTTAATGTTTCAGCAGCGCCAAACACACCACAGTGTTGCAACCAGTGGGGACAAGGGAGTCTGGAAGGGGTTCATGGGTTTGCTTCCATCCATCACGGGTCAAGGGCTGCCTCCCCCCGGGGAGTGGGAGTCAGGTTATGCATTCTCAGGCACTCCCAGCAGAGCAGATTTGGGCAGCTTGCAGGCAGGGCTAAACAGAGACGCAGGCGCTGGCCTGTGGGTGTGCTCGCACACCAGGAGTCTGTGCAATGGCAAAGGGCTCTGAGAGGCCCGCTGTGTTAGGTGGGGGGCGCAGGGAAGGCTTCATTGAGAAGATGACACTTGAATCAAATCCTACAAGAAGCAGAAACTCCTCAAGTATCCCTAAGTCCATCACAGCGCCTGGCAGGTAGCAGACGCTCGCCATTGTTCGTTGCATAGCTGAAGGAAATGGACGAATAATGATGCTCTCTGTTCCTTTTCACCTGTGTGGGAAGGATTCCGGGCTCCTGGTCCCCACCCCGAGGTCCAGCTCTGATGTTACAACGTCTGGCTCCTGCAGCCAGCACGTCCAGCTTCTCCCCGGTGGACCGCCCAGAGCCGGAAAAGGAATGAGCACCCAGGTCCCAGAGCATCCTCGGGAAGAAAACACTCCAAGTCCTGGAGAGTTACAAACTTGCTGGGTGCATGTGGGCTGCCTTGGGAGCAACAAATGAGCCTGTGCAGATGGTGCTGAGATAAACGGCGCCATCTTTTTACTGTAGCAGTACAGTCGTAATTTTCCAGAGACATTTATTAGACGCGTCTCCCTTCTGCGGGACCGCGCTGTGGCTGGCGCACCAGACCGCTGCCAGCCAGGTGGAGCGAGGGAGCCATTGCTGACAGCGTGATGGGCACCCGGATCTCTCCCATTCCTTTCCTCCCATCCTGGCTTCTGACAATTTATACGTTCGTTGGATGACCGAATAGCTGTGTGTCCCTAGTAGTATGCATTCTTTGTAAGCATTCCCTGCTGTGACATATCCTAAGAGAACCCCATCAAATCATTATCTTCCCTTCTTCTTCTCCTTTTTTTACACCGGATCTGCATCACCATAAAATAGTTGATGGTCTCCTCAGCGTAGAAATCCTGCCCGGTGACTGTAAAGCATATTTATGTACAGTATTAAATCCACCCCCGGCAGGGCATCTCAGGATGCTGGATCTGTGACAGGGCTCTGAGCCTGCGGCAGGTTCCCACCACCTCCTGTTGGGAGAGAGGGAGCGGGGGTCACTGAGGCCAGCCATGGGCTCTGCCCACAGGCCCTCTGCTGGAGAAGCCAGGCCAAGAGCCTCTGTCCAGCTGCACCCCCCCGACCTTGAGAAAGCAGCCCTCCCCCCAGCACCTGTGGACTCTTCACCCGGGATCCTTTGCTATGGGGAGCCTTGGTCCAACTCGGTCCAACTTTCCCCACTTCCCAGAATCTAGAGAAAGTGAGTGTCTGGGTCCCACAGCCTGAGCTCTGCAGCCTGGCTGGCTTTGGCATTCTCTCCACGCCTCTCCTGTGTGCATCGCTCTTCTAACTTGACTGAAAGCTTCCTGTGGGCAGGCATGCTATCATTACCTTCCCTGTTCTTCCCAAAGTCTTAGCACAGAGCTGGGTGATCAACTCACAATTAACAGTAAGTAGTCAGTGCTTCCCGGCCCTGTCCAGGACTTGTCCTGATAAGGTCCTTTCTTCCATGACCCCTCCGCTATATCAACTTTAATAAACGGTTTTAC
The DNA here is from genome assembly GCF_048773025.1 of Camelus bactrianus. NCBI lineage: Eukaryota > Metazoa > Chordata > Mammalia > Artiodactyla > Camelidae > Camelus > Camelus bactrianus. The sequence continues at coordinate 10,210,585 of NC_133571.1, forward strand.
GATTTTGTAAGAACCTCTCCACCTGGGTGGTGAGCTCCGGCAGTATCTTATATTCTTGGAGCTAGAAACCTCCTCTGGGGCCCCTCCATCCCCTCATATCCAACGTGTGAACATGAATCCTAGGCTGTCTTTCGCTCTTGTTTTATCTTCCCAGGGCCCAAGTACACGACTCGAAGGAAGAAGAAGAGATCTTAATCTTGAGTCAAGACACCTGGGCTCTAGTCAGTTTCGGCACTGCCCATCTGAGTAAGAGTCACAGGACCTCTGAGGCCTTCAGTTTCCTCATCTATAAATATGGAGATACTATAAAGTTACAAAAGCCAAGGATCTGAAGGCCATTTTCATCCCTCTGCCTCCAGATCTGTCTCTGTCTAACTGGAAAGGCCCCCAGAGGTGGAAATTCAACTGCACCTCCATCCCTGTGCCCTTGACCCAGGGATTGGTCAGCCACCCTGGAGTTCAGGGTGCCTTCCTTTCCTCTCTCCATTTTGCTTGCTGTTTAAGCAGAATCTCTGCATTCTGTCAATTGCTTACCAGAGAGAACGTATGTATTTCTCCTTCCACGGTCTGGAGCTGAGTGGGGAGGTTAGACTGAGGGCGAGGTCAGGGTGTGGAACCATCCAAGGAACAGTTTTCTATCCAGTACTGTGTCAGGATCACCTGTGCAATTTTAGACACCTCCTCTTGGATTAGAGTCTTTGGGGGGGTCTCCCCAGTTGATTCTGAAGTTCTGTCAGGGTTAGAGAGGGCCTGTGGGGATCCCATGGTCCTTCCTCAATTTCCCACCCACCATGGGCAGAGTCCGGGAAACTTCTGGGGTCTCATTCTGTATCACTGAGCTCAGGATGCAGGATTTACAGACAAGGCAGCTGAGAGCATCCACTTCAGGACCACAGCCTGGAGATGAGCCAGGGCGGCAGGGAGGGGCCCGCACAAAGTAGGGCTGCACATCAGGCTGCACCCCCCACCCCAGCAGACCGTGAGGATCTTAGACCCTGCCGGCACTCCCCGGAGGGCCTGTCACCCACGCCAACCGCCTGGCCCGCTGGATTGACACCGGGCATGGCGGGTTTCCTCTCCTGGTCACCCATGGCGTTTACTCCTCTGAGATACATCTCACTCAACTTCCTAAGTGTGTGCAGGCTGGCTGCTAAGATCAGATAGTTCTTCTGCCTTCACTAAGCTTACCATCTACAGTAGCGCCTCATCCTCCACCACCCGCCCACCAAGCCTCGGGCTCTGCTGCGTGTGAGAACTTCCTGATGCCGCAGCTCACGGGGCCTCTCCTGTAAACCCTGCTGCTGGGACTCCCAAGTCCACCCAGCTTCCCAGACGAGGCTACATCTGCTTCAGTCCACAGCAGGACTCGGGCTTTGTCCTAAGCGCTTCAGGAAGGAGCCACATGACCACACATACTCACCCCCCGCAGGGTCTCACATCGGAGGCCGGACCTGCCTCGGCCTCCCACCTGGTCTTCATGACCCTCCAGATTCTTCTGTACTCTTTTGGCTTTGCCAGCTTCTCCGACCTAAGCATCTTCCATTATCTTCTTCTTCTTTTTTAAGTATTTATTTATTATCATATTATTTAATTATTATTTTTTTTATTTTGGCAGGATGGGGTGGGTAATTAGGTTTATTTATTTTTAGAGGAGGTACTGGGGATTGAACCCAGGACCTCACGCATGCTAAGCATGCCTCTGCTACTTGAGCTATACCCTTCTCCCCATGGTCTTCTTGACTTAAGGAAGATTCCTTATTTCCAACACCCCTCCCACCTCTCAGCCTGCCCCATCCACCCCTCTCTGAATGCAGGAGGGCCTTGCACGGGGAGCACCTAGCGAGGTCCTCCCCCTCAGGATGCTCTTCTGAAAAGGACATTTCTGAGCTGCTCTCCAGTTCACAGCCTAGGCATCACTGTGGGCTGTGGGGGAGAGGACTGCAGCCTGGAAGCCTTCTCTCCTCCCGCGCCTGGCTTGACCTGCTCCGGGAGCCTCTCCTTCCACGGCCGACCCTTCTCCTCCATGCTGGCCAGGGCTGGAGGGTGCGCGTGGCTGTTGCGAGCTCCGAAAAGGGCTGGGCGCCTTTCCTCCGGCTCCTCTCCTTGTCGCTGAGCACCTCTCTCGCCTGGGGACCAGACACCACTGAAAGTTCAGTGGCAGCTGTTTGGCATTTACATTTTAACACAGTGCAAGGTTATTTGATCTCCTCTAGTTAATAACCTTGACTTATGGAATGATAGCAGCAATGTCTCAGTCCCTTTTCCTGCCAGGATTCCTGCTGCTGGGGGTGATGAGTGAGCACAGACCCCTCTCCCCAAGACCCGCAGTCTCCTTGTCCCACAGGGAAGGAAGAGCACCCTGCAAGACTAGAGAAATCCAACAGGCTGTGCCTGCGCCCGGGTCTCCCGTCAGCATCCCCCCTACTTCCTCTCTCTGCGGAACAGGACCCCTGGCTCTGGTCCCTTCCTTCGGGCACCACCCTTTTCCCGCCTCTCGCTGTCCTCCTCAATCCAGGACCACAGCTAGAATGGGCTGCAATCTTGATTTGTCTCCTCTCTGTGCGTCCTTCCCGGCAAGGGTTAACTCTGTGTATAAAATTGATTGCGATTTTAGTAATTCGGTATAATCACAGTCTACCAGCAGGTTGCTTTTCCAGCAGGAGGGTTTGGAATTATTTTCTGGAGTTTGCAATATAGAACTTAAATTAAGCCTCAGAAGTCAGGGGAGCTCCACAGCATCCCTAATGTGGTGCTAAATTCTCAGCAGCACAGTCTCCGTATTAAAGCCTTTGCTGGCAATTAGGTTCATTAACTATCACAATACCTTATTTATTACTCGTCGTGCCATATGGTTTCCCAGCTAAAGAATGGCGCCTGTTCTCCTACAGACCATTTGGCATCATAAAAATGTTAACAAATAATATTATGGCTCTCGGGGGCACAAGGCCTCGCTGGGTTCCGGGTCTGAGCGGCGGGAGAGAATATGAAAACATTTTTCTTCTATGGCGAAATAAAAAATTCCTCCAGACAGAAGTATTCAAAGAATATCGCACTTGCATAACATAAATGGGAGTTTTATTTACTCCCATAATGGTTAAGTCAATATTTGCATCAGCTAGGACTTTCACTCATCTTCCCCTCCACTTTCTTTTGGGGTTGTTTTCACTTCCGTGGTTCCCCCTCTGACTTCCCGACTTCCGGGGCACCAGGCCAGCCGCAGCCAGCGCCACCCAAGGCGAGGAGGGGAGGTGCCCATGCGGGATTCTCCCATGATTCACCGGTGCTCGCGCCCTACCGCAGCTCGGCCACCTGTGTGCGGCTGCCTTCTCCGCTCGAACCCTGTCTCAGGGCTTCCTCTCCCAGACAGCGAGTGTTCTCAGCAGAAACTGGGAAGTGACACGTGGGTCATTGTTGGCCTGTGATGCACAGACATTGTGCTGCCCGGGGCTGGCCTGTCCTCCCACGTGGAAGGTGGCCGTGCAGGCGGTCAGAGCAGGAAGTGAAACCCCAGGAGGACCGGAGAGATGTGCCAGTCTGAGAGCGTCATCTCGAGAAGGCAAAGCATGCCGCTCTTCCTTATCCCCTGGATGTGGAAGAGCAAGGCAGATGCCTGAGGGATCTAAGCAAAAAGGAGGAAACCCTCTGCCGACTCGTCAGTGCAGGAAGCAGGTGCCCTGGCTGTGAGGGGCCCCTCTCTTCCTGGCCATGGCCTGCCTCTGAAATGTGCAGTATCCAAACCAGGTTCCAGAGACCACCAGGTGATTTACCTTCTCCCAGAGGGCTCCTCCGACCTGGGGGGAGACGTTCCTTGGGAAGCAATACAATTTAATGGTTAACATTATAAACACTGGAGCCAGACTCCCTCGTTCTGCATCCCAGCATTGCCATCCACCAGCTGTGTCACCTTTTATGGCTCAGTGTCCTCATCTGTAAAACGGGGCTTACGTCAGTACCCACCCCTGCAGTGTTGTTCCGAAAACTAAAGGAGTTGATCTCTCAAAGGGTCTAGGGTAGTAGCCGCACAAGGCAAGGGCTGTCTACACAGGGGTGGCTCTGATTAGGAGCTAGTCTCTTGGCTTATTGCTTTCCTTTGCTCTGATATTTCCTCTAATTCTTTTGAGATATCTGGGAGAAGGAAGCTTCGCAACCACACTGCATTATCCCCAAATCCTGATTCTGACCCTGAGATCAAACCATGTCTGCAAGGGCAGGGCCAGGGTGACATCTGCCCCCATCCACACACCACTTCCTCCCCTTTGATGATGCGTTGTCATCTGAGGCTCACAAATGCAGTGCCCACCCCTGCACACACTACTCAAGCTGCCTACTACCGACCCCAGAGGGCTGTGGCTGATGGAGACCTGATTAGAATCTTAGACTGAGAATGTCAGGCCGGATGAGACCTTAGAGCTGACCGGAGAAGGTAACGACGTGGCCAGGGTCACAGAGCTAGAAAAGGGCAGAAGCAAGTCACTAGACTAGGTGCCCACCCCGCCCCCAGCTCCATTTGGCAGATGGGTAAGGATGAGAACAGCGCGCAGCAGAGGAGAACTTGAAATAAAACAAATGCCATTAAGTGTCAGTTACACGCAGAGCCCAGAAACAATCTGGCCCCTTGTCGGAATCAGCGGATGAAGCTTTGGGATGAGCTGACTGCTGGAGCGCTGCCCCTCGTGCCCAGATAGCTGGGCCAGGGTCCCGAGAAAGAAACAGATGAATCCCAGTGAGGACAGTGTCACAGGAAGCCTGTTCCTGTTCCCAAGAGTCTGCATCACAACTCGAGGTGTGGGTGACTGACTGCTCCACCCTGTTGGCCCCGCTGCTTCCTCGTGATCTGTCCCTCCATCCAAAGGCTCTTGGCTTCCTTTTCTGCTGGTTTTCTCCCACTAGTTGCAGTGACTAGTTTGTTTCCCCTTTACTTCTCCGAGAGGTGGCCCCTTGGGGAAACTCTTCCAGGAGGCAGGTGCAGGGTCTTTGGTTATTCAGTGACAATGTGCAAAGATGTGTGTGCGCACGTATATGTGTGTGCACATATGTGCACGCATGTATGTGTGCAGGTGTGTATGCAATTGTTTATGTGTGCACATGTGTTTATGTGTGTGTGTTTATGTGTGTGCGCATGTGTATGCATATGTGTCTGTGTGTATGTCTGTGCATATGTGTATGTATTGTGTGTATATGTGTGTACATCTATGTATGTGTATATGTGTATGTGTGTGGGTGTGCATACTCCCACATGCACAGATACAAGCATCTGTGAAGCCTCGGCACGCGCATAGCCCAGTGATACATTCTCCCAGGACATGTCATCAGATTTCCAGAACTGACTTTTCACTTTCTAGGTCCCCCACTTACTGTGTGTCTTCGGGCATGTCTCCCAACACCTCTGTACCTGTTTTCCCGCATTCGTGAGTGGGGACAATCACAGGACTCGCCTCAGCACACAGCTGTGATGGTGGTCCTGTAATACACACTCAGTAAACGCTATCTATTGTAAGTGTAAACAGCTGGTACTATAATCATTCTATTACATACGATCATCTACCAGGTCAGGTTCTATCAAGTATCTACCTATACGTTTCAGACGTCTGATTTGTCTGTGTATCGTGTCCTTAGATCCTCAACAGCAACCTGTAAGGAGAAGTCTCTTCTCCTCTTTACAGAAGCGTGTCTGAGGCTCAGAGAGGACCCGGGCCGGCAGATGCAGCCTTGACCCCAAGTCTGATGCTCATTCTAACATAGGGTATTGACCTTCCTCTGCTCCCTGGAAGGACAGGCCTGGGGAGTGCAAGGCTCCGCTTCCCCTGGGAACCCCATGAGGGCTGAAGCACTCCCACACCCTGTCCCACTCCCAAGGGTCACGCTGCCCCCTGATGTCGCCTCTGCCCAGCTCCCTGGGCAAGTCCGGGAAGGGGAGGGTCAGACCTGGGGTGGGTCCGGCCAGGGCTGTGTCCTCCAACCAAACCTTCGGGGGAGGAAGGGCAGAACATGAGGAGTAAATTTACCAAAAGCTGAGACTATGAGCAAGAGAAAAGACTAGGAGTAGAGGATCAGGAGATTGTGTTCAGGAACATTAGACAGAGACCAGAGAGAAGTGGGTAATTTTAATCCCATGCAGCTGCTGGAAATTAATTTAATTGTGCCGGTGCTGGCTCTTCTCCCTTCCAACCCATTTCATCGAGGATGGAGTGCAGAGCCTGAAGAGAACAGCCCAGCCGGTCCGGGAAGCCGTGGGTACCGCAGCCCTGGGCTGACTTAACCCACCCCGCAGCTGCTGCCAGAGTGATGGGTAAGCTGGCCTTTTTTCAGTCTAGACTTTTCTCTCCTTGAAGGGGGACTGAGGTAAGACAACAGGAAGAACTTCCCAGGAGACGAATGTGAACTCTGCTAATGGGCGAAAGGCTGCAAACTATCTTCTCTTATTCTTATTGATGGGACCTTTTTATTCTCGAGTCTTTTCCTAGGGTCTGAGTTCCATCCAGATGCAGCCACAAGCTCAGGAAACAGGACCCTCCACAGAAGTCAGAACCAGCACCAGGGACTCGCTGTCAGGAGCATGAAATCTTAACCACTGGTGCTCAGACACTGGGCTCAGGCGCGCACTGGAGGACGGACATTCTCAGCCATTTTCAGACGCTGACATCACAGCGCCCTGCCCTGGCACACGCCCATTATAAGCGAGCAAATGGCCCAGTTTGACCCAAGAGCTCTCAATCCTGGCTTCACGTTAGAATGACCTGGGGGGCTTTAAAAAAAAAATCAACGCCGAAGGCCGACAGTCGAACCTAACCGGCCTGCGGTGTGGCCTGGCCAAGGGTATTTTCAGAGCTCCCAGGTGATTGGACTGTGTGCAAAGTAACCCTGGCTGTCCACTCTGGCCCAGCGTCCTGTCAGTTCCACCGTGTGACCACTAGAGGTCAGCAGGGCTTGGAGGAAGTGGCAGCGGGTGGCCGGCCGAGCCCCGCCCCGCGCTCGGCTGTCGGGGGCGCGACGGTCCAGCGCTTCTCGCCCCTGCGGCCTTGAGCGGATGGAGGTCCGGCGCTGACTCGGCTCCGGGCTAAGAGCCGACACCGCGAGGGGGCGGAGGCGGCCTGCTGGCAGGATCAAGGCCTGGGAGCCACAGAAAGTCAACTTCACTTACAAGATTTTTTTAAAAGTATCCCTGATTAAAAGCTCTGAAGCCAGGCCTCCTGCAGCGAGCGCCTCTCGGCATCAGGATTCCTCCACCTGGTCACCGCCGCGCTCCGGTGCAGGCGGGCGCGCTCTGACGGTGGGCACAGTCGTGCCCTGCGCACTGACAGCCTCCATCAATAAAAGGAGAAATATTTTGCCTTTTTTGTAGGCGGAGCCAGCGTTTGGATTCCAGGGGTTGTTTATTTTGACTCACTGCTGCCGTTGCTGGAGAAGAGGGAAGCAGAAAGTCCCTTTACTTTGGCTAAGATGTGGCACGCAGAACCGCACGGAGCCCAGGTTTCAGATGAGCAAATAGAATTGAACTCGTGGTTGAATCTTCTTTCATCATGTCCAAGAAGGATCATGTCAAGGGTGGAGAGAAAGGATGATCCGCCCCCCGCAACATTTCAATTTAAGAGAAAAGAAAGCAAGGGGAACCCACTTTCTTTCTTTTTTTTTCTATGTAAGAATTTATTTGTTAATAGGATCAGTGACGCACAGTAAGGAATTTCATCTTTTCTTGCCGTGCTTCAAGGTAAAATTGTATAATAAAATAACCAAATTGTATTTAAAAAATCAGTCCAGAGCTCCTGATAATTGTTTTTTTTTTTTAACCCACTTTCTATTGACAATATTTGATCTCAAAAATGAAAAACGCGGAGAAGCCTCCCCCCTCCCCCCGCCCCCGGCTCCTTCCAGTTGCCGGTTGGGGCTCCAGGACACTCCTTGGCACACTGCCCATGCGTGCTCCCAGCGCTGTCCCCAACTCGGGGTCCCGATTGCTCCTTATAAAGTCCACCCAGCCCTCTAAGCTGAGGAGCAGCTTGACGGCAGAATAAGTTCCTGGCACTTAGTAGGTGTACAACAGACATCTGTCATAGCAAAATGATTGGTGCCAACCTTATTTTCAGTCTAACTTGCATGGTATCTAAAATCAACCCACAGCGACATTTTTCTAAATCTTTTTCTGTTCAGCCCCAAATACCCTCCCATTCTTAAGCCTCAAGCATTTGGGGGAAATTTGTTTAAAAAAAACACAGATTCCTGAGCCTCACAACCCTAAGAAACAGTGTCTGGGGAGGTTTTAGGGTGGAGTTCGGGAACAGGCATTTTTGACATCGGCCTCAGGTGATTCTGAAATTGTCAAGCGGATGAGCCCGTCCCTCCCTTCCAACCCCCCAACTCCTTGCCTGGGCTCTTTACCCAACCTTGACTTCAGCCTGGTCCAGGGAGATAGGCCAGGACGGGCTTCATGCTTCACAGGGACACCAGTCCTCCCATACAGCCAGCAGGGGGCGCTGTAGAGTGCCCTTCTCACCTCCTGCAGAGAGACCCTGGGACTCTTCCACTTGGTCTGTTCACTCTCAGAAGTACAGCTTCCTCCTTTTCTCCTCCCATCTTATGCTAACCCTTCCTAGGATTCCCTTACCACCCCCCGCAGCTGGGGCAGGACAAACACGCCAGGCCTCCATCCCAGTATGGGACAATTGTGGGGGGTCCTGGAAACTACACTTGGGGCCCTCCTGGATGTGGTTCTGGGTCTCAACCTGGCCCTCAATGGAATGGAAGGATCCAAGGCAGTCGGAGGAGAGAGGGGTCTGAGGGCCTAGAGTTTAACCTGGTCGGCACCCGGCCACTGCCTGGGCCTCCACCAGAACCCTCCTCCCGACATGATCAGGGTGAGTCCTACAGGCCATTGTCCCTTCTCACAAAGACACGGTCAGAAGGGCCGCCCTGCAGGGAGCCATCTCCAGGAGGCCAACTAGGTTAGGGGAAGAAAAAAACCTATTAAAAAAAAAAAAAAAACTACAATTATTGAGCACTTACTACATTGGACTAGACACCTTAATATGTTACATTAAAACTCATACTCAAACATTGAAAAGTAGCCACACAAATGCCATTATTCTCTCCATTTTACAGATGACACAGAGAGTTTAAATAATTTGCCCAGGACACAGCTAGTAAGTGGCAGAGACTGGATTTGAACTCAGATCTGTCTGGCCAAAGCTCCAAAGCTCCACCTCAGAAAAAGAAGGCAGAAGCTCTGGTTACTCTGCCCAGGGCTGTTCGTGCAGAAGCTTCTAGACCAAGTACCCAGGGCCACCAAAGTTCTTTGGACTGCTTGACACCCAGAAACCTGCACTGACTCCAAAACACAAAGGGAAAATGACAGACTTTAAATGTTTAAAATCACTTATTTAAATGATAGCAGAACAACAGTAGACCATTGCATCTCACATAGAGTTTTATACAAATGCTGTTTATGAGGGCCCTATGCAAATCCCGATGTCCTAAAGAGCTGAGCCCAGGGGCTGCCACCCCAACCCTCGGGTCCCATCCATCTCTCAACACCATCACCTGCCCAGGCTCCTAGGCTAGAAACTGAAGGAATGCAAAGAGGACCAGAATAGACATCAGGAGATCCTGCTTGGAGCCATCTCCTGATAGCTACTCTGATTTCAGTTTTCCTGCCTGCAGAAGGGGGTTATAGATGTGTCCTACCTGACTCCCCAGTACTCATCAGGCACCAATAAAAACAGCTTTGAAAAGTATAAAGTCCCGTAGTCTGTCCAAAGGGCCTGGATGGTAAAGGATGATAGATAATCTCTCAAAATAGAAGATACAGTTTCAAATCAGAACAAGAAAAGTATAAATAATTTTCATATGTAAAAAAAAAATTCCCAGTGTGTTCTGTAATTCTGTTCCATCCCAGATCTTGGGGTGGGGGGAGCTCAGATTTCATGAAGACGATTACTAACACTTACATAGCCCCTTACATTCCTTATCCTGTTCAACTGGCCTAACTAGCTTATGAAGTTAGGAGGACTAGCTCTTTCTAGTCCTCTGGCACAGATGCAATGTAACTGGGACGCAGAGAAGAGGGGTGGCTTGTTCAGGGTCTCTCAAATAGTGAGAGCTACAGGTGGTAAGGCCAACCTCAACACCAGCCCTCCCAGCTGTCTGACCTCGGGCGACTTATGTAACTCTCTGGGCCTCAACTTTCTTACTTGGAAATGGGTATAATAGGGATCATCTTTAGAATGGGTACACAGCAGTCATACTTAGAAGGTTAAATGAGAAAAAGCCTTAAAAAAACACTCAGCACAGCTACTATTTCATTAGTGCTCAGCAAATGAGGTATTATTATTACTGATTATTGCTATGGTTATTATTATCCAGCAGGCATGGATATCCTTTCCTCTCTAAGCCTCTCTCAAACCGACACATACATTAATTTTCTTTCCAGGAAAAAAGGTCTCAGATCTGAGCTCCTTGGGGAGATTGGGCCAAAATGTCAGCCTGACTTTGGATTGATTCTCAAGATCATGCAAAGAAGACAGAAAAGTTAGACACGGAGGAGGAAGGAAAACAAACACAAGAGAACTTAGATCAAAAGTGGGGGATGGGGAGGAGAGCCAGGCGGGAGGCAGGGCTTGACCAGTACGACATCCCTCACCCTGGCAGCCTGGGAAGACTGATGCCAAAGGGCAAAGTCTAAAAATGGGCCCTGGATGAATGGGGAAGCCCCAGGGTACTTGGGAACCTGGTTTCATTACCAACAACTGGGTAATCCACATTGTCACAGGCAGATATTAACAAGTTAGTTCAAAGCCTGGAGTCACACTTAGCCTGGCTATAAAGTCAGCGTTACCCGGGCTGAGGACTGGCGGTCAGCTTCCCGACACAGACCCCTTCAGTGCGGAGAGTGTGGGGAGGAGTCCTGGGAGGCCCTGGCTAGCTGGCTTTCTAGGTCCCAACCCTCTGCCTTGCACTCACCTCCTAGATCGGGGACCCCTCTGGCCACCCGTACTGAGCTGGGTTCACATCAGCTTTGCTCCAAGACTTAAGCCATCTTAAGCGTAAGTGACCTTGGAGTTAGACTTTGAAGGGCGAATGATTTTGGCCTGGACAGACAGGGAGGGGTCCCTAGGCAGAAGGCACAGCCCATCCCAAGCTGTGAAATCATGACAATATTTCTGAGGCAGGATAGCACCGATGTGTGAAGGTCTTAAAGACCATGCCTGGTAGTTTAGGCCTTTAAAAAAAATGTAGGCCATGAGAAGTGGTGCTGAAGGGTTTGCAGTCGGGGAGTGACAGACTGGTCCTTTAGACAAATAACTGCAGTGGCCATTTGGAGGGGAGGTTGCCAAGAGGTGGCTAGAAGCTCGCTGGCAAAGAGAGCCAAATCCTTCCCAAGAGCAATCAGCCTTCTCATTATTCTGATGATATTTCTAGACAAAGAAGGATTATATGACAGAGAGAGAAAGGGACATAAAACTCACAGGAAGTTCCAATGAGCAGGGCCAGGACTAGAAGGGGCAAGCGTGCTGCCCGAGGTACAAAATTTAACGAGGCATCTCTTAGAATCCTGCAGAAGCCAGGAGAGTGATGCCTCCTTAAACTCTGTACCTGTTTTCTGTGCCTCCCCCGCCTCCCTCTGGTCCTGGCTCCGCTAAGAAACCTATTATTCCCGGCCCCATCTGTAGGTGGGCGCTGGTGACCTCTCCACTGGGGGGGGGGGGGTGCGGGGAGCTGGCAAACCTGTGTTCGTTTGTAGACGGTTAAAGGCAGAGGCAAGAGCATCTGCTGCAGGGTGAACTGGATCCAAGGTCACCCTGACTGGTTGATCTCAGTCAAGCCGTTGAGCCTCAGGAGTTCGGTTACCCTCACTGAAGAAACGGTAAAATGAGGCGAAAGAGCTGTACACATTCCAGGCACTGTCACGCATCCTGCCTTCTCCTTGGTGGGCACAGCCTTAGAGAGCGGGGGCACCACGATGCATGAGAAGGTTTCTTCCGGAAGTGGTGTCAGTAAGCATAACTGCCGTGCCGTCGGTCCCGCGACCTCAGAGCCTGCGGAAGGACAGACGCCTCGTCTCTGCCTGGCTGTTAATTACTTAGGCGTGAACCTCTCATTCTCAGAAACGAGCTATCTGTTTGTTTTAAAAGTCTTTCTGGGGAGAACAACAACAACAACAAAAGCAGAAGCACATTTCTTGTTTCGTTCTTTCACTCTTTGAACAAATATTTATTGGAAGCCTACTTTGAACCAGCATCCTCCTGGTGCTTTGGATACAACAACCTGAAAGAAAGAGTCCAGCCCTCTGCCCTCGTGAAGCTTACGCTATGTAGAAGGGGGCTCCGGGGAGGGGAGCCAGGAAACAAACAGGCAGGTCAGATAAACAAAGGAAACAATTTCTGGCAGTAACAAGTGCCATGAAAACAATAAAACAGGGCAAAGGACCCAGGGGGCAGGAGGCAGCTCCAGATAAGGCAGTGGCAGGGAGGATTTCTCTGCCGGAAGTGCTGTTCGAGTTCTTAAAGTGGAAACAAGTGCATTGCGTGATGGGAGGAAGGCTTGCAAGTGGGTGGGAGGGGATGGAGGGGAGACATCAAGTGCAAAGGCCCTGGGGTGGGAACTAGCAACCTTTCATTATGTCATCTGCTTTGGGTCAACTGTACAGGGTTTGGGGCAGGATTTTCTGAACAAGAGAGGAACAAATGTGTTCCTAGGCCTGATTCAAAGCAGCATATCTATATGGGTATCTGTATCTGTATCTAACTCTCCATCTGCCTCTCTGTACCAAGGATGCCTTATTTGGGTCAGCCAAATACTCCCATAGCTACCTGCCTCCCTCCCCCACTCCTTCCTCTCTGACCTGGCTACAGCTTCACCACTGATGTTTCCTTTCCTTTCTAGAACCCACAGACAGCCATTACTGACAGAGGCACCTTACTATTTCCTGCCCAAACCAAAGCCTGGTTTGTTCTCCATTTTGCCTGCTCCCATGAGGAGGCAGCAGGTTCCCCAACATCTGGGTTCCCTCTTGATGGGAGGGAACAATCCAGACAGACCTCTCCCCTAAATGCACCCACATCATCCCTTCTCCCGGTCAGAAGGTGCTGGCACCTAATTTCAGTGTAGCTGATAGAGTTCACGGAGTATGAGAGATCTCGTAGCTAGAGGTGGCTTGGCAATAAAAGTCCAGTATTTTCATGTTCTCCACAGGGGAACTGAGGCCCCGAGGAGGGGGAAGTAACCTGCTCAAAGTCAGGCAGTCGGTTAGGGACAGGTGTTAGGGTTCTTCTCAGAGAGCAAACATTTTTAAATGGCCAGAGATCTTTTCCATACAATATCTCCATTCTTACAGAGGAGACCAGTGAAGCACAGAGAGGTTAAGTGGCTTGCGTAGGGTTACACAGGAAGTGTCTGGCAAAGCTGGCCTCGAATCCAGGTCTTCTGACTGGAAAACAGAGTTCTTCTGATTTCACCATGCTCTCTCCAATCTTGCCTAACAGAAAATCAACAACATTCCACAATGTTCCAAAGAGATACTGAGGGAGGAAAAAAGTTACCATTCTTCACGGCTACTTTTTTTCTTTGTTACTGAAGGCACTCAACAGGCAGGAAACTCAGAACATAGAACATTCTCTTTCTAGAAAGACAAAATATTAAGTCTTTGAAAAGAGCTTCCACACAGTCAAATATTGGTGCAGTTTATTTGAATGCTTTCTCTGGAGAGAAATTCGCCTCTGATGGCTGGAGCTCCTATGGAATGGGACTTTATTTCAGAAACCAGAGAAACCCATAATTTGCAGTAGACTCTACAGTCGATTTATAGTCTTTCCTGCTTTTCACCAAATTTCTCTTCCTGGTAACATTTTTGGCATTTTAATTTTAGACATAAGTGAGGAAATGGGAGAGGGTTTTTTTTTTCAGCTGAAGTCTAACATATATATCACTAGAATCATAAACAGTCTTAACCTATTTGCTTCTTTCACACAGGGTATAAAAGATGGCTTTGAAAAGAAAAGACTGGGCAGGGTACAGACCTCCTCTCTTATCTTCCTGACCATAGGGAATTGCCCTCAGCTTCCCTAAGCTTTGGGTGCAGGCAGAGGGGTGTCCAGGAAAGAGACAGTCCGGGGAAGCCAGTATACCTAGGTTTACCTCCCAGTTCTGTCCCTTATGAACTGTGAGCTCTTGGCCAAGCTCCTTAACGTATTTGAGGTCACAGGGACCTCAGGCGACTTCATTATACAGAGGAGGAAACCGAGATTTGAGTCAAGCAATCTGGCAAATTTTGCATCCTTACTAAAAGACAGATCTGGGTTTGAGACCCACCTAGTCTGATTCCAAACCCCAGATGGCATGGCACGCACTGCTTCTCCATAGGACTGTCACCATTACGAATCCCCAAAGGAACACGTTCATGGATTGTGCATACAGGAATCATGACTCTCAACAACAGGATCAATTTCAAACTATGTCAGAATGGATATATATGTGTGTGTATAAATATGCAAACACACACGTAGATACAGAGAATGTATCTTCAGATGTATGTTACATGCTTCTAACTGGGCACATTGGGAAAGATGACACACTTCTTACAACTATATGACTATTATTGCTGGCTCCTGAGCCACAGGGGAATCTCAGCCTCACTGCTCACCACTCCCACCAGTTCTGACCTCAAATTTTCTTCTCTACCTTCACCACCTTGTTGAGCTTGTTTTGAAAATCGAGCCTTCCCTCTATGAGTAAGATATGCCATAACCGAAGACTTCGACAAGATCGCTGCTCTGAATCCCCAAGAGGTGGGTGCTGTTGTCATGCCCATTTGACAGCTGAAGAAGCTGAAACAGAGAGATTTTCAAGGGAATTTCACAAGATTTCCAAGAATGACTGAATGGCTTCAGTGCCATTCAGTGACTTCAATTTCATTCTTCAATGAAAGGGCTCTGGTCTCAAGTCCTGGCTCCAACTGAATGTATGGCTTTGGGAACACGGTTCTGCCCCTCCACTCTGCTTCTTCTCCTGTAAAATGGTGAGACTGAACTAGATGATGTTTCAGTATTGACTCTATCAGGCATTTTGAAGAGGGCAACCATTATTTGATGGTCTAAACTCTACTTTGATCATCAAGAAGCTAACTATCTTTTGGTGCAGCCATTAAGGAAATTGGTATGGAGATGTGTTAAAAAACTAAAAATAGACTTGCCCCATGATCCAGCAATCCCACTCCTGGGCATATATCTGGAGGAAACTGTAATTCAAAAAGACACCTGCACCCCAATGTTCATAGCATCACAATTTACAATAACCAAGACATGGAAGCAACCTAAATGTCCACTGACAGAGGACTGGATAAATAAGTTGTGGTATATTTATACAATGGAATACTACTCAGCCATAAAAAAGAATAAAATAATCTCATTTTCAGCAATATGGATGGACCTGCAGATCATCATTTTAAGTGAAGTAAGCCAGAGAGAGAAAGAAAAATACCATATGCTATCACTCATATGTGGAACCTTAAAAAAAGACACAAATAAACTTCTTTACAAAACAGAAAGAGACTCACAGACATAGAAAACAAATTTATGGTTATCTGGGTGGAAAGGGGTGGGAAGCGATAAACTGGGAGATCGAGATTTGCAGATACTAATTACTATATATAAAATAGATAAACAAGAATTTTCTACTGTATAGTGCAGTATTCAATATCTTGTAGTAACTATAATGAAAAAGAATATGAAAAGGAATATATGTACATATAGGTATGCCTGAAACTTATGCTGTACACCAGAAATTGACACAACATTGTAAACTGACTATACCTCAGTTGAAACCAAAAAAGTACTCTTATAAAAGTGAACTGTCTTGCCTTCTAGTCATGCCTAATGCATATGAATGGGAAGAAGGACCTGGTGGGTCCTCATTTAAAATAAATGTAACAGCTCTACCTATATTTTGTATTAGCTCACTTCTTCATTTCCTCCCTTCAACCTAGAAGAGGCAGGATGTGGAAGAAGAAGATCAGTACGTACCATCTCTTTACAACCAGCGTGTTCAGAATCCTTTAATCACTTCCTTCTGGGACTGGGCTCCCTTCTCTTGATTCCTGCATGGAGGTCTTTTCCTAACTTCTGTCACTACGGAGGAAGTTCCTTGGTAAAGATCCTCTCCAACTTTTCCTCTTCTGCTTCCCCAGTGGGTTATCCTGGAAAACTGCTTTTTCCTTGGTGTTTGTAGGGAATTGTGAAGAAACTCTGGCCGTGGGGACAGCTGCTAGCAGACCTGCACTCTTGGTCCGCAGCAAGTGGGTGAGGGTCCCGGAGCCCCCTCGCTCCACCAACTTCTAATGGCCTGGTGGTTAGATGAGAAAATCTCAGTGGTTTACAAATCTGCTTCAGTCTGCCTCCTTCCCTTCTGTCGATGAAGACATAACTCTGCCACCAGGAATGGAAATTAATCCAAAGCAGTGGAATTCACGGCAGTGGGTCCAAGTGTGGCCCCTGGAGTTTGGGAGCTGGTCGCCTCTTGTTAACTGTGTGGCCAAAAGAAGGCTGCTTTTTTTTTTTCTCTCTTAGTTTCCTTAGCTGTACAATGGGAATAATAACAGTACCCACCTCATGGGATTATCTGGGGGAGTAAAGGAGAAGACGTGTGTGGCAGGCCAGCACCCTGGGTTACTAGTGATTACTCTGCAAGCAGTATTCGATCCATGCCATGGCAAAAATAAATCGAAGGCATGACTTAATCTGTTTAAACCTATTAAATCACATTCATTCCACATGAACTACAGTTTATCACCCTGTTGGCAGGGCCCTCTCTCCAAGAGACTGTGGGAAGGGGCTTAACAAAATCAGAGGAAATGGAGAGGTCAGATTCGGGTTTCTTTGGTTACTCTGTTATCTTTGCTCACAAGCAAATTCAGGGTGGTGCCTGTCTACTTAGATGCCCCCTCCCTTCCCTACCCCCTTTTATTTTGGGGAAAAAAAAATGAAGCAATTATACAACCCCCGCCCCCACCTGCCCCTTCTGATTCCAGCCTTGGTTATTGGAGTATAACCTTCTGAGGGCAGAATTAGATTTTCTTTGACTACATATTTCACCCCTTAAGGGATCACAGGTACATTTGGATTTGTAACAAAGAAGCCAGGCAAACACCCCAAGGCTCCGGGTGTGGCCTCCTCTCTTCTTAGAGATTCTGCAGAGACTGAATTGTTCAGAAAAGCAAAACAAGCTGCCGGCATTCAGAGGTCTGTCATCCCTGCCCATTCATGATTCATTAACAAGGAAGAAGGTCCCTTTAAGGAAAAGGAAAGAAATATGGACTGGAAGAGAGACAGCTTGCTTATCACTGTCTTCCAGCCCTGCTGCCCTCTGTGACTCTTGGTCTCCAGTATAATTATGCTAAACAGAAATGGTCCGGGTGAGCTAGCTAGCAACTGCCTCTGCAGGTTACAGCTGGGTAACTTAGCCTCTGACTGTTAAAAAAAGTTGTGAATATCAGGGCACCCCTAGAACAAGACTTCCGCAGCTTTCCCACAATGCCCCTTCCTATCCCCAGCCAAATGCAACAGAAGACATCCAACCACTTCACCACTGTTCCCCCCAACCCCGGCACAAGCGATGACTCACCCCAGGCTGGTGGACTGGAGCCTCTTTCCAAGGCCAAAGTGAGCAACACACGCAGACCGGGTGGAAGTGGGTGGGTGGGAGTCTACAGTCTGCACCTGCCCCACCCTGGGTTTCTCGCAGACCCCCTGGGCTCGTGAGCGCCATCCTAAAGGTTAATAATAATCACAGCAGGCAGCCCATCACTGCCTCCCTATCTGGCTGAGAGGTTTACAACTTAAGCTCATGGCAGAGGGAGAAATTGGCTCAATCACTTGGAGTAATGGTACATGGAGAGCCAGTTGGGCATGACCGCTATTTAACTCAAAGAAACCAGGCTGCTGCGCTTAGCGGACCTACACGCTGATAAACACGTCATGCTCCGAGGTGAGAATGAACACCACCCCCTTGCGCTCCCTGCCTCGCTCTGCCTTCCCCTGCTTGCCCCCATCTCTGCTGAATAAATGAAACAAGACTCGGAGAACAGGGCTACACACAGATGCACGCAGCTACCATTATGTCAATAATCACAGGTCCCCCTTCATTCTTTTTTTTTAGTTTTTAAAATTCATTTTCCAGTTTAATTAGGTGGAATTATTACAGTTTGACTGCACATATACATCATATTGCACGTAAATACATGTGTACAGTATCCTGCACATATTTTTAGTTGACATATATAAATATTTTTTATTTTTTATATAATTACATACTTTACAAAAAATATGATCATTGTTTCTAAGAACAGATTAGAGCTTTAGCTTTTTATACTTACATGGTTATCAAAGGAATAAAGCCAACCACAAAGTAGGAATCAACAGAATGTGGTAATCCAATCATAAAGGACCCGTCAAATGTGCTTGCACATATCCCCTTCATTCTTTAAAAAAAATTTTTTTATTACTTTTTTGTTGTTACATTTTAGGGAAGGGGGAGTGATTAGGTTTATTTGCATACTTATTTATTTTAATGGAGGACCTGGGGATTGAACCCAGGACCTTGTGCATGTTAAGTACACACTGTACACTGAGCTATATACCCTCCCCCCTTCCCCCCCACTTCATTCTTTTAAAGAGATTTAACGTTTTTTCTCACAACACCTTACCCCAAATATTTATAATAAGGCATTTTGTCAAGGGCAGGAGGGAGAGAGAACCAGACATCATTGCTAATAATAGCTAACATTTTCGGATCTTTTATTGTGGCCAGGTACCCCTTGGGCATCCTCCTAGCAGCTCTAGTGAGGTGGACACCATAATTGTCCCCAGTTTACAGGTGAGGACAGTGCAGCTCGGAGAGTTTAAGTAGTGGACCAAAAATCACCCAGGATCTAGGAAATGGGAGGTGGCCTTTGAACACAGACTTGTGTGAGTAAATCAGAGCCCAAGTTCTCAGCTTTTTTGTTACCCTGGGGATTTATGGGACAAAGGAGAAAGTGGAGGACGACATGATCAGTGGCTTAACAGTGTTCTCAACCAGTCCTTTTTTTATTCCTCAAAAGCTTGGAGAGGTCCACATTACGATGCCCTCCCATCTGCCTCCCCCAGCAGGCATGCTGCTTTCCCACCACAAACAAGATCTCAACTTTACCACATGCCAAGTACTGCACATACAAAAGTAAACCCCACCATCATCTTTGTCACCAAGGAGCTGACAGTCCAGTGGAAGAGGGAGCTAAAGAAAAGTGGACTCAGGAAGAAGGGTGAACAAGAAGCTGTCGAGGGGGTGCTGCTCCAGCAGCGAGAACGCAGACTCAGACCAGGACCAAGAGGAGCGGAAGCCGCAGCTGGAACCCAGTGGCGCCCCCAGCAAAGCCTTCAATGGAGCCGAGCCCAGCCACCACGGCCTGCCTTCTGCTCGCGCAGATGAGCAGGCGCTGCTCTCCTCCATCCTCACCCAGACAGCCCGCAGCATCATCGACATGTCTGCTGCAGACACCCAGGGCGTGGAGCAGCCTGAGTACATGGGCCAGACGAGGCAGTACAACCGCCACCTGGTTGTGCTGAGCAGCAGCCGGACCCCCTGCAGGAAGCTGCCACCAGGTGCCGGCCAGCGAGCCCGTCCCCTTCTCTGACTTGCAGCAGGCCTCCAGGAGAGCTGCTTACGCCTACAGTGCACTTTTTTGGATCCGTGTGAACACCGAAGAGGAGCTGGTTGTGGTTTGGGGTTCCGTGAAGAGAGGGGGTGCCTGAACAGCTCTTCTCCTCCCCTCTTCACCCCGTCTCCACCCTGCCCACCCTGGCCCCCTCACTGTGGCTTATTCAGTACCCTAACCTGCTGCTAATAACTGAAGAACGTGGAGGAGGAGGAGAAGACTGAGGCTAGAAGCCTGAGCAAGTGAGGACGGAGCAAGGGAGGGTAGAACCATTTGGGACTGGCCTTTGATGCCCTGGCCGCAGGTGGGGTGTGGGTGAAAGGGACAGGGCCTGGCAGGTCTTCATCGTCACTGAGAAGGTGGAGGTTCCTGCATCAGGGTGATCACTCGGGGGCTTGTGGGGGGCCTCACTCCTGTCCCCCCTCCCCATGTTGGTGCTCACGTGCACTTCATGAGGGCTTGTGACAGGGTCTGGACCAGCTTGAATTTGAATGAATTGAATTTGTACTTCTGGCACCCTGGATTTTTATATTTTTGGGGGGTTTTTTGGTTTTGCTTTGGTTTGTTATGCTCAATAAAGGAAGTGTATCCAAAAAAAAAAAAGCGGTCGAGAACTTTCCTGGTTTTCCCCTTGGCCCTGCCCACTTAGGATGCTCCATCCTCAATGCACCCACCCTACGTGTCACCTAATTGTCAAGAGGACCTGGGGTTAGCCCCTTGACCCAGGCTGGAGTTCCAGCTCATGTGCATGGTCCTGTTGCTTCTGACAAATGAAACTAGGTATATTAGCTAAGGTCATGCTAGCTACCATAAAAAACAAACTCTAGAATATAAAAGAGCTAAAGACTAGGGTGGCCAGATTTAGTAAAAACAAAGACATCAATTTAAATTTGAATTTCAAATAATTTTAGTATAACTATGTTCTGTGTAACATTTGGGACATATTTATACTAAAACATATTCATGATTTATCTGAAGTTCAGATTTAACTGGATGACCTGCATTTTACTTGCAAGCCTACTCAAGACATCAAAGGTCTGTTTCCTGTCTCTATAAAGTCCACAGTGGGAGTTCCCAGTAGACAGGTAGCTGCTCTCCGAGTTGTGATTCAGGGATCCAGGCTGCTTCCATCTTCATCTCTCAGCTCTCAAGGTGTCTATAAACTCATGAGGTCAAGCCACAGAAAGGGAAAGGGTGTGGAGAATTCCAGGTGGGAGTGTTCATGGGTTGGACCCAGCAGTGGCACAATGGACTTCTGCTCACAATCCAACCATTGGCCAGAACTCAATCACACGGCCTGTACGGAGCAGCCAGGTAAACTGGAAAATGTAATCCAGTCCTCAGGATGTGCTCAGGAAGGCATGTTGAGAACAGCTAGCCAGTCTCTCCCACACGTGGTAACAGCAGAGCTAATATGTCAGTACTGGTGCCTAACGTATGTGTCATACGCTACTTCTGGATTCTGTCGGAATCCTACACCCACTGATGTCTCTAGCAGGGGATCAGATTCCTCCTCTCAGCTCTGGACTGGTTAACTAATGGCCATTTGGGATTGGGAGTCCAAAGCCATTATGGGAGTAATGAGTGCTGTGAATTCATATCAATTCATTTCAGTTCAATACAATTTAATAAATATTTATTAATGCTCCTAGGATATGGAGAAAAGCTTGGTTCTAGCCCCTGAGGGAGAAATAAACTGAAATAGAACCCCATTATATTCTTAAGGAGCTGTATGCAATTAAATTCAACAGCTATCCCACACCCTTATCAATATCCCTTCGATTTTTCAAAGGCTGGTAAAAACCCCATAGGTACAAAGAATTCTGCTCTAAATGTTAGGATGCAGGATGGTCCCTCCTCTCCCAAATTCCTAAAACATTTGCTGACTATGTCCACTGATTCATTCATTCATGCATGCAATTAGCTCATTCATGGACATTTATTGAGACCTCCTCCTTTGACAGTGTGTTGGCTCTGAGGGTTGGAAGTGGGGACGCTAAGTTGAACAAGACTGAGACCAAGCCTTCCAGAAACTCACAATGGAGGGGGTGGTCAGAATGCACATAACTCAGTCAGATACAAGGCAGATGGTGGTCAATGCTGGTAAATGTTTAAACAGTGCTAACGGACTTATGGAGGAGGGAGAAATTAATTCTGATTGGAGGGCGGGGTGGAGAGGATTCCATCAAAGATCCAACAATGCCTTCCCCAAGAGACAAACAAACCTGCCCTGGCAAGGGAGGCTGAGTCCAAGAGTCTGGCTCAAAGCCCACAACAGCCATCACCCGCAGAGCATCCCCCAGTCTTCCACCCACTCAGCCCTAATGGGAAAAAGACAGTAAGCTTTTCTCAAGGGATAACTCCAAGGCAGTCACTCATTTTATCTTAAAAATTCATGCACATTTTGAATTTCACTCCACAGGACCCCAGCGTTTGTTTTGCTGTAATAATTTAAACGTAATTGCTTGAAATTACCTGTCACTGAGTAAAATCATTTCATCTTGGGGCTTGTGTGCCCCCGACATACCACTTCTGTTTGAAGAGTACCTTCTCCAGAAATACTGCTTCCCAGAGCACGTGACTGGAAGTCGGGTTTTCACTTATTTTATCCCTGCCCTCTCCTCCTTGTCAGGATAAGGGAAACATTCCACTGCAAGGACTCTGAGACTAGTCACAGGCTTTGGGAACACACAACACAGTAACCATGGATGAAGCCTTTATTAGATGAACACACTAGCTTTCATACACTCCTCTCACATCTGAAGAGAAATATATAGAATAACGCAACGTGGATGTGAGTTGTATTTCTGGACCATGGTGCTTTAGGTGACACTTCCGGAGTGTGGCACATTCTCCGCACGCCCTTCCAGGTTGTGTGCATGACAGCAGCTCTCCTTTTATAAAACAGCGGCAGTGGATTCAAACCTGTTAAACCACCTCAAAAGTTAAACAGTTAGCTATTTAAAAAGTTAAGCAGGGTAAGAAAATGTTACATACTTCCTCTCTTCCTGGCTTACCTGAAACACCAAAGTGTTAAATGAAAAAAACAAAAAACAAAAAACCACCAAACCCTATTTCTGATGAGGACTTGGGGGTTAATTCTCAGCGAGGCACCCGGGGAATTCACTGTGGGACTCCCATCAGTCACGCCGTTTTGTTTCATGCACACGATATGCACCCCTCGACAGTTACAAAATTTCAGTTTTGAAATTAAGGCCGTCTTTCTCAGAACAAATCAGATTTCAAGAGAACACCCAAACTACTCAGTGTTGGCCTGGGGCCGGATGTGTATCTGAACGGGAGGAAAAAAACGCCTTTCTCTGAAGAGCAGGTGCCCCTGTGAGAGACAGCATTAAAACATTATGCCCAAGAACGGACAGCCAAGGTTGCTATGTCTTACCCCAAAGCTTTGTCAGGAACCCCATAAAACCGGGCACGTGGTTTGTGACACCCCGTGAAACACTGTGCCTCGTCCTAATAACCTGAGCCCTGCTGCCTGTCATTAAGGGACCTCTCTCCTCTCTTATTAAGCCTCTCTTTTTTAAACGGCTGCCGTCATCTGGTCCCAGTGTACATTAAATCCCATTATAATTATAAACACACTTCCCCGTACATCCATTGCAGATTTCATCCACACAGCCTGCCCCCTCAGGGCATCTTTGCACTAATAACAACTCAGATTTGCTATTTGAGTTGACAACATTAGGTCCCAACACCATTTGCAATATGCTAGGGGGAATGAGAGGAAGAGAGAGAGGAAAAGCTTTCACTTCCTCAATGGAGAAGATCTTGGGGTCATAGTGACCCAAGGCTTTTGGGGCTAAAAGAAATAACCTCTCATCTTCTTCCTTTGAAATGTCACTCTCTGCCCTACAGAGGAGAAGAAGGGCATAACTTTGTACCTGGAGGAGAGACCCAGGTGTAAACATCACTAACCAGGTCTCCACAGGGGGATAAGATGGCAAGTATTAATCAAAGAAGTCATCTTCTGCCTTGACTTTCTGGGCTTCAACTAACCAGAACACACACATCAACTGATTATTCTCAGCTCCGTTATCTGGAAGGGGCATATAAGGAAGTGACATGAAAGAATTAAACTAAATTAAAAAAAAAAAAGAAAATGATCAACATATGCACTGAGGGCAGATTTGACTCTACTTAGCTTCTGACATCCTCTGCATCTATCTAGAAGATGTCTCAGTGATAACCGTGAAGCATCTTAAGACCCTTTGCCTCCAAAAAGGATACAGTAGGCTTGCTGTGTCTTCTCCTCAAGAGTCCACAGAGGGGTAAGAATCTTGAGAGTACATGTGACAGCCTGGTGCATCCTTCGGTGGTACCCTGGAGTTCTCGATTTTGGGAGACTATTTTTTAATTTTTCTATTCAGGGGCTTCATTGCCTGCATCCGTCCTTGAAAATGCTTCATTCTCCATTCATCACAAGGTTTTAGGGAAACGCAAAGTAACTTCTTCTCCGCCAAAGGTAGGAGTCCTTGATTTATTTATCATGATAGGAAAGTTTACTTTAAAATTTTAAAACTGTTTTCCAGCGAAGGAGCTGGAACAAAATGATTTGGAACTTTCTACTAACACTCAAGCAGAACACTCAGAACACCACAAGGACTTTCCTCCCGGGTACCTGTTTAGTTGAAGTTTTACTGTAGTTCAAAACTCTCTCCTCAACTTCTGCCTGAGATTTTGAGGAAGACAAGTGGGGGAAAGTGCGGAGAGCTGGGCGTCTAAGTCTGCTTACCTGATGGCCTGATTCCATGGAGAACTCTTTGGTCCTCAGCCTGACTGGCTGCTGCAGAGAACTTGGCCTCTGCGGAGTAAGAGGAGAAGGGGAAGTCAAAGCCCTTGTTTCCATTTTTCCATCTCACTAAGGGCCGTATAATCTAGAAGTTAAGGTCATGAGCTTTGCAGTCGGAATGGTCTGATTTAAGGTCTCAGCTCTGATATTTAACAGCTCTACAGTCTTGGGGAAGGCACTTAACCTCTGTGAGCCCCAGGTTTCTCATCCACAGAAACGGGGGAAATGATCATTCCTGCATTACTTGAGTTGTTATGAGGATTAGATAAAACAATAGAGGTAATGTATTAAATTTGACAGTCAGTGCTCAGAATGAGGTATCATTCCCACTGTCTCCTTACTGTAAGATCGCTTGGACCTCACATCCTCTCCCACAGACTGAGCTCTGAAGAGCTGCTACCAGCGGGAGGTATATGAGTAAAGGAGGAGACGAGAGAATGAGATTTAGCAATGGAATTCCACCCAAAGGTCAGCTCGTCTATTCCTCTGTCTCCAGCATGACCTCCCCAGCCTGTCAAAGCTGACGTCGCAGCTTCTTTTACCACACCCCTCCAGAAAAACAGTAAAAAAAAAAATACTACAAATGCATGAACATGAGAGAGAAGGAAAGGGAGAGAGAAAGAGAGAGAGAGAGAAGGAGAGAGAGGGAGTTTTCTGCTGTAGTTTTCCATCTTGCTTGTTTTTAGGTGCTGCCATATGAAATCCCTGAACTGGGGATTCTCATCAGCCTTCTGGGGACCCAGGGACATAGCTTTGGCTATAAATGGTGCCAGTTTTGGTGGGGGAGCTGCTGCCGCTTTATCTGGGCCCAGTAAACCTTATCAAAGTGCTGTGCAGCCAGCCTTCAGTGCTAAGTGGAAATGCTTGGAGCCCAAGGCTGGCACTCAGCCCACAGCCTCGCCTGCCTTCCTCCTTTTTGTTACCTTCTCCACCTCTTAAATTCGGGCATTAATCTCTCTTTAACACTTACTAACAAGGGCTGGGCTTTTTAATGGGCCAAGTTTATGAAGCAAGGGAGATTTTCACATAGCGTGAACATGGCATGGAGGTGGGGGAGTCGGGGCCAGGGAGGGACTGTTCTTTCTCTCCCATTGTTTCCAGAGAGGCTCTCTTTCTCTGATTTGAGGATTAATAGGAGATTAGATCAGGGGTTAATTGTGTGCTGCTTCTGCTCACACACTCAGGAGGGGCTGGTAGGTGGATGCGGACAGCGAGGCAGCAACTTTCAGTAGGTACCATCTAGGCAGAAGCTCAACAGTTCAATGATCCTTTCTTTGATTTTCTTGGTGAGGCACCAGGACCGTCTTCTCTCCTTACATTTCGCCCCTCTTGCTCCTCTCGGAGACCAGTTCTTCCTTCCTTCCTTCGTTTCTTTCTCTCTTTTTTGTTGATTTACAATACTGTGTTAGTTTCAGGTAAGCAGCAAAGTGATTCAGTTACACATATGCGTTATTTATTCAGATTCTTTTCTGTTATAGGTTATTACAAGACATTGAATATAGCTCCCTGTGCTGTACAGTAAACCCGTGTTGTTTATCACACCAGTTCTTTTCTGTTAACTTTCTTTAAATCCCTTTCCCCCTACAGACTGCATAGACCTTAGCTGGAAAAAATAGTCTTATAGATTCTCTTGATTGTTAATCAAACTGAATACCCAGGGACTGGGCTTTCCCAGGCATCTTGGATAAGTTGCTGTAGTCACTGCTAGCAGAGGACAGCTGGCTCCTCTCCTTCACTTTCAAGTGCGCCTCTCACGGGTCTTCTCGCCCCCAACTCCTGCAGGTCTGAGCACTTCTCCTGCAAGTAGGACAGGGGCCATGCTTGCTGGGATGGAGCTGCCTGTCCTCGGGACTACCACATTAGCAGCTCTTGTAAACCCGGATCAGTTCTGATATAAACTCCAACTGGCCTCACGAGGTTGGACGCATATTTTTGCCTCTAGTTGGCTTCTGCCACCTTCCATGACCCTTCAGTTCTCAGGGCTTGACTTTCAGTTTGAGGCAGTGCCAGAGGCACGCATCGGGATGTGATTATGCCTCAGTCCTGCGGAAAATCTTTGACCCACCCTGCTACTACAGACTGAAATGTGGGGAATCAGGACTCAGTGACTGAAGCCTCGCGTTGCTAAGACTGTAGGACGCCCAGGGCGGATGGTTTAGAGACCCAAGGAGGGCGCTCTCCACCACGCCCCTCACCCCAACGCTCCCGGACTTTAGCCGGCAGTCAAGGCCTGGGCCCAGAAGAGCGTTTCTCACCTCTTGCCCCCTACCTTCGCCAAGCTCCAGGGAAAGGGCGGAGAAGAGGGACACTCCGCAGCCCGGACAAAGGCGCCATTCTTCCGGTTGCTCTACCCCAGGGTTACCGACCTCAACTCCACCCTCTAAAGTGGAGCGGCCAGTTGAAAGGAGACACTTTTAGGGGCCTGGAGCTTCTTCAAGTTTTCACTCACTCCTGAAGACTTTGCCCTGAACAGGGTGCAGTTCTCGGTAACTGTTTCCAACCAGGTTCCCTGGGGGGCAAAGCCCAGGGGATGCTCAAGACTGGGACGGAGAAAAGTTTCTCTCAGGCCTCGACCTTGGCCTCCAGGGGTCGCGACAGCTAAAATGGGGCGTCTCCCCTCGACGACAGAGTCCTGCGGACCTTCCGGCACCTGGTTCCAGGGCCAGTGAACTCTGCGCCTGGAGGCTAATCGCAGTCTGGATGTCCAGAAGGCCCGGACGCACAAAAGGCCTGAGCTTGGGCTGGGAAAGCGTCCTTCTAAAACCGATGTCGGGGTACAGGGGGTGCCACCCCCAGCCCGGAGGAAAAATGAAAGCCGAGATGAGAAGCACTGAATCGGGGCTAACATTGGAGCCGGGGGCAAAACTCTGCGCCTGGAGCAACAGGGGAAACCAAAATCCGTGTCCAGTGGAAATTAAAAACCCGGGGGTTGAAGGTGAGGGATGCTCCTCGCACCTCACCTCCATTGCCCCCACTAAGGGTTCCGAGTCCCTGGCACTCCTCTCCATGAGCTCCTTCTTTCCTCTCCGCCTGGCCGGTGAGCGGCGGCCGCCGGCGCCCCAGCAGCAGCTAGATGTCAGGCGAAGCCCGGAGCGCGGCGCGCGGGGAAGGGAGGGGACGGGGGGAAGGGGAGGGGTGGGGCGGGGAGCGCGCGCGGGCTCGGCCAGTGCGGGGGGTGGGGTGGGGTGGGCGGGCTGAGCCCGGGGACGACGCGGGGGGGGGGGAGGGAAGGGGGGCAGCTGTGGGCAGGGAGCCGGGCTCGGCCGCCAGCACTAAAGATGGAGAGGCGCCGGGGCCTCGCAGGGGAGGGGGCTCGGTGTTGACGTGGGACGCGGCGGCGGCGCCGCGGCCGGTGGTGATTTGCTAACCTCGTAGCAGAGAGGAGTTGAGGGCGATGAGAGCGGGTACTGCGAACTGCCGGGCGATGCCGCCGCTGCCGCCGTGATACCGAGAGCAACAGTTCCCCAGCAACACCCCTCCCCGACACAGGCACACACCCCCAAGAGGCACGCACACCCACCCCACGGCGCCCGGCTCGGCAGCGGTGAGTGGGGGGCCCGGGAGGGGCGCACCGCCCAGCTATAGCCGCGAGCCGGGGCGCCCCGGGGCTGGAGAGGTCTGGGGGGCGCACTCGCTTCGGCCAGTCGGCCGCTGAGCTTGTGCCTTATTTTATTCGGCTTGTTCCCTTCTTGCTATTGCAGCCGTCGCCACGGGCGGTTGGGGATCGGCTAGAAGGGGGAGCCCCGGCTGTCAGCTTGGGCGCAGCCGCCTCCCCAACCCTTCCGCTCCAGGGCACGGCCGGGGTGAGAGGTGGGGGGCAGAGCGGTCTGCGGGGACTGAGGGCGCGAGCGGAGGGTTGGGGAGCGGGAGGCTTTGTACCACCAGGGGCCGGCGGAGGAGCCGGGAGCCGGTGGGTGCTCATATGTATGCCGACCGGTGCGCGGGCGCGAGATAGGGCTGTGGTTTATTTGTGTTTATTCTCCGGCCGGCTAGAAAGCTAGAATCGGAGGATCGGAGGAGTGGATCTGGGGCAGAAGGGAGCAGGACTGAGACTCACTTGGGTTTTCTTTCTCTTTGAAAAACGTGGTGGGCTCTTTTTTCTTGATTGGACTTGATCCCCCCGTTTTGGGGGGGGAGGGGCACCGTGGCGGAGCTCGGGAGGGTCTCCAGCGCTCCGGGCCCTCCTCGGCTCTCGGCGGGACCGGCCGTGGCGCTGGAGCTCGCTGTGCGCTCCCGGCCGCGCACGGTGGGTGCTCGGCTCTGCACCTGATGCGTTTGGGATGCCTTTCCCACCGCGGCGCGCGGGCAGCTCGCTCACACAGACCCTCGAACACTCCCGCACGCGCTCGAAATGCGCACAATCTCGCTGGCCAGCAGACCTGCTGGAACGCACAGACGCGTTCGGCACCGACTGGCTCCCCCGCTGCTGGGACGCTCGCAACGTGCCTGGGCCGGGCGCGCCGGCTGCTGGCGCCACCCGCCCGAGGCCGGGGACCTTGTCCATCGCTCCCGAGGGTCACGGCCCTGGGTTGGAGAGGGAGGGCTCCCAGATTCCTTCTCGCCTTTCCTCCCACAACTCGCTGTCGGGCTTTTGTGCTTCCCTTTCGCGGCGGGGAGGGTCCGCCTCCTCGCCGCTCTCGCCCTCGCGTCCGGCCCGCCCGGACTCTCGCCTTTCGTCCGGGTCTCTTTCGCTTTCCCTCCTCCCTAGCCTGGATCCTTCTCTCTTTGCCTTCTGGCCCCCCTGGAAAAGTTGCTTCCCCAAGTTTGCTGAAGTCGTCTCCAAGTCTGTTTGGGGTGCTGGGAACTGAGGGGTGTGTGAGAGCGCGATCGATCCCCGGAGCCCGAGCGGTTAGCGCCGGCTTTCCCCCGCGCTGCCGGCCTGGGCGCTGCAGCCAGCGCTGGCTGGATCGCGGGCGCGGAGCCGCGGGTGGCGGGGACGGCTGACCGAGGGCACCCTGATTTCCTCAGAACCCACCGAGCTGGCCTTTGGGAAGAAATTCGAGTAGCCTAGCTTCTATTCTTTCAATTGCTCCCTCCCAGTTCTCCGAAATCCCGAAGTCTGCCGGAAAGCGCATGGTGGCAAGGCACCTATGAATGGCTTTTCCCGGCCTCCCCAAACCCCCACCTTGATCGCCTCAGTTCCCACCCCAGGGTGGGAAGCAAAAGCGTTTTGATTAATCGTCCTGTTAACCCTTTCTCCGTAAGATTTGTGACTCTGGAGCCAACAGGGATCCTTTTGGGGCCAGAGGCCAGCAGTGTTCCAAGAGTGAGGGAGAGCCCTTGCTCCGCTTTGCTCCCAGTTCATTTCTCTGCGGTATTGGCCACAGCAAGGCAGAGGCTGGGAGAGACCTGAGCCTGTGAGGTCTTTCTGACACTCCTTAGACAGCTTTGGGAGTCTCAGAGCCCTGTTACTGATCCCACATGGCGCTTTAGAGAGGCCTTTGTCTCCAGTCCTGACTTCCCTTCATACTTGTAACTCATACCATAGATGCTGGTGCCATTATCATTTCCAGCACCTCCAAGCCATGCCCAGCATCAGTTACTGCTCCAGGTCACAGGACTCGCCCACTCCCAGGAGCCTGTGGGACACTCTTGGCATTCATGTTCCCAGCATGTGCACTCCTGGCTTTAGGGGTACATGTTTCCCGGGACTGCTTTCTGTAGGTCCTTCATGACCTATCCTACATTTTACAGAACCTCCTGACCACTGGGCAGTTGTGGGCAGGGGGTAAGTGTGGCATCTTACGTGAGCACACACATGTGTTAACTCTCCATCTCTGGCTGGTGTATGCACACACATGCGCATGCACACACATAGTCCAGAATTTGGATTACAGATAACAATCACTTCAAAGTACCTATGGGTGCAACTGAGCCCAGCTAGTACAAGGGTTATGTGTGTGTGTTACTCTAAGTGCGTAAAGAGGGGGTCAAGGCCCGGGTTCTTTAGTCCTTGCAGCCTTGAGAAGAGTGGAAGGACAGAGGCCCAGGAAGACATTGGCTGAGGGTGAGAAGGTGGGCTGGAGGAGGAGAGTTCTTGCCCACGGATTTCTGGGAGCCATGAGTCTAAGGCTGCCAACCCTAGAGAAGCTGGGCTTTGCCCCCGGGGCTGCCACTGCAAGGCAGGATTTAGACAAGCTTTGTTTTGAAGGTGAGGTTTGCTGTTCGTGGCGTTGAGAGTGAAACCGAGTGCTTACATTGACTAGAGGAAGAGGATAAAATCTTAATTTAAATCGTGCACTGGGCACCTTCTCATAAGGAACATGGGCCTTGCACTGGAGCCCCTCACTCTCAGACTTAAAGGAAGCCCGAGATTCACAAGACTCTGCTGTAATTTTCGTCTTACTTTATCTAACAGACGTCACAGAGCAGTGACTTAGGCATATGCCGTGGCAGAACCGTCTCGTTACTTTCATCATCCTTGGGCCTGAAAAGGCAGACGTAGCTTTCTAGGAAGCCCATTCCCCTTGGTTAAATCTCCAAGGCTCTCTTGCTGGGGTTTTGGGGGAGATCCCATGTTCTAGTGTTTGAATTCTTACTTTAAGGGGCACTCACTAATTTACGTTTTGGTCTTGCATCTCTTCTGCCTCTTGTCCCCTTCTTCCCTCTAGCCCTCTCCATTGGCCCGGGAAACGCACCCTGCCCCGCCACGCAGAGCCAGGAAGGAAAGAGAGCCTCATGCCTAAGCCGCGGGGAGCACCATGGATCTGACAAAGATGGGCATGATCCAGCTGCAGAACCCCAGCCACCCCACGGGGCTCCTGTGCAAGGCCAACCAGATGCGGCTGGCGGGGACGCTGTGCGATGTGGTCATCATGGTGGACAGCCAGGAGTTCCATGCCCACCGGACGGTGCTGGCCTGCACCAGCAAGATGTTTGAGATCCTCTTCCACCGCAACAGCCAGCACTACACCCTGGACTTCCTTTCTCCAAAGACTTTCCAGCAGATTCTGGAGTATGCGTACACAGCCACACTGCAAGCCAAGGCGGAGGACCTGGATGACCTGCTGTACGCTGCCGAGATCTTGGAGATCGAGTACCTGGAGGAGCAGTGCCTGAAGATCCTAGAGACCATCCAGGCCTCAGACGACAATGACACGGAGGCCACCATGGCGGACGGTGGGGCCGAGGAGGAGGAGGACCGCAAGGCTCGGTACCTCAAGAACATCTTCATCTCGAAGCATTCCAGCGAGGAGAGCGGGTATGCCAGTGTGGCAGCTCAGAGCCTCCCTGGGCCCATGGGAGACCAGAGTCCTTCCGTCTCCACGTCATTTGGTCTTTCAGCCATGAGTCCCACCAAGGCGGCAGTGGACAGCTTGATGACCATAGGACAGTCTCTCCTGCAGGGGGCACTTCAGCCGCCCGCTGGGCCTGAGGAGCCGACTCTGGCTGGGGGAGGGCGGCACTCTGCGGTGGCCGAGGTGAAGCCGGAGATGATGCAGGTGGATGAGGTGCCCAGCCAGGACAGCCCTGGGGCAGCCGAGTCTAGCATCTCAGCTGGGCTGGGGGACAAGGTGGAGGAAAGGGGCAAGGAGGGGCCTGGGACCCCGACTCGGAGCAGCGTCATCACCAGTGCCAGGGAGCTGCATTACGGGCGTGAGGAGAGCGCCGAGCAGCTGCCACCTCCCGCAGAGGCTGCCCAGGGCCCCCCAGGCCGCCTGGAGCCCCCCGCACCCCCAGCTGAGAAGCACCTGGGTATCTACTCGGTGTTGCCCAACCACAAGGCTGATGCCGTGTTGAGCATGCCGTCCTCGGTGACCTCGGGCCTCCACGTGCAGCCTGCCCTGGCCGTCTCCATGGACTTCAGCACCTACGGGGGTCTGCTGCCCCAGGGCTTCATCCAGAGGGAGCTGTTCAGCAAGCTGGGGGAGCTGGCCGTGGGCATGAAGTCGGAGAGCCGGACTGTCGGGGAGCAGTGCAGCGTGTGTGGGGTGGAGCTTCCGGACAACGAGGCGGTGGAGCAGCACAGGTAGGCCCCCCTCACTCCCACACCGACACCACGACCCCCCCGACCCCAGACTTTGGCCTTGACCCCCGCCTTCATACCCAGCTACTCCTGAGTCTCCTGGGGCCCGGCTAGCCTGTTGTCTTTGCTATTTGTGAAACATCACGTTGGGGGAAAATTTTCAAGTGTGCTGAGGGAGCCTCGGGTCTTTTCTAAGCGCTGGGAAACTCAGGGGCCCAGCTTCTTGCTAGGCGCTCGCCTCTCTTTTTGCCTTTGGGCTCCTATTTGCTTTTTCTGCTGTTGGGTCTGGTCTCCTTTGCGTGGAGTGACTGCTAAAGTGGAGGGAGGGAGAAGCGGGGAGAGGAGGAAGGTCCCACAGCCCGGATCTGGCCATGTTGCCAGGTTTCAGGTACCCGAGCTCCCATGCTGGTTTCTGCCAAGGCAGCCTGTCTGCAGCTCCGGAGGATGGGAGGGGCCGGAGGATGGGAGGGGCTGAATGCTGTTTAGGCCACAAGAGCAGCTGCAGGTTCTGAACATCATTCCTGGTGAACATTCATCACCGGGAACGTTGCTTCCTCTCCCTTCTCATCTTCTGTCCCTGTAAACACATTTAGAGGGAGTTGATTTAAATTCAAGGGAGAAGGATGGGTATGAGAGACATTGGTTTTGCAGCCTGCAGCCTTCTTCTCATCCCCTCCCTGCTCACATTGAATTAAATACCACTTCGGGCTAACATTGGCTTCCCTCTGGCTTCTGTTTCTTTCTCTGTGAAATAACCATTCACTGAGCTTTTATGACATGCCTGGTTCAAGTGCTTTTCATGGAGTCACGTTTTTCTCACAGCAGTTGTCCCACGTAGATGATTTTCTTATTTCCCATAGGAGAGTCCTAAGACCTTTTCCCAGGGTCATATGGATAGTAAGAGGCAGAGCTGGATGCAAATTCAGGTCTTAACCCTCCTGCACTTTGCTACCTCTTGGAATCATTCAGTCCCAAAGAGGATCGGGGCGACAGAGCAGAGGGTTTTGAAAATTGCTTCTCGGAAGTGCAGCAGACACGGAGGGAATCAGTAGTGAGTTCGGTGTTTGCTTTCATCTATCATAATGTATCATATCATATATGCCCTTAGCATTCCCTCCCAGTCCCTGGGTCTGGTGAATGTTGTCAAGGAGTCCAGTTCCTCTTGTCATCTGTGATAACGTTTCCCTTCTTGCCTGCTGTTTTCCTGATCTTGAGTGGATTCTTCACTTTTGCACTCCTCTCTCTACCCCCTCCCCGCCCCATTCCTCGGTTGCTGATCCAGGTAGAGGAGGAGGTGAGAGGAGGGACAGGGCTGTGAACACGGAGGAGGAGGCCTCTGGAGGTTGATCTGATTACCCCAAGCTGGGCCGGAACATGCGCCAACACTGTTTGATGGGGGGCTCGGATACTTACCGTGTGGAAAGTGCCGTTGAGCTAACCGTAGCCTGTATTTTTTTCCGATCGGGTGAGAAAAATAACCGCCACTAAGGTGTGTCTTCGTGGTGCTTGTACTGCTCAGAAATAGACCGAGGTTCTGTTTGTTTTTGCTCAAACTTTCCTAGAGAGGAAACCCTCTCTCCAAACTTGACCAGATAGATTTATCATCTTCTCCGGATGTGAATTATTTCAGTTATGTGCAGTAAGAATTGGGGTATAGTGGAAAGACAATTTTAAATTGAGATATAATTGACATATAATACTGGATCAATTTCGGGTGTATATATTATGAAATGACCACTAGGATAATGCTAGTTAATATCGATCACCATACGTGGTTATACATTTTTTTTTCTTGAGCACTTTTAAAATCTACTCTTTCTCTTAGCAACTTACAAATATGCAACATAATATTGCTAACTACCATCATTATGCTGGATCCCCAGGACTTACTTATTTTGTAACTGGAAATTTGTACCTTTTGACTACCTTCGCCCATTCCTCCCACCCCCAATTCCGTGGAAAGTAACTTTTTCCTAGCTCTCATGTGCTCTTTACCTGAGAGGGCTGGAAAAGATGTCATTCTCCCAGGAGTTCGAGTTCCCATTCTGTGGGGTCCTTGTTCTTCTGGGAAGAGGTGGAGGGCTGGCTGTGTTCTACCCCCAGCCCCCTCCTGGAACATTCCTGGTGGAACTAGCCATATCTAGCCAGGAGAGCTTGTGAAAGTTATATGACCATTTTGAGCTGGGTTTTAGTCTCTTTAAAATGGAGATGGTCTGTAGGGTGGGACGCTGAATTAACGAAGTAACATCTGGAAATCCCTGGAGCTGCGACTGGCACTTGGTAACTGGGAGGGATGAGGAACTGACCCTCAGTCCCGCATCCCGTTTGGGGCTTGTCTCTGCATCGCGCCTGTTGGCTCTGAGCTCTAGTGTGTAGTGTTCACAGTGCTGCCCTCGGCTGGCGTTGAGTTGGCTGTGAGGTGGTGCAGAGGAGTGTCCCTGTCCTTGTGAACTTGTGATGGTGAGGCACTGGTTCTGGCATCCTGGACGTCTGACATGGAGAATGTGCTTTTGATTGAGAGTGGAAGGTCGGCTGCTGTAGCCCAAGATACTGGAGCCTGGGGCTGTGCCCTGGGCGGAAAGCTATGGGGTCTAAGGAAGTCAAGGTTGGAGAGAATGCTCCTGCGTGCACTCTGCCCTCGCTGTGGCTGACAGCCTCCTGGCTCCTGAACAGATGCACTCTGGAGAGGCTTTTCCTCTCTCCCTCTCTCTGAGACCTCCAGGATTAAGGTGCTGCATTTCTCTGGTCCTCCCCACCACATCACAACTACCAGCATAGCACAAACAAAAAGGCAAAACAAAAGAGTGGGAGATTTTGATGTCGGGAGTTCTGCCGAATTGGCAGTACACATAACAGTGACGAACACGATGAAATAACAGGCCACAGGATTTATTTTATTTTGTTGTTAAGCCAGTAAGCTGGAGTGTTGGTAAAGGTGAGGTACCCGCCAGTTATTGTGTTTCTTCTTGGGGGGCCAGAAGGGCATGGAGAGGAAGGATGAGGTGAGTTCTGGGAAGTGATGCAGGAAGGAGGGATTGTTCCGGAATCCCATCAGAGGCTTTCCTCGTGACTTGGTCCCAAGCTGGTGAGAGGGGAGCGAGGCTGCTGGCACGACAGACAGTTTGAATGAAACTTTGTGAAGTTGTGGTCCCTGCGGTGCACCGTAAGATGTAAAAGCAATGTCGGATGTAGCCATGGATTGATGGAAAGACCACACAAAGACGCTACTTGGGTAAATCAAATGGGACTTACTTGCCTAAAGGATTCAGAAGGAAGTCAGAACAATTGGAAGGCCTGACAGATCAGCAGATCTATCTCCAGGCAGATGCAGGAACAAGCTCTAGACCCCAAAACCTTCCTAGTGGGCCCACATTACAGAGGATGACATCTGACAGAGGGAGGGTCACATCAGGGAGAGTGGACTCTCCTTCCCTAAGCTCAGTCTCTCTTCTTTCTCTCTGTCTCTGAAAGGCTGGACCTATTCTGCATGTAGCCTTGTCTGCACCTGATCTAGGGACCAGCTCAACCAGGCCAGGTGCATCGTCTCCTTCTCAGAGTTATACACGTGTGAGAAGATGGCAGGGAACAGTATGGTTGACTTAAGTGTCAACACAGTCCTCATAGTCTCCCCAGGCTCACATAGCCTGGTATTAACATGCTTCTGAATTTAGTGCTGCAGAATCAGAGTGGGGTCTGGTTCCCCAGGAGCCTCCAAATCTTGTACAAGACAAGCCCTGGGACCAGCTACAGGGTGTATTCTGTACACACACAGTAGCTCTTGCCTGGTTCTCCAAGGGATACTCAGGGACCGCCAGGGTGGTCTCAGCCCGTTCCCTGCACCCAGGTGTGCAGCCTTCTCAGAAGCTTCCTGGGGCCAGCTCCAGGGTATGTGGGCCACGTTGTTGAGATGTCAAGGTTCTGCCTGGCCCTTTGCATCGGCCTCTTTCAGGTGGCCAGCTTCTCATTTCTCAGTGGTTGAACGTGTAGAAAGCCAATAGCAATTGATTTTGGTTTAGGCCACTTGGGGAATGTAGAAGTTGCCCTGAACTCCTGGACCCCTTTCATCATTCTGCTAGCTTTAGGCACCTCTGAGGTCCAACCAAGTTCTGTTTGGAAAAGACTGTGCTGTGAAATTGTGATAGTGTCAGTGATCATATTCATGATGCCTTTTATCTGTTGTCTCACTTTTTCCTTTGCAGAGCCCCTGGAATGACTTTTTGTCTCTTAACCTCACAGCCTCCCCTCAGGGGGTGCAGGTCCCTCATTCCATATCTGTAGTGATGACGTCTGAAAAACTCTGAAAGCTAAAAGGCTTTGTGTGAGTTTGCAGCCAACTCATTTAGTGGCAAAACCTGATCTGAACTGATGTGAGGCTATATTTATCCCGCCTATTTTGAATATTCATATGTTTTGCCGCAAAAATATTAATGTGTTTGATTACAGAGTACTTCCCTAGACTCCTCTGGGGCTAGCAAACATGATAGGCCCCACAGTACCTTTCTAACATCTGAACAGTTCGGATTTCTGAAGCAGCTAAGTGTTCTGTGTAAGGCATCTGCGACCGTTATCAGCCTCAACTTACAGATGAGGAAAATGAGCTTTGAGCGAGTGAGTGACACACTCAAGGTCACAGGGCTATAAATGGCTAGAGCCAGGAGCCCAGTTCACCTTCTAATTCACAGTCCTGGGTGCTCCGCGCCAGGCCATATAAGCACATGGGCATCGCTGTTCTGGGTCAGGTCCATCTGACCTAGTCTGGATGATGCCAGCACCGTCCCTACGGTACCACTGTTGGCGGCTCCAGCTCTCTTCCTTGACGTCAATCCTGAAGGTCAGGTGGAGCCTGGCTTCTCTTCGTAGCTATTTATGGCTGCTCTGTCATTCACAGATTTGCCCAAATCCTTTCTGAAACCATTTCTATTTCCAGGAAGTATCCTTTTGGGGGTGATGGATGACTTAAGTTTCTAAGCTCCCGGGCTCCTGGAAATCTAGTCTGCTGGAGAGGTCATTGCTTGTGAAGATGGGGAGATGGTACAAGTTGTGGTGGTGTGTTCTGCCATCTTGGGAGGCTGGACCTCTCCACTCAGCTCAAGTTTGTTTGTTTGTTTCTTTCTTTCTTTCTTTTCCTTCCTTCCTTCCTTCCTTCCTTCCTTTCTTCTTTCTTTCTTTTTCTTTCAGCTCTGTCACCATTGTCATCATTGGTTTCTCTCTTTTTAAAAATTTTTTAAATAGACTTTATTCTTTTAGAGCTGTTTCAGGTTCACAACAGAATTGAGCAGAAAATACAGAGTTCGCACATAGCCCTCCCCACCCACACATATATACGCCCCTACCGTCATCATCCCTCATCAGTGTGGCATATTTGGTACCATCGATGAACAAACATGGGCACATTATTATCAACCAAAGTCCACAGTTTACATTAGGGTTCACGCTCGTTGGTCTCTTTTTCATCCTGAGCTTTAACTTCTTCCTTTGTAAAACTAGGTACTTGGATGAGCTCTTCCTGGAGAGTTGAACTCTTTAAAAAAAAGTTTTCCTCTTGCCCCTTCTGCACTGTCCTCTTCATGAAGTCCTTTATGGTGAACTGACTTTCGCTCTGGTTTGGAATCTAAATTGGCAGGTGGCCAGCTAAAATAGGGGGTCAGTGTGATTTGATTCTATCTGCTCTGACTTCGTTTCTAATACTTTGACCTGCTTAGGGTTACTGAGTCATCCGAGATCTGGAACTCTTGGAAATTCAGAAGATGATTTCTTTTATTTCCTTTCCAGTGGAAGAAAGCTGCCTGCTTTTTCATCTCGGCGAGAAGTCCCATTTTAATTTGCTGTCACTAGTGGATGGAGCTGCTAATTGCTGGAGGGAGAGGCGGGGAAGCTTCAGTTCATCAACACTCTTTCCTCCTTGCTTGTTCTAGGAAAACTATTTATGAATCTTTAAAATAGTGATTATCCTAAACTGTTAAAATCAAACTCCATTCACAACTCTTTGATTTCTTGCTAATTCAGGGGAAAAACATTTCCAATTATTTTAATTTTTGAAAAGTAATGACTTTAAAACAAATCCAACCAAAAGCCTGCGTGTGAGACATACGAGTCTTGCTAAATGAATGCAGGCGAGCCTTAATTTGCCCGTTGGAGGGTTTTCTTAGTCAAGTTCTGTTTTGGCGGTTTTAGGTGAAAGCACCGACTCGGTGGCAGTTATTTTGGTAGAAAGAAAAACCTACCATGGCACCCCCCTTCTCCCACCTCTGGCCCCACGGTTTTCACATGGTAAACGGATGTTTTGAGCAAATTGGACGATCTGGGTCAGAATCCCGACTTCGCCACTTACCAGCTGTGTGATGGTGGTTACGTTCCTCAACCTCTCTGTGCCCGCTGGCTCATTTGTAAAATGAGAGTAATAACAGTACATACTCACTGGGTTGCTACAAGGATTAATCAGCAAATATTTGTCACGTGCAAGGAAGGGTAACACACAGTAAATGTTTGCTGTTGTGTTTTTGCTGCCCGTTGTTGTTGTAGGCCTGGCAGTGCAGGGTAAAAATTGTGTTCATGTTGATTCAGGTCCCGCTTTCCCCCAGAGGTGTCGGTTTATACAGCACCTATGAACCGCTGCCCCCGGCGCCGTGTGTTTGGAGCTGATACACAGTGAGCACCTGCATTTTTCCTCCAAAGCTGATCTCTGGTAGCGTGGTGGCCAGGGTACTCTTTGTCCCATTGACCTGAAGCCTGATGAGTCATTCCAGTTCTCATTTAAATTTAGCTGGGCAGCGCTCCACCGCCATCAGTTCCAAGTGCCGAGGCGGCTCTCCGAGGCCGTGTCCTGTGGCCTGTGCACGTGGTCAGGCCAACAAATCACTGTGGTCGGAGCAGAGATGAGGAGGCCACACACCGCCTTCCCGAGAGAAGCCTGGGCTTGTGGATGTGGCGTGTTCCAGAGCCCTGTCCCTCTCCCACCCCGCAGTGCAGGATGCTTCCAAGTGCCGATTCAGCCAACACCGCTTTGAGTGTTTGACACATGTCAGGCTCTGTGCTAAGTGCGTTCATGGTCAGAATCTTCTCAAACCCTCTAGCTGCCCTGTAGGGTGGACATTTGTTTCACCTTCCCTGATGGGCAGAGGGAAGCCCAAGAAGTTAACGGACTTGTTCCTGGTGAGATGGTGAAGGGTGGTGCCAGGGTTCGTTCCCAGGTCTTTGGGCTCCATGATCACTCTTCTTTCTGTAACATCTTGCTTGGATCTTCAGCCCCTGATGGCATCAGAAGGGAAGGGGCAGCACAGGAGGCATCTGCCCCATGTTCCCTGCAGCCGCTGACCAGCAAGCTCATCGCTCCTAGCTTCCTCTGGTGGCTTGAGAGGAGGGAGGGAGCGAGGGTGCCACTTACTGTGCTGGGTCAGGTCTTTGGGGACCGGGGCCACGTGGGTCCAAGAGCACGAAGTCATCTCTTACAGACACGGACAGAGACCAGCTTCCAGCGACAGAGGCCTTTTATGCTGACTCTAACAACAGAAAAGGGGAGAGAAAAAGAAACCCACTTACAAAAATAAAAATTCCGTGCCATTCATTTCATGCCAGCATAATCAGAAATTCCCCTT
The DNA here is from genome assembly GCF_048773025.1 of Camelus bactrianus. Classification (NCBI taxonomy): domain Eukaryota; kingdom Metazoa; phylum Chordata; class Mammalia; order Artiodactyla; family Camelidae; genus Camelus; species Camelus bactrianus. The sequence goes on from NC_133571.1 coordinate 10,250,634, forward strand.
TCTACTGTTTCCCCTTAAAAGCCCCCGTGTCCTTATTATGCTGGCTCAGTCTGGAAAAACTCTGGTTGGGTTTTGCCTACGTGAGACTGATCTCCACAGCTGCAAAGAGGGGATCTGGTACTTTCTTGTCAGTGTGGAAACTTCGGCTGAAAACTCACAAAAACCTACTTAGTTCTAAATTCTTAGCTCGCTTTCAACTCTTGTCCTCAAGACCTGATTTTCTTCAGCAGAAACAGATTGCTCAGGTTTGCAGTAGGCAGAATCCAGGTCAGATAAGAGACAGGACTTCCTGAAACAGTGAGGCATTACTGGCACAATTATTAGAGGATGCAGCCACGGAAATTTTGATGGGAGGAGGAGTTGTGGGCCATTTGGGAATGGTGTTTAGACCCCTCTCCATTGCCCCTCCTCTTTTATTTATTTATTTTTTTATATTGAAGTCTAGTTGATTTACAATGTTGTGTTAGTTTCTGGTGTACAGCTTAGTGATTCAGTCATATATATATATATATATATATATATATATATATATTCTTTTCCATATTCTTTTTCATTATAGGTTATTACAGAGTCTTATCCTCTTTAGGGCCATTTAGATCCCCCAGAGACAGTAGGTGAGGACAGATAGACCAGGCATGCTAAGAATGAGACAGACACATCACCAGACCAGTGTCTTTGTTAGAGGCAAGGTGTGTAGGGCAGGGGCACAGACTGATCTCAGATAGGCTTGGATTTGAATGAAGTGCCTCATTAGAAATTTGGGCAATGGGCTTCCTTCCCCTGTCTGAACCATCAGGCTCCTCTTCTGGGAAGTGAGGTTAGCCCCTTACCTCTTGAGATGGTTTAAACATGTCAAGCGGGGTACCACGTAACATAAAGGACGCAGCAGGGACTCAAGGTGAGGCCGCCTCCCTGCTTCCTGCTTCTCTTGGGACCCCAGCCCCTCGCTCCCGGAGCCCCCTGCTGCCCTCACCTGGCGTTGGTCTCCAAGTGGATTTGCTGAGCGCTGTGATCTTCGTGCCACAAGGCCTGTTGGCACAGCTCTCCTTTTGATAGCGAGAGGCAGATGTGGCTGACCGTAATGGCCCTCGGTGACGGGCCAGGCCCGCAGCGCTGGGGGAAACATTATTAGTGTTAATTTGGGGGAGTCTTTTATGGTGGCTGGGGGACATGCAGAGGGGCTGTTTGAAATGTATTAACTTACGCGGTCCAGCAGGTTAGAGGGATCTACAGTGGCTGAAGCCCCCGCTCCCCCCCCCGAAAGGAGCCCCCCCCCCAAAGCCCGGAGCCTAGGCCTGATTACTTCCAGAGTTGGAGAGACAGCTTAGCAGCGTCTTGTTTCTTGCCCATGTACCTTATTAGTAGCACCTGGCATCATAACCCACTAATGGGAACCAGCGCTCTCTTCCTGCGTGGCCAGTGACAAGTAGCCCTGTCAGCCGGAGCTGGCCGTGCGAGGAAGTTCCTATTAGCTTTATGGTCAGGAGAACTTGTCCTGTTCAGGAAATGAATGTTGCCGCTAAAGGTCCGCGGCCCTGACCCCGGCGGCATAACCTGTGCGGGCCGGGCAGACCCCGCTCAGGATGCTTGGGGTTTCAGCCCCTCTCTGGTTCTTGTCATAGGTGGAGAGGGAATCATTGTGGTATGTTGCAGCCTTGAACTTTTGATTTATTCAGCTAGGGCGACTTAACCGTTTCCATGCCTGGATGGCTGCGTGGTGACAGAGCTGCGAGTGTGTGCCTGGATGTGGGTGTGGGGGCCGGGGGCGTGGAGGAGAGACCCCCACGTGCCGGCAGGGCTTGTCTCTGGGAGGGGGACCCGATGGGGGGGATGATTCGCTGGTTTTTGCGTTCCCGGAGCATCTGGATGTTCCGGGGTTGTTGGCTGCGGGACGGTGAGCAGCTGTGAAGCACTGTGTCCGCAGCTGAACCTGGGTTTGAATTCATCCTCTGCCTGTTGGAAACTCTGTGGTGGATACTAAGCACCCGCTTCCTCATTTGTGCAAGGAAGGTACTAACGTCGACTTCACACATGCTGCCGGGATGTCGTGTACCTGAGACCGAGACCCCGGGGCAGGCTCTCAGGGCACAGTGCTGGAAAGGATGTGCATGTCTCCTTTTTCTCATCATAAAATCGTTTTAAAAATGAAAAAGACTGGCATAGCACTTATTTTCCTGTTCACATATATCAAGACCATTTTTTCCCCCATCACATCCTGGAGTCTTTACGAGATGACTACCTAAGCGACTTGTTCTGTATTTTTTGGCCCATAAGTAACATTTCTAAAAAGTGATTTTTGCGGAGAACAGCGGCGTTTGACCTCATTCTTAAGGGAAACTTTGCCCTGACTTCTTGGAGAAGAGACGTTTGCGAGTTGTCTGGCAAATGGAGGTGTCACTTTAGCTAATGTTGCTGCTGCCATCATTTTAAAAGCCCCTGGTGACAAAGGAGTGAACTGCACTCAGGCCTGGGGGGGCTTGGACAGGACGCCTCCTTCAGGGACTTCAAAACAAGCCTGTCCCTCCGTCTTTGGCATTTATGTTGACAGTAGTTCAAGGAAAAATAAAAATAAGTTCTTATCAACTGCATGGTTTGGTGCAAAGAGTACAGGACAAGAGTGATCAGCGTGGGGACCGCTGGTCCTGGAGCTTTGGGGAAGGGGGTCCTGGCCCATTGCTGGACACACCCCTCCCCCTAGCTCTCTGTTCATCCTCTGCCTGAAAAACTCTGCACATCTCAAATAAGAGGCTCTCGCCCCTCTTAGAGAAGGTGAAGGCTGCTTCGGGGGCGTTCGCAGAGTAGGGATTAGAAACTTTCAGTGCAAAAGTGAAATCGTGACAGTTGTCCCCTAAAGGCTCTGCTAAATTAAGGCTCCACCAACATTTCTGAGCCTACCTCCCCTATACCCCCACCCCCGTCCCCTTGGCAGAAGGGATAAAGACGGTACCTAAAAACAATCTGAAGCCACTGCTAAATCGAGTGGCTCTAAAAACATTTTTCTTTCCTTGAAGTTGAGCCTGGAAAACCAGGGCTGGGTTTGGCGGCTGGCAGACCCCTTTAGGGTCCAGCCCTGGCCCCTTCCTCAATTCCTATAGCACAATGGTTTTCATTGCCACCTCCCCCCCTCCTTCCCCCCTTCATAATTATCCACTACTTTACTTTTTGTGTCCTGACAGCTACAGAGTGGGTTTTGTTTTTCTGAGCTGAGTAGCTGCTAAATATTTCCCAACAGCCAGAGTCAATGGCTCGAGGGGGAGATAGGCCAAACCCTGGCATCCCTTGTTGCAAAAGTGAAAAATATTTCTGTTTGCAGTTAATTTTAGTGGCAAGCAGATCATGTTAACTGGATGTAATTGCTTCCAGATATGGCGGAGGGTTTTGTGTGTTGAGATGAAGGGTCTGGTAAGTGCTTACTTCCTGTGTAAATTAGCCTATTCCATTCAGGCTTTCATTCTGGCCAGCCCTGGATTCTGTCATTCTCCCATTTTCCCCTCCCCGGCCCGCAGCCTGGTGGGAGAAGCCGCTTGCTCTGTCTGTCTGAGTGCAGTTCTTTTGTCACTTGGAGCCACTCACCTCTTGGTGCTTGGTGTGAATTTGCCCTTAAAAGAATGAGAGGGGTTTGAAAAGATGCCACCTGGAACCTTTTCTTGCTGGGCAGAAGCAGATCTGCAGAGCCCAGGGGCAGGTAGTGTCTCCTGGTCACATGGGTGGTGTCCTGGAACCCAGAACTCTTAGTGTCCCTTAGGTTATTTTCCTTGCTGCCCTCTGACCCCCTACTCCCACCTTGGAGAATACCTTTTTCTCCCTTTCTGAACAAAACGCATTCCAGTGGGTCTAGATTGAAGAATGAAATGGCTGTTGTGAGGAGGAGAAGCTTGGGGCCACAGAGGGGAGTTCTGTTGGTAAGATCTGAAACCACCACTCATTGCAAAGCAGGTTGGATCTATATACACACACACACACGCCCCTCCCTGCAAAGAGGCGAAGGCAGATCTGCCCAGGAGTCTTCTCTAAGTTCCTGTGGGTTTCCAGGGGTTGGAACCGAGGAACAGTGTTCAGATTCATGTTCTCTGAAATTCCGATTTTGTGCTGTGGCCGGTCCCACATTCTTAGTGCTATTTGCCTAAGAGGTTGCTGTTTATCTTCCTGTATCAACTCCACTGATAACCCCTGTGGTCTGTTGAACAATCTGTGAGCAGTAGATTACTTGATAAATGCCAGTTTTTCCAATATGCAAAGATAAACTGTTGGGGTCAGGGTGAGGGGTGGTGTTCAGGAAGGAAGGACCAGGTGGGGAGCCAGGACCCTCTTTCAGATCGGTCTGGAGATGTGTGAAGGCTCCTGATGGCAGAAAACAGGTATCACTTAAAATGCAGCGGCTGCATTTATCACTCAGTTTATCAGCTTCCTGCCCTCCCCTACTTCCCTCCCCCTTCATGTGGACAGGCAGCCTCTGAGAACATCTCACTGAGTGGGCTGCCGATGCCCCTGCTCCTGAGAGAGGGGAAAAGATGTAGGCAGTCTTTGCCTCTTTAGGTTCTGTCTTTTTCCCCCTTAATCCTCTCTCACCCCCACAAGTTGTTGATTGGTAAGAAATTTGTGCTTACTGAAAGCACGTAAATCTGAAATTGTGAATGAGTGGACGTTTCCCACCTGCCCTGAATTGGCTTCTTCAAGGGCCTGGTTCTGGAAGAAGTGAGGTGCAAAGGCAACTTCTGACCCCATCACTTAGTCAATAAGCTGTCTGAGAGTCAAACAAAAGAGTCTGGACTGGCCGCTAAAGCTAGGAACCCAGCTGATAGCTTTGTTTTGATGTCCTTGTAATGTTTGCAGATCACCGAGGGTGCTATTTAGAGCAGGGGGTACCTTACCTTACTGGGACAGACTTACCGGGAAGTTGAAACAGCTGGCGCAAAGTCCAGGAGATGCTGAAGATAGTGAGATACAGCCTAGGAACTGGGGTGGGGGGTGGCGGCCCCTTCCTCCCGGGAAGAGGCTCTCTGGGAGATGATGGAGGCGGTGTTTTCTAGGGACGGTGGGGAGTGATTCAGGCTTCATTGTGGGACGGCCTGGATGAAAACCCAGGCTCCAGAATTTACTAACTTCATGCCCTGAACAAGTTACTTAGCCTTTCTGAGCCCCCATTTCTTTGCTCTGTAAAGAAAAAAAAAATGAGGCTAACACGTTTTAAGTGGTTATGTGGATAAAATATGTATCAAGTGAATAGCAAACTGAAGGTACTTTGTAAACGGGCAGGACTGGGCTTTAGAACTGGAAGCCTGCGGCTCTGGCCCAGGGGAGCAACTGTGAAAGGAACCAGTGAAATCTTTTGTTTCGGGCGCTGCTAAACTGATGATACTACTGGCCCCGTGCAGGCAGCCACGGGTGAAATAATAGGTGAATAATTAAAGTGCCTTGGGAATATAAAGGTCCCCATTTGGGAAGCACTATTGCTGTTCTGAAGAAGCCTCCATAATCTAATAAGTGATCACTTACTCCCGTGATGTGGCCACGGCCCCAGACATTTTGGAGCTCCTCTTTCGGAATCCTTTCCGAAGTCTGTGCCACATTCTTTTGCCTTGTCCTTCGGGAGGGCAGATTTGACTTTGGGAAACGGTCAAATAATTCCGTGACCAATCTGGTGACTGTAGTGCGTGATGACGTTGGTGACCGCGGCAGACTCTGAAGGTAGATTCTGGGAAGAGTGTGTACAGGGGGCTTGTCAGCTGCACCCCGGGGTGAACGTCAGCCTTACTTCTTGGGTGGGGAGTGGACAAGACCAAGGGGCTTGTGATTTCCAACCGCTGCTGTGGATCACCTGGGCCCGGGGCAGACTCCTCTCCTTGCTGTAATGTTTCTGCACTTGGGGTTTGGCCTCCTGTGAGTTTGGGCTCCCGAGAGGCACTTCTGGTGTTAAAAAAAAAAAAATCTAGACCACCACGAGCAGATGTTGCTTGGGGTGGGGAAGGATGGATTGAGTTCTGACACGTACACGCCCAGGGAGTAGGCACAGGAGGCTGGGTGGCCTGAGTGTGGATCCAGATTTCATCTCTCGGGACGTCTCTGGCAGGTTAAAGGAGCTCGCGTGTTAAAGTCCTAACCTGGTACCTGGCACATCCTCAGCGTGGTTAGTCCCCGGTTCTAACAACCTTACTTGCCCTGGACACCTGGAGGGCAGAGGGGAGGAGTATTTGCTTTTCCTCTCCATGGGAACCGCCCCTGGGCTGTCAGTCAAGCTCAGATTCACCGTGGGAGCGTGGATCAGACCTGGATCTTCTGTGACCTGGCCGTGCAGGGGCCCAGGGCCGGGGCTCTTTCCCTTTCTCTCCTCGCTCCTCTGCATTATTTATAGTAAACCGTATTAGAACAGAGTGTTAAAGAGGAAGGATGAGTCATCCCATTGAAACCATTGATGGCATAAATAAAAGCAAAACGCTTACTATGTGTTTTGCACGGGATTTAAGGCCAGGTTGTGCTAATTTGAAGGCTCCCAAACTGGATCTGTGAAAGGAAACATATGTGGAAAAAAACTCAGGCTTCACCCGAGGGAAGTTATTTACTGAAAATCCATTTCAGGATCTGCTTTCTCCCTTTTATTTCCTTCCGATCTATATTCAAATCCTGGTTGTCACCCTTCCTAATGTGAGGGCCTGGCTTATTCACTAGCGAGGGTTTGTTTATTTTTGGAAGGTTGAGGAATAGTGCGAGGGGGGCTTCTGAGTGGCCCTGTCCTCATCCTTCTTCTCATCACCTGTTGAGGGAAAGCGCTCACAGCTCTCCACCTGCTTTGCAGCTGTGGGTTCTCAAGGTGACCAAAAATCGTAGTCTGTTAGAGCTGGAAGGGCCCATAAAATTGTTTATTTCAACATGCTCATTTAGGGGGAACTAAGTGGAGGTCCAGAGAGGCTCGGTGATTTGCCCAAGGTCACACAGCAAACTAGTGAGGACGAGAACCCATCTCTCTCATTTTTTGCCTGCTTTAATTCCTGCTTCACAGACTTGCCTCTAACCGCCCAGGTCTGTTCCCCGCTTCCACCAAGGAAGAAATAAAAATAGAATCTGACTTGAGAGCAGTTTCAAATCGCTGGATATGCTGGTGGATTTTGGCATGGTGGCTGGCCTCGTGGGATACTCATTAACCTCTCTGCTACTCAGCCTGATAGACTGACGTGCACTGGGTCCTTTAGAGGTACAGGCAGTGCACTGCTAGGGGGTTTGAGTATTAATTAAGACCAGGGACTTGTCCTCGAGGAGCTTATAATTTGAGCAGAGGAGTTAAAATACTTAAAATGTGTATGTGTATGTTGATAGCAATGAGACAAAGTAGGAAATGGAAAGCTGATGGCAGGTATACAGAAAAAGCACAAGGAAATTCAGAGATGAAATACCTTCCACCTGGAGGGATTCATTTTTAATTAAAAACAATTTGTTGAACACTTACTGCATGCTGGGCACCAGGTGAGGCCCTGGGAATTCAGTCAAACAAGTCAAACGAGCAAGAGAAACAGAGCCTCTCCCCTTGTGGGACTTTGTAAGTGGGGGAGAGAGAGATTTAGCTGGTGTTCCTTTGAAAAACTGTGGCATTGCAATTGTGATCAATGCTGGGGTCCTGGAGAAAGTAACTTCCTTTGGCTGGAATCAGGGTGATTAATACTGGAATGGTAGGTTGAGGTCAGATGGAGGTGCCAGAAATTCCAGGCCAGCCCGGGGAATGGAGGGAACGTGGGCGGACCTGAGGGCAGACGTTCATGCTGCCACTTGCAAACTAGGATCTTGGCCCCGTGCCTGAAACACTGCGAACCATGGTTTCCTCATCCCTACGGTGGGGTTATCGTGTGGGATACCGTGAGGGCGAGCCTGAGGATTTCAGATAACGCAGTTAGCCCCGTCTGCACGGTGCCTGGAACGAGGTAGTTGCTCAATAAATGTAACTGTTGTGAGTCTTTGGACTTTATTCTGGGACAGTTGGGAGCCTCTGAAGGCATTTGAGAAGGAGTGTGATGTGGTCAGCGCTCTCCCCGCTGATTATTTCGTCCACTTGGGTCCTGTGGCCTGTGTCCTGCCACCCCGGGCTCTGTTTCCACCATCAAGAGTCAGTCTGAAAAGGAGTTGGGTTAGAGGGTGATCGTCAGCCCCTCTTCCTGGCTCTTGCCCCGGCATCTACCAAGATTGGATGAAATGACAGGAAGTGGACCCTTGCCACTTGTCTTCGGTGGCCAGAGGGCCTGAGGGAGGGTGCATCAGGGATAGGGGGATTCAGCTGTGGGATCAAAGGAAATGACACTCCGGAGCTGGCCAGCCAGACTGTTACCGTCTGACTCTCTTTTAATAGAAACCCGAGTGCCTGCGTTCAGCCTAACCGTCCGGCGCCCTGCTTGCCTCCCTGATAGCGAGCGGAGGGCTGGTATCTCCCGTGGGCCAGTCTGGGCTGTGGTTGGAGCTCGAGGCCGTGTCTGCAGAGTGACAGCGGCTCAGGGAGATAAGGGCCGGGTTGTGTAAGAGGGGCTCGGTCTGTTGGCCCCGCGGCTCCCGGCCCCTGGTTAACTGCTAACCTCAACGGAGCAGCGGGCCCTTGCTGGGAAAGGCCGTTCCAGGGCCCCTCGCTGGTTCCACTGATGCCTTTTTGTGGTTGGATAAAGGAAGCTCATGTAGGCCGCCCACAGCGCAGACTTGGGTTGGGCTACGGGTGTTTGGTTGTTTTGTTTTTCTCTTTTCTTTGTCTTTTTCAAAAAAGAGAAGCTGAAAAGGGGGACAGTCTTGCTTGGCACCTACCCCCGTAACCCAAAACAGCACGAAACAAGCAATTCCTAAAGCAGGCGGAGAAGACGCCCTCCTGCCCTGCTTATCACCCACCGGTCCCCAGAGGCCGGCGTTGAGAGTTTGGGTGGAGGGGCTCTGGGTCTGGACTGGAAGCGCCTGTCCTGGAACCTCGACACCAGGCTGACTTTTCTAATATCCCGGTGGCTGGGTCCAGGGAGCTGTGATAGAAAATATATTCTACTTTGTCTTCTTCCTTCCGTCCTCCCCAGCCCCTTTCGGAATGGGTAGGTGAGCCGTCGGGCTGTGTCCCCTGCCCTTGAAGGGACAGTGGAGCCCAGTCCTCTGGCTTCTGGCATTGCCCTCGTGTGATGGGTGATGGATTGGAAGGGACCTTTGTGGGCCACCTTCATTTTGAGGCTCTCGGGTACTTCCTGCCACCTAGCATCTCCTTGGACCCCGCCGGGAGAGGGGTGATACTGTTCCCTGAGCAGCCGATTCTGTTTCCAGAGAGTCCTTAATGCCCCACCACTACTTCTGCTCTCTGGAATCAGAGACTCTGGGTCACAGCCCCTGAGATATTTGTAAGGTAGCTATGACTCCTCCTTATTTAGGCAGTGGTTTCCCATATACCATGATTTTAATCCCTCTCATCATTCTCCTAACCCTCTTTTAAGTACTTCCAGACTTGTAAATTTTATATCACTCCAAATATGAGGAGTGATTATGTACATAATCAGGTGGGTTTGACCAATTTGGAGAACCAGACACTCATCTCCATTGTTTAACATGTTATACTTCTATTAATATGTCCTCTGAGAGTCTCCCTTCTGCTGCTTCCATTGGGTGCTCTGAGGTTATTTCCCTTGTTCTTGGCTCTCTGCTCCCAGAGAGAGACTCCAGTGATTTTTTTTTTCTGGAGGAGGAAACTGGGGGTGACAAGAATCAGGAGTTGGATGGGAGATGATTTCTCTTTGAATATTAGCTTGAATTGGATGGCCTTTTGTAGGCTTGGCAGTTGTTCCATGTCCACTGCAGGAGTCTGGCTCAGGGATGGTCAGGGGAGGGGAGGTGGTGATTTAAAAGATTCGAGGTGGTGGCTTATATTGATTTTAGCTTATCTGACCCTTTAGCTAGAGGCTGCTCTTCCCTCAAAGTGTCTAACTAGCTGTTAGACTTAAAGCAACAGCGCAGTGTATATCATCCCTTTCTTTGCATTAATTATGGCTGGGAAATTCATTATTTAGAGGGATAAGCGCTCCTGAGGAGGGAGACTTTTGAACTGATTTAGAGATCTGTGGCCAGACTGCATGATTCCCAGGTAGCAGGTGGGAGTGGAGGTGGCGGGAGTTGATAGAGGTCAGGAAGGTGAAGCAGCCGAGCCTGGATCAGGTGCCCTTCTCCAAGGAGGCAGTCCTGGGGAAGTCTTGGGAGCAGGCTTCACGCCCTGGCTGTTGTGAGAATGTTGCTTCCTAGGTTTAAAATACAGTGTTGAGATAACTGTTGTTCAGGCACATGGGCTGGTTAACCAGGGGTTAATCCTACATCCCCCTTTAGTCATCAAGCCAGTTACAAATCTTCCGTGGAGCCTTGCCTTTCTGCCTCGGAAGGCAGAGTCTAGAGTGCCTACCAGAATGATCGGTGAGTGAGGACTCTTGTCCAAATTCCCAAACCCTACCACGATGATTCTGTTCTGAAACTGTGGAAAGGCTGGCAAGTGAACGGAGTGTGTCGTGATACACAGGCCGCCCTGCCCTGGGAATTCTCCAGAAGTTACGTTTTGGATGAAACCTCTGAAAACTTGCTTTTTTATTTGCTGATTTATCCTAGAACGGAGGCTGCAGCTCACGGTGAACAGTACGTTTTTTCATTCCGACCCTGGAAGCACACAAGCATACCGCAAACCAAAGGTTCCGTGGAACTCTGTCTATCTGTCCTATAGGCTGGGACTCTGATGTTTTATCTTCTGTTTTGTCTCTCCTGTTGTATTTAAAGATGCTAATCAAGACCCACTAATGAATGGTCACCCATCGTTTAAAGAACACCCCAATATAGTGAGGACTTAGCCATGGGTATTCAATTCAAAAAAAACATTTACTGAGCACCTATTGTATCCTAGGTAGTTGCTAAGTTCTATAGGGTAGTGCACAGATATTAATAAATCCCCTGAAGAGTTCACAGTGAAACAAATGATAGCCACATATGCGTGTGTGTGTGTGTGTGTGTGTGTGTGTGTGTGTGTGTGTGTGTGTGTGTGTTGGACCGTACACTCAATTATACAAGTGAGGTACTATGAGAGCAAGGAGAGGAATTGAACAATCCTGATTGATGCTCCAGGAGGACTTCATGGAGGAGGTGGCGTTTGGCTAGTCCTTGAAGGATGGCGAGGCTTTGGAGAAGTTGAGGTAGGAGCTGTCATTTCTAGCTAGGAGGTGAGAAAAGGCGTGACAGTGTATGGGTGGGGGCGGGGGTCCCACATATAGGTCAGTGTGCTAGCGTGAGATGGTCAGGGGAACAGGCGGGAAGAATGGATTGGCGCCCGGTTGTGGAGCGCTGTGAATGCCGTGTTAGCAATCCTGGGCCTTTGCAAGGCTTAGTTGGTTAAAGGCTGGATAACTGAGATGTTAGTAGCAGACGGAACTGGGGTAGGTGAGGCCATGCGGCCACTCAGCGCCACGCAGCCTTCTCTGAGTCTTGGGGGTTGGGGTGGGGGTGGCGGAGGCTTTGCGGGCTGCCTGGATGGGATATGGGCTCTTTTTCTGAAGTTCTCCTTCATCTGAACTCCTGCCCACCGTCTGTGTCCCACCGAGGTGGGGGAGAGAGCTGCCCCATGGAGCCCCCTGGCCTGCGACATTGAAGGGTACCTGTTAGACCTGGTGCTTACCTGTCCTTCCTCACATGCAGGCTCTCCGCTTGGCAAACATGACTGCAGCAGCGCAAAACCCAGCCCCAGGCCTCCCAGAAGTCAGGTCACTTGCAGGAGAGCGGGGTTCGGAATGAAAGTGCTTTTGTTTTGAGCGTTTTCTGCTCCCCACCCCCAGCGCCACCTGGCTTGTCCTTCCCTTCCTCCACAGTCTCCAGGTCGGGCCTCTTTGGGAAGTATCCTCTCGCGGGTTGGCCCTCTGGCTTCCCCCTCGTCTGTCTCCGGCAGCGTGTCTGTGCACGCAGGTTTCATGATAGGCTCCGCTGCCTTCTTATGAAACTGCTCGGGGCTTCTGTTTTCTTGCTGCAGCTACTGCCCAGGTGCTGGGAGGGGCGCGATCGTGGTCTCCCTGGGCTCCTGGACGCCTTGCTGAACACATAGCAGGGACTCAGGAAATCGTGGCTGAGTGAGCGCCCGCTATGTCCTAAGCGCACTTCATCCTCCCGACCACCCACAGGGTGGGTGCTGTTGCGGGAGTACTTAGATGCTTTCAGAGTCCCTCTCCTCAGCCCCAAGGAGCTCCTCGCGTCATCATGGTCCAGCTGTGGACACTGGATCTTGTGGACGCTGTTCTTTCAAAGGTCGCTTGTGACATCCTAGTTCTCGAAAGCAGTGTGCTTTCCTGGACTCTAACATCGATCCCCCTGTCCTCTGGACCCGCCTCAGGGTTTCCTGAAACTCCCTCCCTAGGGACAGTGTGATCTGGTACTTGGAGCTCTGCAGGATCTGTGTTTACCTCTTTTTTTTTTTTTTTTAAATCTTTATTGGTGAACTTTAAAAAAATTGAAAAAAAATTTTTAATTGAAGTATAGTTTATTTACGACATGTTAGTTTCAGGTGTACAGCAAGGTGATTCAGGTATATACACACACACATACATATTCTTTTTCAGATTCTTTTCCATTATAGGCTATTACAAGATACTGAATATAGTTCCCTGGGGTATACAGTAGGCCCTTGTTGTTTATCTGTTTTATGTCTGTTTGCCTCTTGTTGAACCAAACACGTTGAAACTAGCACTTGGTGTGCGTTGCGCTGAGTTCAGCTAAATTTGCTCTTGAATCTTCTCTGTGTCTTCGTCTTCTCCCAGAGGCTCTGCCCTCTCGTCCAGACCGTGGTGTCATCTGTGGCTCCCACCTTCCCTTGGCCTTCCATCACCATTTCCCTCTTCAGCCCGTCTCCTCACTCTCACTCAACCAGATGGTTCTCCCCGTCTCCTAACCAGACTTCCTGCAGTGTCCCCGACTGTGGCTTATCCCCACATCCTCTGAAGCAGAGCTCTGATCATGTCGCTGCCTTGCTCAAAAACCCACCGTGGCGATTACCTCTTCTAGAGAATAAACCAGAGAATTCTTAGGTTAGCATTCAGCGCCATCAAGGATCCTAGACTCCAGCTACATTTCTGCTTCCCTTTCTCACTATGTGCCTTAAGATGTCCACCCCTCAAGGGAAGGGACCATCTTTTTCACGTCTGTAGACCTCTCAGTCCATTACCTGGCACATGGCAGCTCAGTACATGTTGCTGCCACACTGAATTTCTCCCATTCCTTCCTTTACTTGCCGTAACGTTCTCCACTCACTGCACCGGGGCCAGAGCTTTCAAGCTCGAGTGCAAATGCTGTCTCCTTCTCCAGCCTTTCTTGGTGCGTCTTCCCCTTGGCTTCCGATAGGAAATACGATGCCCTGCTTTGAACCCCATCCCAGAGAGGTGTAGATAGAACCTGATCTTTATCATTGACACTTTTGTTCATTTCTTCCCTAAGATGCCCTCAGTTTTTGTGGGTAGGATCTGGGTGCCGTTCAGTTCCATAGCCACCCCTCCTCCACTTCCGCTGCCCCGCCGGAGCCCAGCATGGGCTGGGCTCATGGATACTGTAAGTGTTCCGGGAATCCCCGTTGCTTAGTGAATTGGAGGTTGTCTGATGGATGGTGGTGTTACTGTGGAGCAGGGGTGGGCTGGGTTTTCTGAATATCTGCAATGTGGTCCTAAGGGTTAACCACCAGGGCAAAGCTGGGAGTAAGGGGGACCCAGAAAGCAAGCCCAGGCTTGGGAGTTGTCAAAGCAGAACCATCTTTGCTTTGGAGTTTTTTCTTTTATCTTTTCCTTTTTCTGTCCCTCTTCTTTTGATCAGTGCCAGATTTGTCCCAATTGGTATCTTTATTATAGTAGGAATAGGCCAGGCAGGAGTGAAGGGCTGGGGGAGTGCGAATGCTATGTGAAGGGAGGTCAGGGGTGGTGCACACACAATGCCTTATTGTGCAGGTGCGGGTATTAACGCACCACCACCTGCGTTTACTTGCTGTGTGACAATGAGCAGGCTGCCCAGGGCCAAGGACCGCCAGGCCCTCCAACTGGAGCCTCCCTCTCCTTCCCCCCTCCTCCAGCACCCCCAGGCAGGACCCACATTCCGATGAGAACCGGTCTTTGAGGAGAAGGCATCAGAAAGAGTTTGGCTGGGAGGAGTGCGGGTCTCAAGGGGGCGAACATTTGCTGGTTCCACAGTCCGGGTTTCCCTGGGGTTCAGGGAACCTGTGAGGAGCTGATCCTGAGGGGGGACTCAGGCAAGCACTTTGCTGCAGCTGCTCGCCCCTTGAGCGCAGGAATGCCAATGCATGGGTTTCCATGCCATCTCTGCTCAGTAAGACTGAGAGCTCCATGAGGATGGGGATTGTGGCTTTTTCTTTTCTTTATCCCAGTGCCCAGCCTGGCAGGGCGCACAAGGTAATGACCCATGATGTGTTCAGGCGGTTGAGTTGTAGAAAGTGCCTCTGATCCCCAAGACCCAGGGAGGGAATGGGCTCTCTCTCTCGGCTCCTAGAAATCTTCACCTCTCCAGACTCGCCTCGGATGGGGAGAGACAGAGGCTGCTGAGTTAGCTGCTAAGAAGGCAGAGGGGATGGCGATCTGGCTACAGTCCTCAAGTGTCCACTGGGGAATCGTCCTTTTGCACCTGGGATTGCCAAAGTGCTGTGTGTTCCCTGCAGGATTCGTGAGCCTGGTACAAGGATGAGCTGGATCTGGAGACAAGAGGGGCAGGGAGGCTGGGCTGCCCCTCCCCTTGTCCCTCCTTTAAACCTTGCAGGTAAACCCCAAGGTGTTTGCAGTGTAAAGGTCCAGGGGTTTTATAGGCACCTGGATGGCAGGTGTGGGTCTTTAACTCTACTTGGGGCCTCCCTGGAGCAGCCAGGCAGGCTCAGGGCAGGAAGTGGCTGATTCTAGGTCACTTGGCTACTCTTGTTTGCTGCTGAGATTGTTTCTATAATCAAGATCTTAGATCTGCAAGGGACACGAGATCACCTAGTCCTGCTCATGGCGTTCAGGCGAGAAAAGTGGTATTAATATTCTCATGCCCATTTCATGGGCAGGTAACTGAGGCCCAGAGTGATGGACTGGCCTTAATGAGTCATTAGACGTGGCTCCACCTGCTCTTCTCTTCTGGTCCCCACCATGACAGGCTGGGGGTGGTTGGGAGGCAGTCCTGCTGAGGTCCTTCTTCTGTAGGGGGAGGCCACCCCTGTCACTCAAGGCCTGAGAGGGTCAGGAAGAATGTCGTTGCTTTATTCCTGGGGCCTAATGCAGGGAGGGTGGCAGGAAGACAGGGCAGCCTCTTGAACTTCTGCATTTCTCTGAGTTGAGGCCTTACCTGGCTGGCCCTGGGATGCCGTCGGCGGCTTGGGAAGCAAAGCAGGGATGCCTGGCTGAGCCAGAGAGTTCCTGGGCTCCCCTCCACCAAGCCCACATCATAGAAATGCCTGGACTTCAGAGTGGTGAGAAGGTAGTTTGGGGGGGCTGAGGCCTCGTCTGGGGCTTGTCTGAGGTCTGGGTAAGAACTTCCCCATCCATGGCTTAGAAACCCAGCCTTTGAGTCCCTCAATCCTAGAAAACTCATTTTCAGACTTTAAAAAGGCCTTCATTCTCTTGGATGCTGTGTGGGCCAGCCCTGGGCTGTCAGGGAGAGAGGTCTGAGACGGCCTGCCTCTGCTCTCCTGGCTGAGATAAGGGTGTGTGCCCTGTGGCTCCCCTACCTCTTCTTGTCAGATAACTACTGTGCCTGCCAAACTCTCAGATTGGTTCTGCTTTTTTCCCTGGTTTTTATCTTGGTGGGAAGTTTAAGCAAAATATGTCTTGGCCTTGTTGTTTCTGCTTATTTGTTTTGTCCTCCAAGTTTCAGATTTCATCCTCTCCCCACCCGCCGAGCCCCCACCCCCTGCCCTAAGGTGGTGTTAGTGAAAACCCCAGTGGGTGTAATGGGGTAGTTAAAGGTCCTCATATACCACCATTTGGCTGCAGAGAGGCCCAGCAAGAGACAGTTAATAAAGAACCTTGCACCGTATTCTCATGTCTGTCCCCACTAACCTCCAAGCCCAATCCAATAGCAGACAGACGTGAATTCTCATCTCCGAGCCCATGAGATGCCGACTTCTGTGAACGCCCTGCTGACTGGCTCTGGTCTCAGCGGCTCCAGGTTGGGTTTGGTCTCTGTTTTCCCCACGTGTGTGAGTTTGCTTGCTACCTCTGTACTTCCTCGTGCCTTTTTCCTTCCCCCCAGTCTTATCTTCTTTCTTTACTTTTTTTGCCAAGTATGTGACTACACCTAGTGTGATACGGTTCCTTTCTGCTCCTCCAGCTCTCTGGGACAGGGTCCTGCGGTTGCGATCCAGGGTGGACTCCGGTCTCTCAGCCTACTCTCCCTCGCCTTGCTTTTGTCCAGTTGGCTGGACAAAGAGAACAAAACCAAATGACCTCCCCTCCCCCTCTCCTAAACTACTCACGCAGTGGAGTTCTGAGCTGACCTTCCTGCAGCCATTTAAACAAGTGCTGAAATGCCTAAAAGTCACTGAGACTGGCCAGGCCCATGCACTCCTCCTCGTCGACACCCCCAAACCAGCCAGGACCTCATCCTCTGTCTTCCTGCCCCCGTGGTGCCCAGGGCGCAGGGTGGTGGTGGGGGCCCTCGTGGAGCCTCCGAGGCTGCGTTGACCAGCAGCTCCGTTACAGTAGGGGACGAGGAGGGCCGGGGGCCAGGGCAGGTCACACAGGCCTCTTTTATTTACAGTACTCTCTTTCAGGGCCCCAGTGAAACAGAAGCCCCGAGAGGCAGCAGTGAAAGGGCACTGTGTTTGTGCACTCAGGCCTTCCAGGGATTGCTACAAAAGGTGGGGGCACTGGGAGCACTGAAGGGCTTTTTGTCAACGGCAGTTTGGCTTGGGGTGGAAGGGAGGGCGAGAGCACGGGGCTCCCTGCGACCACGAGCGTGTGCGCCTTTCGACAGCTCTAAGCTGCTCCTTGGAACGAATTCTGTGGTCTGGGGTTGCAGAGGGGCCCTGTGTCTTGATCCTCTTGATTTATTGTAGCAAATGATTCCTTTCTTCCCAGTGTTTCTCCTGAGGGTCCACTGGTCTCCCATCAGCTATGGTGGGGGGAGGGGGTACAGCGTAGAGGGGACCCCGCTCTCCTCCCCTCACTCTCCTCTCTCCAAAGAGCAGTTTCATGGACAGCGATCAACTTACGTGAGTTCTTGGATCCTTGCAGCTGCCGTTTCCTGATTCCTCCTCCTTCCGTATTATCCTTCCGAGCCTTAGTTTGCCCATCTTTAAAATGGGGCGGGGGGGACAGCACCTACCTAATAGTAGGGTTGTTGTAAGGATAGGGTCAGGTAACACAGGGGTTGGCTTGCACAGGGCTCCTTCCTTTCAAACTGACCAGGCCACAGCCCCTTTCTGAGTCACAGGAGCCAAACTGGGGACCCTACCATATAGTGCCCCCCAACCTTCCTTCCACCCTCCCTGGCTCTTGGGGTTCTTCTTGTCACCCTCTGGTCTGCATGACGTGATAAAGGGAAGAGAAGTTTTCCAGAAGAACATTCAGAGAATAAAGGTTGGAGCTGGTAGAATAAATGAAAACACACACAGACCACACCACATCCCAAAATTGCCCTTTGAAAGAAGCTAAAAAACCACCAGTGCCTGTCCTGTATTCGCTAATTCTGGAAGCCTGATGGGGCTTTCTTTGTGGACCTGCTTCGACTCCAGCAGCTGGGTCCAGACGGGTGTGGAAGCGTCAAGTGTTTTTGCTTTTGTCCTTTAATTCTATCTTTGAAACGGTATTTTCAGAACCAAAAGTCAGGACCGCAGATTAGCAGTGGCACAGAATGGTTAACTTCAAGCCTGTTCTAGGGAGCCTGGGGCCACTGAGAAACCCTGGGTGGTCCCCCAGCTACAGAGGGGCCATCTTCCTTTCAGCCTTTGTTTCCTGGCTCCCCCCTTCCTCCCCTACCCTCACCACCACTTCCGAGGGGGCACCCTGTCTCTCGTCCTCGCCCATCTTCCAGGGAGACCGTTAATAAACAGCCACGAGCAGAAGGAAGACCTGGAGGGAGGTGGGCAAAAGGCCCGAATGCGGGTGGTGGGACCTTGGCCTGAAATACAGAGTTAGGGCCCAGGAAGTCTCTTTCCCGTGTGCTCACCCTTCAGGCCATTTCTGTGTCCGGTCCCAGCAGCTGGAAGCAGCCAAAACCTGTAACAAGATTGGAAAGACACAGTACGGAAGCGTTGCCTTTTAGCCCGCACTGATTCCTCTGCTACCTGGTTTCTCTGAGGGACTGATCTGTAAGAAAAATGGAGAACCTTATTCCTACCACTTAACCCACGCCCATTTTCTAAATGGTTTGTAGAAAGGGCCTCACACGCGCTCTTTGGGATAATCTGTCATATGC
Source organism: Camelus bactrianus (assembly GCF_048773025.1). NCBI lineage: Eukaryota > Metazoa > Chordata > Mammalia > Artiodactyla > Camelidae > Camelus > Camelus bactrianus. Next base: position 10,269,030 of record NC_133571.1, read on the forward strand.
GAGGATGAGTTCTGGATGGTTCCTGCGTGGTCAGGAGACACTTTTTCTTTCTGGATTTGTGTGTTTGGAAGAGTGATGATGTCATTGGTTTAGACGTTGAGCTCTTCTCTGGTTAAGCTCTTCAGTAGTGGTCCTTAAAAAAATATTTTTGGGGACTTTCAGTAAAACAAACCTAGTAAGTCCACTGAAAGTCTGAGATGTTGGTTCAGCCACACAGGGCACTCAGAGAGGTTTGCTTTCCTGCTTGGTGAGGGCAGGGCCACCCCATGGATTGCAGTGCTGTGGCTGTCTGGGTGCCCAGCTTCTGAGGGTGGGTGGGGAGCTTGGGCTTGTGGGCAGTGGAAGGCGGGTGGTGGCCTCCAGAGGGCCACTGTTGCTCAGGAAGTTTCTGTGGGGGGCGCTAGCATGGCCACCATACTCCACCTGGCGCTGTTCTGTGAATTAGAAAAGGTGCCCCTTCGTGCGGGGGAGTGGGGCTCCTATCAGGGCCCGTGACTTGCTGAGCCGGATAGGGTGGGATTCACATCTGCTTGTCCCTCAACCGGGTACACCCCGGCCCAAGGGGGCTTCAGTGGTTGCAGTGGGTCCTGAAATGAAAGCTAGTCTTGTGAGATATTTTGAGCCATCCGTGGGTGGGGGCAGGAGTTTCCAAAGGCCTTGCAAGCTCTCCGGAGGTGTTTCCCTGATCCCCCGACCAGTCTGGGTCTCCCTCCGCCCCAGGGCCCTCCAGGACCTTATACAGCCACCGCACCAGGAGCTGGAGGCCTCTCTCTGCCTGCGATGGCATCCTTAAAGCTGCCAGAAACATCAGGTGGGGTTTATGGCATCCTTTTAGCATGACTGTCTCTTGTGACCAAGGCCAAGAAAAACAACAGGAAGGGGTGGGAGTGGGGAAGGATGGCGCACATGCAGCCCTGTCATCTCATTCTGTGGCGCTGAGTTTGGGAAAAGCACAGCATCTTATGCAACCAATGCCTTTGACATAGATACGGAGCTGGGGGAAGGAGACCGCTAACAAGGCGGCATCCAGCCCTTTGCAGGACGATGCGGTTCGCTTGCTCCTTTTCTCATAGTTTCATTCACCAAGGCTGGGTCTTTCCAAAGCAACTGCTAGGCATTGGCCTGTGGGAGGGTAAACCCTTGCTCTCTTTATCCTGATCACTTTTTTTTTTCTTAATCGAAGTATAGTCAGTTTCCAATGTTGTGTCAGTTTCTGGTGTACAGCATCATGTTTCAGTCATACACATACATACATATATTCCTTTTCATATTCTTTTTCACTATAGGTTACTACAAGATATTGAATAGAGTTGCCTGTGCTCTGCAGTAGAAACTTGTTGTTTATCTTAGCCCTGAGCACACTTGGCGCTGTGTTGACAAGACTCTGAAGGGCCCGTGGTAAGTAGACCAGGGCCTGAGAATAATTTCCATTTAACTAATTATTATTCTTACTCCAGTAGATTTGAAATCTATTTAACTTTTCAGGGTCCCACAGCCTTTTAAACGTTCCGAGTGTATTCTCCCTGATAGGTTACCTTTTCTCTCCCTGTAGGCTGTAATTAGTGTCCTTTACACAAAATTGGCTTAGAATTGGATTTAGAGAAGATAAGAATCAAATTACCAGTATTTATCTTGTAAATTCCAAAAGATCTACTTAAGACGCTGTGTTTAAAAAAAAAAAAGAGTGTTTAAAAGAAAAGTTTATTATATGAAAAAGTAAATTCCTCACAGTCTGAGCATCCCAGGGCCATTTTAATATTAAAACTCTGACTTCCCTTGGAGGAACCTAAAATTGCCTTTTCCCTTGTCTCGATTTTCTTATCTTGAATTGAGCTTCTGGAATACATTGCTAGGTTTTGGGTGGTGGAGAGCTGATGTTGTCCGGGTTTTCATGAAAATTTGGAGGGTTTGGATTATCTATGACTTCTGATGTGTGGTAAGACATAAACCTCTAAATGTGCCTATCTTGAAGATACACATGCAATTTTTCATCTTGGCATTTTACATTATTAAACTCTTGGGAGATGGGAGAACAGATCTCTGAGGTCTCCTGCATGTCTGCATGTCCTAAGATGTCAGCATGCTACTTTTCACATGCTACCTAGTATAGTAAGTCCCCCAGCAGGTTTAAATGAGGTCAGGTCAAAAAAATATGCCTATATTTTCAAAACCATGGGCTCATAAAGGTGCCAGGCAGTGATGGCATATTCAGGTCATTCATTAAGCTGTTCAGCTATGTTCCCTGCCCCCGACAAATCCTTCCTTTAGTGCTTCTGGTGTTGAGCTCAAAACTCTTACCCTTAAGCGAGGAAGTGAAGGGTTTCAGCCGGGGTAGCGCTCCACAGGCACGTTTGTGACCATGTAGGCACTCTCTGGGTGGCTTTCTGCTTCAGCAACATTGTTGATTGTAGTTTTCCAAATTTATTCTGCCCATCCTCCTTCCCCCCCTTTTTTTGATTCTGATGAAGGTGTTGGATGCCAAGGCACAAACAACGATTCCTTTTAAGGGAACAGAAATGTATTTTGTGAGCAATTCCACTTTTGGGTGTAGACCCCAAAGAATTGAGAGCAGGGACTTAAACAGATAAACTTGTACACCCATGTTCATAGCGGTATTATTCACAATAACAAAAAGGTGGAACAAACCAAATGTCCATTGATGGATGGATGGGTAGGTAAAAATGTGGTAAATACACGCTATGGAATATTATTCAGGCTTAAAAACAAATGGGGTTTGGGATTTGCAGATGCTAACCACTGTATATAAAATAGATAAACAACAAGGTCCTCCTGTAGAGCACAGGGAACTGTATTCAATACCTTGTAATGACTTACAATGAAAAAATATGAAAAGGAGTATATATGTGTATAACTGAAACACTATACTGTACACCAGACATTAACACGACATTGTAAACTGACTATACTTCAATTTAAAAAAAGAAAAAGAAGAAACGGAATTCTGACACAGACACATGCAACAGCATGGATGAGCCTTGACGACATTATTCTAAGTGAAATAAAGCTGGACATAAAAGATAAGTCTTGTATGGTTCCATTTATATGAAATACCCATGCTTATAAGAAGCAAATTCATAGAGACGAAAAGCAGAATAGAGGTTCCCAGGGGCTGGGGAGAGGCAGGGAGTAGGGAGCTAGTGTTAATGGAACAGAATATTGGTTTGGGATGCTGAAAGAGTTCTGTGGATGGATAGTGGTGGTGACTGGACAGCAGTGTGAATGCACTTAATGCCACTGACCTGTACACTTAAAAATGGTTAAAACAGTACCTTTTTATGTTATGTGTATGTTACCACAATAAAAAATTACTTTATGTTAATTGCGATACCTGGTATTTGAAGCAAAATCTCTCAGAAAACATTTAGTTCATTATATTGTTAAGAAGCCCTTTGCTAAATTTAAAAGAAACAATTAACTTATTTATAGACTTATCAGTCACCAACCTAGCACCCTTTAACCATCATTTTTATTTGGTAGACAAAATATTTTCATCAGGTAACTAACTCTCTCATGATGTGATTACTATCTGAGGCCCTGTGTTTTTATTACTCATATGATTTTAGCAAAGTCGCCACCTTTTTAGCTCTGAGACTTTCTCTAGTTGACCTCTTCCCAGAGGGCAGGCGGAGGGAAAATCTTCTCTGATTTTTTTTTTCCTACGTCAGTAGTTTTTTAAAATGTCTGTGGTTTTACAACATAGGGAGGTTTTTCAGTGAGGAAGGAAGTTCATTCTGGGTTTGCAGAATTTCTGAAAATTATGGAAGAGGTGTTTATGCTTTTAGACTTTGTACCTGTGTGGTCAGGGGTTTAGAAGCATTCTGTTCCCCATCTGTGGTGTGCCTCGTCCCCCGCGACCGGTCGCGGATGTAGCCAGAGATTTGGGGAGCATCTGAGCAGAAACTTTTCGGCTCTTTCCCCCTTCCTCTTAGTTGCGTTTTCATTTGAACGAAAAAAATGTAAAACGCCTGAGGAAATTCACAGTGAAAATCTAGCCCAAATAAGTTAGCATCTTGAGATGCAAATATCAGTTCTGGAAATGGAAGATTCCTCTACCCCGTGGTGGCGTTGCAGCCAGCAGCCTCGTTCTGTGCTGCCGAGGGTTTGATGGCCAGCATGTGAAGGTACGGGGCTCGCCACATATATATAGTACCGGGCGTGTGGGCGCCTTGGCGCTGATCTGAAAAAACTTAACTTTGGCATTTCTAGGTTTATTTTAAACCTACAACCTTTAACGCCAGACACAGAGCTTCTTTCCCACTTAATGTAACCATACAATGATTGCTTTTAATTAGCGTTGGATCTTTTTTTGGTGTTTTGCAGCTTGGGATATATAAAAAAGTCTGACTTAAAAAAAAAAAAAGTAAAACTCCTGACATGCTCATGAGGCATGAGAGCTTTTAAAATCCGAACCTCCCTGGTCCTCTTTATTTTTATCTTGAGGCAGGTGGGCCAGGGAAGAGTCCAGTGTGAGCCGCGTAATAGATGGAGGCAATTTCCTTGTACTGTTTTGGCAGATATTAAACACCCATATGTAAATAAAGGCGGTGGCGAGCTGGATTTTCATAGCGTAAACGGAATTGATGAAGATCGATTGTGCCAGAGTAATGGGTTCTGGGCTCGGGCCAGAGGGATGGGGTCGGGGCTATTCGTTCAACAGTTTGGAAACGCTAATGGTCACTTGTGGTTTCCGACGCAGAGTTCAGACTTGCTTGCACCTCGCCGCCCCTTGTGGGGAGCCTCCATTGCTGCTGCCGAATTCTCCAGTAAATATCTCAGACATCCTGGGCCCTGCTCTCCTTCCTCTGCAGTAAATTACATATTAAAGTAGCCTGGTAACTGAGCACCGGTTGCTGTGAGATAAGGGCTGGGAAATCAATATGTTTGCCATGTGGCTGCTTGTTTATGACACCTGCCTCTGGAACAGTTGAGCAATGTTTTGTGTGTTAAGGCAGCATTTCAGAAGCTTGTATCCTCTTAAAACAACCACGATCTTACTGGGGGAGAGAGAGGTGCTACAACGGATATTGATTTTAGTTTTTCTAAGTCTGGAATGGCGCTTCTAAACGGTGGTCTCACGGCCTGACTTTCCTCCCCCTTCAGGAAGGGAGGTGGACACTCTTAACCCCTGAACATACGTGTCATCAGTCTAGTTATGATGTGATCAGTGAAGAAGGAGCGCCGCTCGGAATAAGGAAGCGTAGGTGTTCAGAGGGATCTTTTCTCCAGGTACCTGGCTCACACCAGTTCCGTTCTCTCCAAACTCCGGATCTTCCCTGATAAATGCTTTTCCACCACCACCACCACCAACAAAATGCAATGAGAAACATATCTGTAGCCGACAGTAAATAAGCATTTTAATCTAAGTCTCCAGGTGGGTTGTATTTTAACTAATGGATAATACTATTGTCTTGTGACCCAGCCTGCTGGTGAGTTAATGGTTCGTAGAGCCGTGCATTGTCAACTCAAGTGAGAGAAGGAGTGTGTGTGCTGTGTGTGTGTGTGCGTGTGTGTGTGTGTGTGTGTGAGTTGGAGGGTGTGGGGTAGGGGGCAGACAGCTTTGGAGGGAGTAGGGAGGCAGCCCGGATCATTTACGTGGCCTTCCATTTTGGAACAGAACAGCAATGATACAGCTTCTCTCTTTGCCTAAGAGACTCAGTGCTTATAAAATACATTTCAGACACATTCAGATGTCGAGATGTAAACCGTGATTGTGCTGGTGCACTTGGGGTGCCAGTGGCACATGCCCTCCTAGTGTTCTCGTACCTGAGAAGGATTCTGCTGTCCCCAGCCCAGTGAGTGTCCTGTGGCTTCCGACGCACTCAGGCATAAACATTTGGTTCTGCTTTGTTTTGCCAAAAAGTGAGTTAAAGGTTGAAAAAGAAACATGAGCTCCTGCTGGAACCCCCAGAGGCAGCTGCCACTGAGCTGCCGCCCTGCGTGGGGACCCCGTGGACCAGGGACATGATCTCTTAAGGACACCGAAATATTCTGAGACCTGATTTTTGTTTGTTCCTGTGTTTTTTAACCCAGATTGTCAGGTCTTCCTTAATCAACAGTAGCAAAATGTCGCTTTCCTTTCTATATGCCACGTGATGGTAAGTGGCTAATTCAGTCATCTCTCTCTCTGCTCGTGTTTGGCCCAAAGTGACCCTTAAAAGATGGGAGTGACTTGCAGGAGGGCTTGGTGGCTTGAGCTGTACCAGCCCAAACCCCAAACCTGGGGAAACTGACGTTAGGCCTGCCCAGCTGATCGAAAGGCCAGGGGCCCAGGGATTCAAGTCAGAAAATTCTCCTTGACCGCCATCCTTATTCCTTAATAATGTGGTAGGCGTGGCAGTGGACTTATTCTGAGCAGGCTTGTCCATATTTGAGATTTATTTCATTTTTGTAGTCCTGGCCTGGCTGGATGACAAAAGTGTTTAAACCAAAACTGATTCAAGCAAATATTTCATCCTGCTGGTCACGGGGTGTGGTCATAGAACAGAGTGCAGATTTGGGGGAGGTGGGGATCGGCGGGCTGGCCGCTCTCCTCTTGAATTTGCTCAGCCACAGATGGATGACGAGGAAACATGTCGAGGATCTAGCGATGTTAGTTTGCCAGAGATTTTTAATCCCCGAGTGGTGCTGAGAACTGAAGGGACTCTGACCTTTGTGACAGACCCTTTTGTCAGATGCGGGACATCTAGCTTTATGAAATTATTAACCTTTCGTAGGACTGGCATAATTATAAATGTAGAGTGAAGCCAGACAATGGCTGTTGGGTTCCTCACTTCGAAAGATCAGGTATTTACTGCTTTCACAAAACTAAGTGCTGGCTTGGGAATCCAGAAGGATCCTTGGGATGGGGGAGACCCTAGAGTAGTTTTTAATGAGGAGGTGGCCTCGTAGCTAGCTTGTTGGGGGACCCAGAGTGACTCTTAAGGCCAAGAACATTGCAGACTGGATTTTGGTGGGGTGTGTGTGTGTGTGTGTGTGTGTGTGAATGTTTATTTTGGACAGTTACCCCTTGTAAAGAGATTTTGAATATCCACTAAGTTATGATCCAGCCCTCTCTGTATCCTCCAGCTCAGCATTGATGCTCTTTGGTGCCTTGGAGGCATGTTTTCCTGGGACCGCTTATTAATTCATCCATTTAACCAAATCTATTTGAGGGGGTCTGTAGGACCTTGTGTGACGGAAGACAGGAACGTGATACGGTAGAAAGAGCCCAAATTTTGGAGTCAAGACAGTCCTAGATGGAGAGGGAGATTGGCCACTTTTTAAATTTTACGTCCTTAAATACGTCACTTACACATTCCGAGGCTCCCGTACGGTGGGGGATGAGATCGCCTGACTCATAAGGTTACTGTGAGGAGCAAATGGAAAAACACATGTAGTTCTCCTTGCTGTTACTGTAGTGCCCAAAAATGTTACTTCCCTTGTCCTCCTTTTTCTTCCTGGGAGCAGAAGACCTGCTTGCATTGCTTTTTTTTTTTTTTTTTTTTTGACGTCATTGCACACAATGGCGATACATTTGTGTATCTGTGGCTCAGTTTTATACACATCATGGTGGTGACAGAGGAACTGGTGGCATCCCAGATGGGGAGCGAACAGGCAGGGTTTTCCCAGTGACTTTTAGTTTCTCTTCCTTAAGACACTGGGGGCTGCTCCAGGGAACAGAAGCCCTGGAACAGTCCTGTTTTTCCCTTGCCTTTGGCCTCAGCCTCAGGGACCTCTTTCCTTTGGTTTGATGGTCTGTGTCCGGCTTTATTGTGGGTCTTGGCTGGCATGTTTGGATTGGCACTGAACACATCACTGATGGCTGCATGTCCTCATTCACACACCTCTGAGCCATGGGGCTCAGCTGCTTCGCCCTACAGGCTTGTGATTCCTCCTTCCAAGAAAAAAAAATCCTTAAAAAATGTTTCGGGAAGACTTTCTTATTGTGGCTGTAAGGTGCTGGTGCGTCGTTGGCAGACAAGTTTGGGTTTCGATCTCCCTGGGGTTTGAGGCTGCTCAGTGGCTGTTCCTAACATGCTCTTGCTTTTTCATGCACGGGGTGTCCTCGGGATCCTTGGTGAATTTTTCACTCCGGGGCTTTCAGGAGAAAGGTTTGTCATTCGTCATCATGCTCCTCATCCATCACAGCTGCAGTGAGAGAGGTTAGAGGGAAAGGGTGGAATCAGTTGTTCAGATTTTTCCTTCTTCTGGGTAGGTCCCCCTCCCCCCTCCCCCGCCCCGTCTTTCTGGAAGGGAACCAGTTGGGAAATGCCTGGGCCAGTATTTCTGGGATGATCTTGGCGTATGTAGGAAGAGGGACGCTTGCTGATAGCCCTGGGGTTGGTCCCGTATCCCTGAGGTGTGGTTTAGTAAGAAATAAACAGTCTTTTAATTATTTATTGGATGCTTACAAAATTTTATAGGCAGGAGAGCCGAGGGCAGTTCTAGAAAAAAATGCCAATCGTGGAGCTTTAGTGTGGCTTCCTTCTTGGGCTGGAAGCCTTTGATGCTCCCTGACATTCATCACAGCCCGCAGTGTCAGGCGGGGACAGTAGAGTCAGCCAAGGCTTGCTCTTTTTGTGTGTCTATATGAACCGAATCCAGTCAAATGTGGGTGCCCTTCCAAACTGCTATGTCTTGCTCCTCTTGGCTGCTGGGAACATTAAAATTATTTAGTGACCAATGTTACTCTGTCAAGGATGCTGGAACTGGAGGCCTGTAGGATGGTACTTTGTTGCATTGATAATTATTCCTGCTTTGAGCCCTAGCACTGTGATTATTGAGGTTAAAATGTAGGGGCTTGAGAGAGCCTTGAGGTCATCAAAAGCGTTATCCTGCCTTCGTCCAGGTCCTGTGTTGAAGGAAGGAGGGGAGATGTGTGGGCTGCAGGAAGGAGAATCAGAAAATGACTGGAATTCAGGAGGTAGACCTCCTCACCCCTCCGGCTGACTCCAACTCCAAAGCACAGTTCAACCCAGAGATGAGTGCGTGAGCAGGGTCTGCTCTACCACTGCGGGGTGGCTGGACGTTCTGCTTATTTTTTCATGTCTTTCTTTCCTTTTTTTTTTTTTTTTTTTAAAGTGTGCACCATCTGCTAGGCCTGGAGAGGTTTTGAGGTGCTTGTTTTTTTTTTTTTTTTTTTTTTTTTAACTTTGGGACATAGAAGTCTCTGCTTGCGTCTTGTGTTTCGGTAACCACATGTAACAGCTGGTGGAATCTTTCTTCTCTTTGCTTTCTCTGAACTTTCCAAAGCGTGGGCCCCTATCTGTCAGAGGATTGACTCCTCGTGGCCCCCATGTCGTTGGTGCTCCCCCACCCTGTGTCAGCATCTCAACCTCTGTACACAGGATGTTTTCTCTTGCGCTTATCAGATGGTTTAGGAGATGTGGGGTGGAGATACAGATAACGTTTAACCCATCCTGAATTCCTTTCACAAGTTGGGGCCCGAGATGAACTCAGCCACAGAATGGGGCGGGTTGGCTGGAGCAAATGATTCTGGGCTTTCAATCTCAAAGAGAGCTGTGGGTGCCTGTGGGGTGATAGCACAAAGGCGCTTCATCTTGGTGGCTTATTTAACACCCCTCCCTGACACCAGTGTGTGGGTTTGGAGCCTGGGGAATCAAAGAGAAATTTAACAAACTATACTTTCTTGTGTGAGGGCTGAATGTAATTGAATTTGTGGGTTACCCACACCCGTGTCTTCGCTTTTTTCTTCTCTTTTTTTTTTGTTCTCTTTCTTTCCTCTCAGACCAGCATTTGGGTCAAGGTACCCAGTTTGAGCTCATTTGCCAAAGGGAAGCAGGAAAGGGGGCAGAAAGCAAACCGGGCACTGCTCTGTGCTAGCCCGTAGACCTGGCCTGCCAGCTGGGGAGGGACACAGCTGGTGAAACACATCAGCCTTCACCTCCAGCACCTAAGGCTGAAGCCTTTCTCCCTCCTTCTGGGCTTGACCATCTCTCTGTTGCCTCTTCTTCCTACAGACCACTTTTTCCATGGCAGGAAAGGAAAAGAAAGCCCCTTGGAGTAGCCAGCAGTCAGCACTGGCCCTAGGACGCTCTGTATTAGCGGAGGTGGGGGGTAGTGAGCGGGGACGGGAGAGTGGATTAGTGCTGTTTTGTGGGAGTTTGCAGGTATTTTCCAAAATCTTTCTGGGCACGACTGTCAGATTCAGTGAAGGGATGGATGCCCTGGGAGCCAAGAAGTAGGAGATCTTGTGACCTGGGCTCTGGGAGCAGCTCATGGTGGGATTTGGCCCACCCAGCCTCCGAAACAGAGAACATCCTTTTAGTTTCTGCAGCAAGTTTCTGCTGGGAACGGTTCTGTTGTCCGGATATTGACTCATGCATGCTTTTCTTCTGGCTGTCACAAAAGAGAAAGGTAGTGCCTTTTAAGTTTGAGACATTCTTGTGAAGGCACCAGCGTCATCTCAATGGCTTTGAGTGGCAGGATTAAGTCCATCTGGGCATCAGAAGGGGAGTTTGCCGTGACCGTTTCCCCTGAGATCAGGGTTGGTCACCACACTGCAACTGCATTTGCCTTTTCCTGACCTGTTTTGGCAGGTGAGCTAGCAGTTTTACCCATAGACACCCACCCACTTGGGCAAGACACATTTCGTAAAAAATGAGACCCATTGGTGTTTGGCCCTGGCGAGGTGGACCTAATCTGATAACTAATCTTAGTTTCTTTTGTGATCTGAATATACTTCTTGGATTCCTGCCTGCGAGCTGAGGCGGGCCAGACAGTCCCAAACTGTGAATTAATTCTCTTGGGTGAAGTACTGGGTGTGGCTGTTTTTTGGTGGAGGTGACAAAAGAGAGGCGGGGTGTCTTCTCAGGCTTCCTTCGAGGCAGAGTGGTCTGGCCTCTCTCTGGCTTTCTTAGCTGTGCTTAGATGACAGTTTCCCCCCTCACTGCTCTTCTCTTACCCTGACAGTCTCATAGGTAAACTTAAAAGGAAGACAAATACTTCTCCAACTGTCACCGAGGGGGCTATAAAAGAGACATTTGGACAGTGGTGCTGGGGAGATCCCTGTCTTTGCTCCGTGTTGATACAGAAGGATTGGGGTAGCCCAGATCACCAGGGGAAGGCGGTTTTTCTTCATTTAGCTTTTAATTGCTTTCTTTCACTTTTATGTATAAAAGATTGTCCATTTAATTAACTCTAGAATGCAATTTCAAAAACACTAATGCTTTACACATGATGGCTTTTAAAATAAAAGTAGCAGTCTAATATTGCATAATGTTGTTCTCTCCCCTTCCTCTCCCCCATCTCCCTCCCCTCCAGTCCGTATTAACCTTTAACAGCCGAGGGTTGTTAGGAGGGAAATGCTGGTCTCGATGGTGTGTCTGCCTCCACTTTCCACCAGGCGAGTGCTCTCAGCAGTGATGGGGCGGTTGCTCCTTTCTGAAGTGTTCTGTCCCTTCTGTGAAGAGAAGGCAGCTCATTCCTTCTGCCTGGGCTCCATTCATGACTTTATTTACCCTCTTTTGAGGTCACAGGATCCTTACTCCTGTTGCTGGCTTAAAAAAAATCATGATGTTGGATGACGTAGGAAAATGAAAAAGGAAAAAAACCCTAATGCTGAGCCAGGTTTCTTTTGGACATTTAATGAGAAGAAGCCTGTGTACACTGGCCTGAGGGTTAATGATTTCACCATCTTCTCTTTTCTGGTTTCTAAAAGAAATCTAGCTCTTTCTCCTTCCTTTTACTACTGTACCATGAGACTTCCTCGTGTCTCTGCTGTGTCTTCTTCTCTGATCTTGGTTCCTTGGAGCCCAGATTTTTCCCCTTCATACCGGCCCTCATAGCCCAGTCCCCCACTTGATGGCTGTTTGAAAGTGCAGTTGTGCCTTAACCGGTTGCGCTTGGGAAGGGGCAGGAGTACACGTAGAGATATGTGCACGTCTCTGTGCCCCTGAGAAAGACAGTCTTATCTGGTACAGCGAACCCAGCCGCGAGGTGGGAGGGATCCTGGCCATCCCTTTGATTTTGTAGGTGAGATAAGAGAACGGAGCCCCAGAGGGCTCGATGACTTGTCCACGGTCTCCCTGTCAACGAGGGTCATAGCCTGAACGAGACCCGCTCACCTGGCTGCTTGCTTAACTTATGCACCTTCTGCCTTCTTGGATTCTCTCTGTTGCATTACGATCCAGGTCCTGGAAGGGGCCTTGGGAATCACGTGACTCACCTGCCTGGAAGCCTGCCTGGGGTCCCTCCTATTTTGGTTCTGACGATGTCCAGAGGAGAGCTCTGCATACCTTACAATAGCATTATACATAAAACGTTCTGCATTTAGATCTGATTTAACTTTCTCAGATTAGCCCTGTTTTCTCATGCTTTAGCCTCCCTGGTGATGAATCAGTTGGTCGTTCAGAGTGAATAAATCCACAAGTGTGGCCGTGCAGGTCCCTTTGGAGAGAAAGCGTCTCTCCCACACTGTCTTTTCTCCAGAGAACGTGGTATTTGAGCCCACCAAAGTGAGGGCAGGGCTGGATCTTCCGCCCCTGAGGAACAGCTGTACAGCATTTAAAAGTGGCTGAAAGGTGATTTCTTCCCCAGGGCTTGGGTATGTAGCCCTGACTTTTTCTCAGCTGTGAGACGTGGATTTATACATACGCATCTTGGGGGAAGAACTATATATACTCTTGATTCCAGAATACGTTAATAAAACTGACCTTGGAGATAGATGTTTTTCAAAGAGGAAAATCACTAGACTGAGAGGGCTGGGCTCAGTGTCAGTGTGCAGTTCAGCTGTTTTTTTTTTTTTTTTTTCTGTCCTATTTAGGGAGAGAGATTTTCCAATTAACCTGAATGAATAGAGAATTTAGCAGGAGATTGAGGTGAAGTTTTTTTTTTGAAGTTGGCCTTCCTTGTAATGGGACCCCTTTTCCACCTCCTACCTTTATTATTATTATAATTATTATTATCACTACTACTACTACTACTACTATTATTATTATTAGGAAGCATTCATTGTGGAAGACGCGGGAGGGTTTGAATGCTGCCTGAGAGGGGAGAGGCTGACGGGGACCATACGGCGTATCATTCATTATTTCTCGGGTTCGTTCACTGAGCTCTGTAAACCTCTGTGTGTAAGACAGCAGCCCCAGATGGTCTTTTGGTGCCAGCTTTAGCTCTGAGACCCCAAGCCCTGACAAAAGAGGGCACAGAGGACAGCTGAGTGCACAAAATATTTGCAGCCATTGGGAAGTCTTTCTGTTCAGGAGCCGAACACGTATCATCACCAGCATCTTAGAAATCTTTTTCTCTTGTCTTCTGCCCCTTTTTTTTTTTTTAAAAAGCCCAGCATGAATCAGTGAGCCAGCTTTTGCTGCTGCAGAAGCGGTCACGGTGTGTATCTGATGTTTAGAATGGAATTGATGTCCATGTGGTTATTCACAGACCTCCTCCCTCATAGCTCCCTGCCTTCTGTTTTGGAAGGAGTTCTCTTTAACGTCATGGTGAACCATTGAGCTCATCTCTCTCTTTTTCCCTCTCCACCCTCCCCTTTCCCACTCACTCTCTACAAGATACCTAACGGATAGGGAAATTAGCCAGGAGGGGTTAGGAGGGTAGCTGGTGGTGGTGGTGACCCATTTCCTCAGGCATGGGTTGCAGGAGGTGGCTCCCGTGGGTTGACCACCTGTGGTGTGGCAGGCTCTGAGCTCAGCGCTGGGTACACATTACCTCATTCAGTCCCCATGACAGACCTTTGGCATCCTGGTGTTACAGATGAGAGACCTCATCTGTACACGTGACAAATTCAAAGAGGTTAGACATTTAGCCCCGGCTTTTAAGTTGGGTGGCTGGAAATCAAACCCAGGTCTGTCTAATTACTTTGCCTGAGTTCCAAATGCCTTCTTGGATTTTCTGTGTGGGTCCTGGGATAGGCTGGCTTTAGGGTTGATGGTTAGATAAAGGTACCTGGTCAGAACTGGCTTCACCAAACTGCAATTATACCTGCCTCCTGTGTTTGCTTCTGCAGTGGGTCAGTCCCATTTGGGGGCTGCAAATGGGGCACGTATGTGATCCTATCCCCCATAACAGGCTTAACTCAGCTGAGACCTGGCACTGAGGGGGCAGGTTTTGGAAGGAGTCAGGTGGAGGAAGGGTATGGGGCACGTCCCCATCCTTGAGAAACAATGTCTGTTTCTTCTTCTAGTGGAGCTTGCTTTGGCCTTTCATTAGCTCTCCATTTGAATGTGGCAGTTTTCTGAGGACCTTTGTCCCAGTGCTGAACTGGCCTTCTGCAAAATGCTGTTTCCCCAGAAATAAGAGCCGGTCTGCGGTGAGTGAGATTGGTTCTTTGTGTGTTGAGTTGGGACATCTTTGGCTTGGCCAGGTCTTTGCTAGACTGAAAATGTCTGCAGCTTCGCTGGCACCCCAGACCCTGAAGCCAGACCCTGCCCCCCACGTCCTGGTGATACTGCCTGCTCTCGGGGAGACCTGGAGTTGGTGGAGGTCCCCAGGGCCGGAGTTAGGAGTGCAGGGAGGCCCAGATGTTCTGCATAGTTTTTTTCCATTGCCCCATCAGGAATGCGTTCCCTCAGGACGGGTTATGGCCTGGAAGTGAGCCTAATGTAAACATCCTTGCTGTGGCCCGTCCCCTTAATCGAATAGAAATGGTTTCGGGATAAGCAGGCTTGGGGGCGGGGGAGGGAGGAATGGGAAGGAGAGCAGTGGAGAGATTTAGTGACTGAATTCAGAGACGAGGCTGTGTTTGTTGGAGGCTGCCCTGCCGGTGGGGTCCAGGCAGAGGCAGAGCCGAAACTGGCTTCCTGGAGGCAGTGCCTTGCAGACCTGGCCCATTCTCTTAGAGGCCTGGTTCTCTTCGGCAGTGGGGTGTGTTGACGGAAAGCGTGGGAACCATGGTCCAGATGAACAGCTGGGCAGAGCAGTGAGGGAAACTGAGATGCACCAGAAGATCCAGGACTAGGGGCAGCAGCTGGTGGGGGCCACATGGGGGGCCCTATAGGGGAGCCTAATAATTCAACATCACAGTCAAAATTGTACTCCTCTCTCTCTCTCTCTCTTTTTTTTTTTTTTTTGCAATAGCTTCTTTTGAGGGCACCAGAGTCCCAGAGAAGGCGTGTACGGAATGTGGGGGAATTATGTGTGTGTGTGTGTGTGTGTGTGTGTGTGTGTGTGTGTGTGTGTGAGAGAGCTGGGGGGGGGGATGGTGCTCAGGGATTCTGGTAGGGGTCCTCAGCATCCCAGAAAGGCTGACCCTCTTAACTTCCCCCTACCCCCTTTTCCTCTCCCTTTGAAGGGCTCAGGTTTTCTAGGAGACCCTGAGACTTCGCTCAGACCTTCAAGTGGAAGAGGGAACGTTAAGGAGTCTTCTGCAGCAACCTGTGTGCAGAACCCCCACCCAAAGCAGTAATCTGGGGTCACCAGGGGACGTTCAGATCTGACCTGGATAGCTTTCTCTTCCGTGGGGGAGTCTAGGCGCACTCCAGGCAATGTCACAGCAACTGCTCTTGCCCGGTTAGTAAAGTTTTAGGGCTTTTGCGTGAGACTGATTTAAAACAGTCGGCAGAGATGCCAAGACTGGTGGGTCAGTTTCACTGGTTCAGATTCTAGGAATAAGAAGAGTCAGGCAGCAGGGGAGACCTCGGGGTCTGGGAGGCGGTGGGAACCTTTCCATTCTGACATCTTGGAATCTTGGTGCTTGAGTGTGCCAAGGAGAGGGAAGATGTCTGGTGCTTGAGTGTGCCAAGGAGAGGGAAGACATCCACAATTTCGTTTGCCTTCAGGATGCTGGATCTCATCTAAACATGATTAAGCTGATTTGATTTTATAGATTGGAATTTCTAAGTGATAGAAACTGATGAAGTTAATGTGAAATATTTGCTTAATAAAAAGCCTCATTACCTGATGCTGAAGGGTAGGGGAAAACAGATTCTCGGTAACACATCTGATCTTTTCCAAATGAAGTTGGGTTAAAGTTTTCTTGGTAAAAACTGAATTCTGTGATCTTGTTTTTACACATGCTGTGCTTAAATATTAACACCAATTGAGCAAATTGCCTTTTAACTGCCTTTATTTGCTTTCATTAACAGTATAATTTAAAAGCTCAAGAATTTGCATAGAACCTGTTGTGTATGTCGCGGGCAGGGGGGCACTATTCATAAATTAATTAATCGTGAGAACATTATCTTTAAGGAAGGTCAGGAAACATGCGCCTGGTTTCTGAAAAGCAAAAGCAGTGACATGTTTTTGCTGTTTCTTGGGGACTTGATGTACTTTTGGCTTAGGGATGTGTGTGTGTGTGTGTGTGTGTGTGTGATAACTTGGCTGGATCCAGAAAAATTTTAATGACTGGAGATGTTTTAAGTTAAGTTGAGTGAACCTAATTACACTGTAGTTTCCAGAGGGCTGAAGGCAATACCACTGGTATTTAAGCACTAGTTTCAAAATTAAAACCAACCTATATAATTGGCTGTGCCCTTTAAATTGTTCCTCTCCTCCCCTCTCCATCTCTGAACCAGCCTCCCCCCACTTCACTTTCACACCGACAGGGAGAGAGAGAAACTGGCGGGTGCTGCTGACCACTCCATCATTCGTCCAGCGCGTAACATGAACGGCGTGGTCCTTTGGTGAAATTACTCTCAGTACGTGAAAAGTTTCCGGAATGATCTCACTGAGATCAGTTGCTTCCTTCTGTACAGATGTTTTTGTGCGTTAGCACCTTAGCCAAGGCAAACGTTATGAATAAGACGGAGACCACCGTGTCCTGTGCTGGGCGGAGGTTCCTCCACGGGGTTGCTTCTCACACCTCTGTTTCCGCCGCGCTCAACCTCTCCCATCCCTTCTTCCATCTCCCTCTCCTGGTGCTGTGGGTTTGTTGTGGGTGGTTTTCTTAATGAATTTAATCTGGAGTCTAGTTTTTCTGGGTCCACAGATGCCAGAATGCTGAATTTATTTATCTCTAGTGTTTTGGTTGGCTACTGTTGAGATACAATTTTTTTCCCCTCTTCCCTTTTTTACCCTAACTCTCTTCTTTTTGGAGGCTTCCAGACCCACTTCAATAAAGGATTTCTCTTTTGTGAGCACTTCTCAGATATGTGTGTGGGGAGAAATATATATTTTTAAATAGTATATATATTTAAAAGCTCATATACAAAACCCAAAGTATATAGAGTTTTACATCTATGTACTGGACTACATCAAAACTTGACAACATTTGCATGTTTTTCTGTTGGGTTTTTGTCTTTTCCTTAGACGTTTGTTGGTTCCCTTCCTATATAAATCAGAAATATTAATCCTTTATTTGTTGAATGCATAGCAAATATTTTCTCCAGTCTATCACTTGACCTATAATTCTGATTATGGTTCTTTTATCGTGTAACATGTTTGTAATTTGTCTAATTTTAAAATGTCACAATGATGTCTACAGAAAGGATAGTGTAAAGCTTTTAACGGTCGCGTTTTAAAATTTGAATTTGCAAAGAGAATTCAGACACTGAGCGAGAGAGAGGGAGGGAGGGGAGGAGGGAAGAAGAAAAGAGGGTGAAGTTAAAAGGCTGACTTTTTTTTTCCTGTAAAGAACTCCATTGTCATCTGAGGACCCTTCCTCTGTAAGGGGAATATTGTTCTGGTGAGTTCTGTGTGTACTTGCCTCCCAAGGGCTTCCCTCTTCTGAAGAGACTCATCTTAAGAGTGGTCTGTCCACAGGAGGCAGCCTCACCCCACGTTTGTCCTAGTCTCCTCTCCCACCTAGTCTTCCAAGACCTATTTGAAGTGGAAACTTCGTAAAGCCATCCTTGTTTCCATACACTTCATTTTGACCCCTCAAAGGACCTGCTGCTTTCTGGCTTAAGGCAGAAGTACTTCTGCAGATGCAACCTTCCTTTTTAGATGTTCATCTGAGAGTAAAGACCCTGTGGTTCTTTCTTATTCACCTTTGAAGTCTACACTGTCTTCAGGAGTCAGTGTATAGTCATTATTTATGAGTAAGTAATTTAGCGAACAGGTTAACTCTCACCCATTTCTTTCTCCAAAACACTCTTCTGAGACCAGTACATCCTTCGAGAGAGTTGTCTGGGGTACAGAAGTCCAACATTGCATGCTATGCATAAATAAGGTTGAAGAATTTGACTTGGAAACTGGTTGGAGTTTGGGGAAGGAAGAAAGGGAGGAAGGAATTCCAGAGCTGCTAACATTGATCTCAGGATATTCCCAATCTATAGCCCATCTAATCATAACCTTTTTTTTTTAATCACCCGAGGTGAGTTCCTGGCAGTTTATTCAACAGATAATTTTTTGAGCACTTGACAGGTGTTTTGCATTGAGTGAGATGACGTGGGACAAATAGAAGTGTCATGATCTTTGTCCTTGTGAAGTATTCTTTAGCTTGAGACTGGTTCAGGAAAGGGGGTTAAAAACTGCAGACATTCTGTAAATGACCCTTCCGTGTTATCCCTCATTCTGTTTTGATTTCCCATCCTCTCCTTTCCTCTTCCTTAAAGGAAGCTGGTTGGGGCTGTTTTTTAGTTTCTTTAACATTAATTAATTAATTTCCTGTTGAAGTATAGTTGGCTTACAGTGTGTTAATTCCGATGTACAGCGCAGTGATTCAGTGACACATATATGTTCCTCTTCATACTCTTTTTCATTATAGGATATTACAAGGTATTGAATATAGTTCCCTGTGCTCTACAGTAGGACTTTGCTGTTTCTCTAGGAGCCTTTTCAAAGCCGACTTTATTCAGGTTATTGGGGCAGCCATAGTTAGCTGTCTGGTCACCCAGATGGTCTACCCCTGAAACCTGGCGTTCATTCTTTTATTTGTGTAGTCATTTATTCATTCAGTCAGTCATTCAACAAGAAGTCGTTGAATCGATATTAGATTAGTTTTGTTTTAAATACATGAAGCAACCAAGCCCCTGCTCTCTTTCTATTAAAAAGCTGATTTATTAGTGGAAGTAATGGATGGTAGGGATAAAATTGTTTCTGAAAAACTCATCCTGTGGGCTGTCTTATAACCTCCAGGTGATTCAGTAAAAATAGTACTATTTCTGTCTCCATGACATACTTTCAGGAAATAAGTAGAAATACTGTGGTTCTTCTCTTAAGAGTCTAGAATAATATGATATTCTAATTGGAGATGATTTCTGGAGAATGTGTTCCTGATCCTTGGCACAGTGTTTGTCACAGAGTAGGGGACTGATAAATGTTTGTTGGAAGACAGAATAATGGATGGAGACTTGAGGTAGGAAATTGATGAGAGATGTTATTTTGGGATGTGGGAGATGGGAGGGAAAATCTGATTAGGGAGGGGGACACACAGGTGGTGTCAGTGTATATGAATGGCTTATTTTATCATTCTTTAGACCTTGGAATGTCTGGAATATTTTAAAAAATTCTTTCTCTTCTCTCATCAGATTGATGTGTCTTTACCACTAAGTCCCAGCCTTAGAGCCTTAGAAGGAGCGGGGAGATGGTTAAAGCTATAGTATTTGTTAAAAAGAAAAAAGTTGGCCTCAGTTCTTACCAGAGTTTTTTCCAGGAACAGAACATACGTTATTTTTCAATGCATGGGATGGAAGTCAGGGTGGAAATGAAGGTGTTTCCTGGAATGTTCCGGTCCTGAGCTGATTTTCATAGAAGTCTTGCAGATCATTCCAGGCATAGAAATAAGGCTCTCAGGAGCACAGATTCATTCATTCATTCATTCATTCATTCATTCCATCCTCCATCCCTCCCTCCCTTTTCCTCTTTTGTTAGGGAGAGGTAGGACCAGATTGTGTATGGATGGAACATTCCTGAAAACCTGGTAGACTCCTTTAATTTCTGTACCCTCCCCTAAGGAGCTGAGGCTCTGCATTACTGTATCTAGGGAAGACCTTCCCGAAAAAGGACCTCGGCTCTTTACGTGTGGGTGTGCCCAGAGCGGGAAGATTGTGTGTCCTCCAGCACAATTTAAAGTGTTTGGGGTCTGTCACCTCTCCAGAGGTCAAAGGTGAGATGGACTTTTTGTTGGTGTTGTTTTCCTGTCCGCCTCCTCTTTTTTTTTTTTTTTTTTTTAACTCCCTCCCTTGTTATCTCAGCTTCCAAACATCAGCTTTGATGTCTATTGTTGGGACTTCAAGAGGACTCTTAGCACATCGGCAGGTGTTGGTTTTAGTGAGGAGGCGAGAGTCCGCATGCCTCCAGGGGAGAAGAGTGAGTGGGTCCCCCACATTCCTTCCCAGTGGGCGCCCTTCCCGAGGGCAGCCCCAGGGGCACTCACGGGAGGGGACGTGGGAGCAGGAGTCCCCATCCCGCACCCCCCACCACAGGGCCGGCTGAGGGCGCTCCTGATGGGGTGGTGGGTGGGCCTTAGAACTTTCTCCCCTTGTTTTTAAAGCCTGTCTGAAGGGATCTGTCTTCCTTCAGAGCGGCTCAGGAGGGGTTGTCTAACAGCCGAGTATTAGGGTTTCATTAATCAAAGACACTTCCACTGCCTCTTTACAGAAACACCACTGCTTTGGCTGTCCTCTGCTGACAGGCCGCTAATTTATCTCTCCTGAAGGAAGGGAGGGAGAAGGGCAGGGAGGCAGGCAGGTGAGCGCCGGGCCGGCTCCCAGGGTGCACACGTGCGTTCACATGCTGTTCGCACACTTGCACGCGTGTGTCCAGAGCCGTGGGCCGCAGGCCGCCTCCCCTCCCTGAAGATGGCTTCACATGCTCTTCTTTGTTTATTTGCCAAGAAAACGTTCACTTCCAACTCCCAGGTGGTGTGTGTGAGTGTGTGTTTGCTGAAATGGGGGGCAGAAAGTTCTAGAAGAAGGGCGTAAACATCTGCATGCATGTGTGAAGTTTAATGGGCATTCGAGGCGAAGTGAAGGGTGATGGGGCCATTAATACCTGGGAGCCACTGACCTGAAATGTACAGTCTAGTCTCCCTTTTCAGCCTTGTTGAACTTCTCCTCGATCTTAGGTTGGAATCTGACCTTCTGTAACCCTCAGCTCAGAAGATGGATATTTGGACGTTTGGAAACCTCTCAGGGCCTCCTAAGGAGGTGGTTGAGCATTGTGTGTGTGTGTGTGTGTGTGTGTGTGTGTGTGTGTGTGTCTGTGTGTGTGTGTGTGTGTGTGTGTGTGTGTGTTTGAAGCCAGATGTCCACTGGGGAGTAGCTTTGAACTCCCTTTATTCAGTTCATCAATATTTACTGATCACCTAGCTAGATGTGTTTGGCTCTGTTGGAGAGAGAATGGTGAGGCATAATCCTTTTCCTAGCTCTTAATTTGGGGTTAGAACTAGTACACAAACGGCTGTAATTGAAGATAGAATAAAACACATTCCCTAAGACAATTAGGAGGTGCACTGGAAGCTCCAAGAGGGCCATGGCCACCTCTGACTCATTCTTTCAACAAATGTTTACTAAGTTCTGCTACATACCAGACAGTGGGGATACAGGAATCCGAAGGCATGGTCCTTGTCGCCAAGAATCTTGTAAGTTAGTAGGGGGGGTAAATACAGAGACACAACAATACATTAGGGTGTAATAAAAGTGGTAATAAAATGAAGAACAAGGGATAAACGGAATGGAGGCAAAGCTGTGATTGTGCTTTGGGAGGGGCTGCAGATAAAACATCTCTGGGGAGGTGATGTCTGAGCAGGATTTGGGAAGACAAGATGGAGTTCACTAGTTAGGCAAGATGGAAAGGCATTCCAGGGAGAAGACACAGCATGTGCAAAGGCCCAGGGGAGGAAGGAGCAGAGAACTTTCAGGCTGTTGGGTTTCCCTGGAGCTTGAGTTGTGTGATGAGGTAGGAAGAGGTGGTGGTTGGAGGTGATGTTGAGTCTATTATGAAGGTCTTGCCTGCTCAGCCAAGGGATGTAAATTTTAATTCTGTAAGTTTGGGGCAAAGTGTTGAAAGCTTTTTGTCAGGGAGAGTGAAACAGTAGGAAGTACATTTTAGCAAGACCACTCCGAGTGTGGCACTGAGGATGGATATACAGGAGTTAGCCTGGAGTCAGGGGCACCACTTCGGAGCCAGTTGAGTGGTTTTGATGAGAGGGAACGCAGGCTGAGTTAGGACCTCAGCAAAGCAGGTGGAGGGGAAGGGAGACGGCGGGGCTGAAGTGGAGGCAGGTCTTGTTGACTCGGCAGGATGGTGAGGGGCAAGCTGAGAGAGACCCTGAGTTTTGGCTTGGATAACTGGCAGGCAGTGGGACTATAAAAGAAGTTCTGGGTGGAAAAATAATTAAGTTTACGTTTTGGACATGCCGTTCGAGGAGATCTTAAGAAAACCATGCCGAGGTAGTCTGCTGTGTATTTGCAATGGGTCTTGAAGGAAAGAGATTTTTGACAAGCAGAAGTTGTCTGTATAGCAACTGAGGGGCGTTTATTGACTTTTGATGATGTTGTGGAGTGCATGGGAATCAGAAGTATCTTAATTCCATGGCAAAAAACAGTGTTTTTGGAGTCCTCTGAGTAATGAGAAACGTTTTCATCAAAGACCTTTATGTGTGTGTGCTGGCATCTGGAGAACAGAGATAGATACTTTCCTTAGGTCCGGATTCTGGAACCATGGCTCTTCCCTCGCTCCTAATGAATCCTCTGTAGTTAGTGACTGATGAAATCATGAAATTTCTATGAAAGTTTAATCCTTGGCTGTACAGACACAGCTGACTTTATCACAGGACCCCAGGTGTGTGTCTGAAATTAGTGTGTTGAATCTATTGCATATTTGATTATTTTAGAAAATCCACAGGATCTGGAGGAAACAGGCTAGAGTTTGGGGAAGGTTTTATTATTATATTTTGGGGGTAGTCCTGACATTCTCAAATGTATATCATGGGATCTTAAAACTTGGAGACCACCCTGTTATCTTCCCGGAGGAAACTTAGGCCCCAAGAGATGAAGGGACTGAAAGTTTTGCCCCCTTGGCTCCAAAACTTCATAGTCTGCTTCTGCTGTCTCTCTCCAAGGAGAGCAGGTCAAAGAGAATCAGTCTTAAGTGAGGGGTTTGCAAAAGAATAGTGTTTCTAATAAGAGGCGTGGGGGCACGTGTCTGTGATGAGATGGTGTGTTCCAGCTTTTGTGGTTTTCCTTTTCTTGGGGTAACGAGCTCCTGGCTGGAGCATCAAAGGAGAATAGGGCACAGATCACTCAGGGACTTGGAGTTCAGGGGACATTTCAGGTTGAGCTTTGTGATGAAAGATTCAGGGGCTTGTGTATATGAGTGAGAGTGTGTGTGTGAGAGTGTATGAAAGTGTGTGTATATGTGTGTGTGTGTACAGAGGTTCACTCTCCACCACTGTCTTCCCTTTTGGAAACCCTGGACGAGCCTGTAGGGTTTC
This sequence comes from Camelus bactrianus, assembly GCF_048773025.1. Taxonomy (NCBI): domain Eukaryota; kingdom Metazoa; phylum Chordata; class Mammalia; order Artiodactyla; family Camelidae; genus Camelus; species Camelus bactrianus. The sequence goes on from NC_133571.1 coordinate 10,292,323, forward strand.
CTTCTTTTTTTTTTTTAAATTTTTTTATTGAAGTACAGTCAGTTCCAGTGTGCCCATCTCTGGTGTCCCGGTCATGCGTACACATACATATATTTGTTTTCATATTTTTTTCCATTATAGGTTACTACAAGATATTGAACATAGTTCCCTGTGCTATACAAAGGAGACTTTAAAAAAATCTATTTTTATGTATAGTGGCTAACATTTGTAAATCTCAAACTCCCAAATTTATCCCCTCCACCCCCTTTCCCTGGTAATCATGATTGTTTACTATACTGTGTTTCTGAGTGATGTCCAGGTCCTTGTCTCCTTGAAGCTAGAAAGAGATACATTTATGGTGCTTGGGGTGGGAGGGGGTGTGGACCACAGAAGGTTAGGGTTGGACAGCGTGGTGGAGGGCGTCTGGTCCCACCTGGTTAGGTGGAAAACTTCTCCTCCAGTCCCTACAGGGATGAAAGAGGGGGTGTGGGTTTCAACCACAGCCAGAGCTCTTTTCTTGTGAGCATCTCTGTTAGGTCCATCCTCATGTAGGTGCTTTAGAAGCCAGACTTGATTTAATTCTCACAGTACATTTGCCATCTGTGTCATTCCGTCAGAGTGCAGATGATAAAGTGAAGCCCAGAGTGGTTACATGCTTCCCCTGGTGTCACACAGCTAGGAAGGGCGGAGCTGGGACCTTGCCTGCCACCCCAGCTTTCCCCCGCCACGCACGCTGCTAGTGAGGAAAGCTCTTATCACCAGGTGTTGTTCCCATCGGAGAGAGAAGCAGTTCTCTTTAAAGGAGGGATTTCTCAGAAGAAAGATCTGAGTCTTCTCTCATTGTGACAAGAAGGGCGGAGTCCTGTGGGCAGAGTTGGAGGCAGTGGAATGAGCTGGGTGGCCTCTTGGGGGCCTTTCCAGGAAGGAAGTCGGTAAGGGGGGGTGGGGAGGGGGGACCTACATCAGCCACGTGGAGGTGCTTACCTGAGGCCAGCAGAGTCTTTCTCTACTCTCCCTGGGACCAGAGAGGCTGTTGGAGCCCTGCCCCCCTGCTCTGTTTCCCAGCCGCTCTCAGGGCTGGAGGCGGAGCCAGCACATCCTGATGAGTGGGGACAAGGTGTAGGGTGCGGAGGAGGCCTGCCCTTCCATCAGACTTCCTTATGGTCCCTACTGCTTCATTCACCTTGAACTCCTCCTCTTCTTCCTCTGTTTCATACAGTTTCCTTTGCATCCATCCATTCAGTATCTCATCCTTTAAAGCTGAATTCTTTTTGTATCAGTTAGTTGTTATCCTCCAAAATGGGGTGAAGTTTCCTTTCTAATTTGTCCCATTTCCAGCTCCTCTGCCTGTTGGTACCCGCTCCCTGTTCACCCCTGGAAACCACTGAGTTTGAGTTCCTCTGCATTATTTATTCAGCTTGATCACAAGCTCGAAAGGGTGGCAGTGTCGTGTTAGGGACCAAGTCAAGGTCTTCTGTGGGACCTGAGGGCCTTTGTCAGAGTCTGTAGATTACGGTGATGGTGATTGGCTAAAGTTGGGGTGAAGTGTGGGAGTTGAACAAGAAAGATGGGAAAGGGAAGGGCCAGTGTGGGCCTTAGAGATTAGGGTCCCCGTCTCCTCGTCAGCCTTCATCTCTAAGTCTTCTGCTCATCCCTCAGGACTCTTCGCTCCCTCCCCTGAGAACCCACGTCACTTCATCCTCTCCAAGATGGCGCCTCCTCTGCAGGCTCTTATCCGGAAGTCAATCTCCACAGTCTAATGGTTGAATGGAAACTAGAAAGCCTCTTGGGGATGCCCAGTTGCAGTTCCTGTGTCCTGTGAAATTCTGCCTGATCCACATTCTGAGAAACCTGAGGACGGTACAGAACCTTAGGTACAAAATGTTTTTTTGGATCCGGCTTTCCTGGTGAGGAAGCTTTTCCAATGATGGGCTAGGAAATGCTTCACAGCTGATTCTCCAAGAGGAAAAACACCTGATTTATAGTTTGCTAATTTCCGTGGTATAAATACTCCCACTGTGGCTGATTTCAAGCTGCCAGCGTGAAGTCACTGAAGGCGGAGTTGGGAGGAGAGGCTCTCAGTGGTGCCCAGCTTCTGAGCACAAGCATCGATGTGCTGCTAACCCTAGTCAGGCCCCCGGATGGAAGTCTTATCCTTGGTTGGCTGCCAGTCAGATGGGGAGGATAGTTCCTTACCAGATCAGAACGTGAAATCCATGGCTCTATTCTTTGCCTTGGCTGTTCCATGTCTGCTTCTGGGTTGTGGCCGGCACCATGGCTACTGAGCTGTCATTACTCAGAAACATACTGCATACATTACTGCTGTTAGTTGAATACTTATGTGCATTATCTCGTTTAATCATTATAATAATCCCATGAAACAGGGACTATTACTGTCCCCATTTTACAGATGGGGAAACTGAGCTGGGAATGGGTAAGTACGTTGCTCGGGATTCCACAGCCTCTTAAGTGGTAGAGCCTGAATTTGAAACTAGGACTGTCTGAGCCTAAATCCCAAACCTTCCCCCACTATATTACAGTTGCGGTTTTATAGCATTTCACTGACATCTCCAAATTTGGCTCTCCTCCCAAGGGAGGGTCCTCTTGCACAACCTTCACTCCTGTTGGCAACTCTTTGCTTTGGACTATCAAGATAGATTCTCAGAGATGTGAAGTGTCACAACCCCATCTTTGGCCACTTTGGTTGCAAGGTACTGGCTGTTCTCAAGACGCTTCCTGAACCCCAAGCCCACAGATTTCACCGAGGACTGAGACGGCTGCGTTCTTCGTAGACACTGGGTTTGCCTGTTCCAAAAATGGTGATTTCTATAGCAACCATTTATTCTAGCAGATGTGTGCCTGGTATGGTTGGCAGAGGGTGGGATCAGAAATGGAAACGGCCTTTTATTCTCCACTTGCTGAATGCACACCCTGTATGTGAGGCACAGAAGAGAGGAAAACATGGCATCCTTAGAATCTATGTCAGATCTGTGGCCCAGCAAAGCGGCCATGGTTGCTTGAGATTGATTTTTGACTGGAGTGTGAGTTGGGCTGTGTTTGGTTTCCGGTTCTTTAAGGAGTGTTTTTTGGCAGATGTACCTGTTGGTTTCAGTTCAGTGGATGTTTGTCACTTTAGTTTCTGTAGAATGTGGACACTTATCATGGGGGGAGGGTAGTTAAATAAACACATAGGAGACATTGCCTGGGTCTTAAAGATTTCAGTGTGTACTTTCTTGTATATTACCTAGGGCTCTTTTGGTTGTAGGTTAAAAAAAAATTGTGTGTTAGCTTAAGTGAAACGAGGATTTGTTGTCATAATATGGGAGTATTTCATGGCGCCCAAGGGTAGGGATACAGCCCACCTTTGAAAGGCAAGTGAACAGATCTAAGAAGTACCTGTTAGAAAACCTGGGGAGCGTTCTCTTTCTCTTTCACATCCTTGCTTCAGCCCATGCATCTAGTTTCATTTTCATCTCTCTGCAGACCACAGGGTGAGTCTCAGAATGATCCTCCAGCACTCCAAGGTTTACATGTAACATGCCCTCATTGAACTGCCCCTGCCTATGTCCCAAATTCCAGACAGGGAGTCTGTTGATGCATCTATGTAGGTGTCTGCCCTTGGCCACTCTCTCACTGAAGGCTTTGTGGTGAGGGCCACGTCTTAGTTGGCTTGGGCTGCCATGACAAAATGCCGCCGACTGGGAGCTGCAACAGCAATCCGTTCTGGAGGCTGGAAAGTCCAAGATCAAGGTTAGCTGAAGGCCCTCTTCCTGGCTTTCAGATGGCTGTCTCCCTGGTGTGTCCCCTTGTGGGAGAGGGCAAGGGGGAAGGAGAGAGAGAGAACGAGAGAGAACATGCAAGATCTCACTGGTGTCTCTTCTTAGAAGGGCACTAATCCTGTTGGATGAGGGCCCCACCCCCAGGACCTAATTTAACCTCAATCACCTGCTTAAGGTCCTGTCTCTAAACACAAATTGGGGACTAGGGCTTCAGCATATGAATTTAGGGGGGACACAAGCCAGTCCATAGCAGTCACAGTATAACATGGCTGCCAGAATCTACCTTTGGGCCTTGTGGATTGGAAGGGGGCTTTTCAGGCCCCCTGGAAGGAGACCACTGTAGATGGCAAGGCTGAACACAATGCCATGACAACCCCACATGCTGGATTGGAATCTGAACCTGATTGTCAATACACTGCATTTGGGGTGGATGGCACTGTGGTGTGTATATATGCGTGCGTGGATATGTGTGTGTGTGTGTATACATACATTTACACACATACACATCTATATATAAAATTAGGACTTTCTGGAAAAGGGGTGAAAGAATATTTGAGGACAGCCTTGGGTCCCTGTCATCTGTTAACACTGCAGTGTGCTGCTCTCCATATTGGTTTACACATGGAGTCCAAAATTAAGTATAAATCCCTATTTCTCACACTCCTGGGTTCTCTGTCCTTCAGAGGAGCTGTCAGGAAGGAGCTGGATTTACAGTTAGCCTGTCTTTTAGCTCTATGTTCCAGAGGAATTAAGACTCTCTTATTGACAATGGCCTTAAAATAGGGTTTTTAGTAAATTAAAGAGAGGCGCTGTGGGGCTGGGCACACATGTCACCTAGGGCTGAACGAGTCCCTGGGCACAGGGACCGGCACAGGGACCCTTTTGTGGTGTTAGGCTCCCAACTCACTGGGACACATGGTGCTACAGAGACCAGATGATGGATATATTTTTAAACTTGGAACCCAGGAACTGGTTATTATTTCTGAATTAGGAATCAAAACATATGAATAACCTCAACGGGGTTTCAGCAGACGTATTATGCTTGTACGGTCACTTTGCTTTGGGGCGGTGGTTGGGGGTGATGGGGAGCCGAGGCTGGCTGGATTCTGCCTGTGACTCGTAGGACACCCATGTCATGTTTGCTCAATTTACCAGTCACCGTGAATGTTATGCGAGGCGCGTCGCTTTGGGGTCATGATAACTCACGGAAGCAAACAGCCTTCTTTATTTTTTAATACATCAGTGTCACCAGTGCTTACAGCCAAGGTGATAAGAAGATGGGCTCTGGAAGCCGTGTGTTCGTGGCTCTGATGACTGAAGAGGCAACAGCCTCCAACAGAGTTCTCCAGTTTGCCCCCAGTGCATCTCCCACCCTCCCCTCTCTCCTAGCATCTCTTCCCCCAACCTCCTACCAAACAAGGTCCGGAACTGAGGTGTTCTGGAATGCTGCCCTTGCTAAGCTCTGGGATTAGGGCCGGTCATTTGGAAAGGGGACGGTGGGAGAGGAAAAAAATACCCAAACGTTAACCCCTTGAGCCCGTAGCACCGAGAGGCCTGACCATTTCAGCTACAGGCAAATCAGCGTCTCTTGGCCGCATCCCTGAAACCTGAGCTTCAGGCACCAGAAGGAGACAGTTAAGCCAAGCCAGGCTGATGAAAATCCCTGTCCTCACTGACTCTGCGGGGCACACCTGCTCCAGCCTCTCACTCGCGCTCATTGTCAGATGGACCAGGTATTGAGTGACCACCCAGGGCCATGGAGGAGGAGGGGTCGAGCAAGAGAGACTTGTCTCTTGTCCTCAGGGAGCTTCCCTGTGATGGGGCTGTGTTCATTTCCAGTCTCACCCAGCGCTCAGGGAATGGCCGAGGGGAGCGGACGGGAGGGCACTGATGGTCCTGGAGCTCCCCTGTGCCAGGCACACATCCTAGACCCCCTACCTCCCCGTTTACCTGTTTTCCTTTAAAATTTTGTTGGAGTTAAAAAAAAGAAAAAAAAGACAACAGGAACACACACTCTCACTTTAAGAAATGAAGCAAATGGAGTTACATAAAGAGTTAACAACTCTGCTCATCCAGCCTCCTCTAGGGAAACTGATGTGTGTTTTATGTTTATGAAATAATTTCAAACTTGGAGAAAGGTTTCAAGAATAATACAGAGAACTCCCGGATCACCTTCACCAACTGGGGGTTTACTGATGCTTAGCTTCCTGGCTCCTGGGTTTGTCTCCTGACCTCACGGAACCACATGGCAGCCTTTGGCGGTAGGAGGTAGGGGGTGTTACTCTTTTCTGTTTTAGACTTGAGGAAGCCATGGCCCAAAGTTGTTGAGCAACTGCCCCAAGGTCACAGAGCTGGCAGACGGCGTGGCCAGGATTCCCACGCGATTCCCCCATGACATCACCCGTGTTTTAGTGTTTGTCTTTCCTCCTCGGATTTCTTGTTCAATCAAGATTGCAGAAAATGCAGCCATTTCCTTCCCAAGGAGGAGGTGGGGATAGGAAAGTGGGAGGGGAAAACCTGCCTCCCTTTGTCCTCCCCCAGACCAGCGACCTCGCCTCCCCAGCTCTGATTTTGGGGGGTGGGAGGAGGGGCCCAGAGTGCTTGCTGCTTTGTTGCAGAAGGAGCGCTCTGCTCTGGACAGCTAGAAGAGGTCTTTCAGGGTCAAACCTGACCCCCACGGAAATTTCCCCCCCAAGGAAATTCAGCCCACAAATGCACCTTTTTTCAACGGAGAGTGCAAAACACGTGAAGTCGTATTTTCTCATGGAGAGATGAAATGACCACTGCCTTTTGGCTGGACCCGGGTTTGCGCAAACTTGTGGGACTGACGTGTCCTCCTGTGTAAAACAAGAGGACGGTGGTGCGTGGGTGTCGAGCCTCCTGCCCCTGCTAAATGTGTCCTCCTGGATGGAAACTTTGGACAGGCTGCACCCAGAAGTTCTGCCATTTTAAGCATCTTTCTGGCTCTGAACCTTTTGCTTGTGTGAGCTCTCATTGGAACTCCTCCCTTCGGCCCAGGCACGGATAACACTTTTATCTAACGCCAGCTCTGCCCTAGCTGGTCTTAAAACAAGGTGAATCCACTGCTCTGCACTGCAATATCTAGAAAGGAGCCACAACACAGAAGCCTCGTGACCCCCATCTCTGGTTCTGTTACCCACGCAGAGTTTTCCTAGCAGCTGCCCCTCTGGCCTCACTCCTCCCGTGGGGACAGGTCAGGTTATTGGGGTGGTGGTGGCCCTGATTCTAACGTAGGTCTGGGCCAGCCAACTCAACAGGGTCCTGTGGGGATAGTCCCAGCAAATCTGCCCAGGAAGGAGCTGGACAGACAAGGTAGTGGGCCCTTCTCGTCTGATTTGAGGACCTGAGTATGATGGCTGAGAGTGGCCCTGGCTTTATCTTTGTCGGAAGTGGGGCTGGGCACCTGGGCTGTGGTCCAGCAGGGAGGTGAGAGCTGGGGCAGTGAGCTGGGCAGAGGGTCTGACAGCTCATTGCCTGGAGACTTTCACAGACTGGAGCGAGACCCTGAGTGTGTCCCCCACTGAAGCCAGGGACCAGGTCATGTGACAGGGAGGCCACTCCTGGACTGGTACTCTGGTCTCTCCACCTCCCAGTCCACAGTGGAGTCCCTGCTCCACAAAATTACACTGAACTTATTTTGCAACCAGCTGTGGTGTTTCCCGACGGCTCCTCAGCGGGCCGTTAAACATCCTGAAGGCAGGAACCTTGTCCTTTCTTCTTCCAGCCGGGCAGAGGCAGGGAGTGCTGGCTCCTGGACCCCGCCTCAGGCCCCGCCGCTGGGGCTCCCTAGCTCCTGGATCAGGGCTGCACCACCTTTTCTGACTTGTCCCCCTCTCCCGGCACCCCAGCCCCCAGGAATCACACACCCTGGTGACAGCAGTGTCTTCCCAGGGTCAGGCCTTCTAGGATGAAGGCAGGAGGGGACGTGTTGCTATGCCCTCCTGGTGCAGCTCCTCTCGTGAGAGTCCCTGCTCTGGATGGTTCTTTTCCACTGCAGCCCACCGATCAAGGGGTTCTCAAGATGACCTGCTGACCCGCCTGGGCTGGAACCCTGTGGGGGACGTGTTAAAATCAGTTGGCCCACAGGGATGGGCTGGAATCAGAACCCGAAGGGAGAGCAGAAATCTGTACTAAATAAACTTCCCCAGAGCATTCCAACGTGCACTGCTGTTAGAGAACCACTGGCGTGGTCTGAAGCCCCCACCCCGTATACACACACACACACACACACACACACACACACACATCCTGTTAAGCGGCTGCTGCTGAGATGCTCACCCTTTTAGGTGTGTGGGTTGAGGGGAGGCAGCGCCAAAGTACGGAGTTGGGTGGAATCTCGACTCTGACTCCTGTCAGGGGTTAGAGGAAAGACGAGTCAGAAGGGGGATCTCAGAATGGGCTTCTGGGAAGGCAGAAGGGCTCAGGGAGGGGCCTCCTCCATCGCGGCCGAAGTCTGAAGCTGCCACTGGTGTGGCCAGCCCATGGCCACGTGGGTCTCTGACTCTGTCATCGGATGTCACGTGTCCTCCCTCGGCAGTGCTGGTGCGGGGTTTGGGAAGGGTTATGTGATAAATCTTGTGCTCCGGAGAGTGTAGCCAAGTGCGTGTCTTAGAATGGAGTTGCAGAATCTCGGTGCTGTCTCCTCTCGAAAGGCTGGGTGCTGAGGGTAGGGGGTCCTCCCTCCATCCCCCACCCCTGCCAGTATCACTAGTGATGAGGCAAGTTCATAAAGATCTGACCGGAGGGATGCAGGGCTGGGACTCGGGCCTGCCTGAATCTAAGCCTTTCTTGCTTAGATTTGATAGGACTTTGGACAATTTCTTTCCCTTTCCGGGAGCTTAGTCTCCTGTCCCCTTGTTCCCACCCCATCTGGCCCCTTGGGTTTTTTAGTGCAGTGTCCATGCTACAACGAAGAGTGAGGCACCGCTCAAGCTGCATGGCTTCCTTAGGAGGGCTGGGGGATCCTGAGATGTTAGTGATCTGGGTGGGGGTGCAGTGTCACCTCGCTCTCGGGCCTCCCCCAGGCCAGCACCTCTCTGGAGGGTCCCTCCCAGGCTGAGGCAGGGCAGTCAGCAGCTTAGCCTGCTCTTGCTTTATCAGTGGGCAGCCTGGATGCCTGCTGGGCAGCCCCTCAGCCACAGCCCATGTGACCAGTGGCTGAGCCACAGTTCTGGGGAAGGGGGAAGCCATCCACATGGGCACAGTGGGGAGGCGTGAAGGTCTCAGCCCCTGGGCTCAGACAATCCTGGGCTTAAATCTCAACTCTGGCACTTTGTAGCTGTCGAGTCTCGGGCAGATCACTTAAACATCTGGTCCTTAGTTTTCTCACCTGCAAAACGGGGGGCAAATACAGCAACTAGCTTGTCTGGTGTGTGACATTACGAGGACTCAGTGAGGTGAAGCCATGAAACCCTTCTTAGCACCTGGCCCACAGTCAGCACTCCAAGAGGGTTAGCAACAGTTGTCATCCTGGATGTGTTCCCAAGACACTCATGAGCTTGTCAAGCAAAGCTCAGGTTCCCGAAGATAAGCAGCATCTGGTTTGGGGTTCTGGCTGGTGGAACCCTGGGCTGGTTTAGAAGGGGCCTGAGCTAACACAGCCCGCCTTCCCAGGAAGGGGGCAGGCACCTGTCATCTGTCTGCCCCTGATGTGCCATCTGTCCCACCCAGGCTCCCTCTATTGGGGTCCTGGAGCAGCCCAGGGAAGGCTGATCCCCATCACTGGGGGCAAAGCCTGCAGGCACCTTGAGTCCTGGAGCAGCAAGCAGGCAGGGCCAGGTGTGGGGACAGGGCACACAAGCAGGAGAAGGCCAGGGATTGGTGTACATCCAAGTGCCAAGACTCTCTGCAGCAGCCTAGACGTTTAGCCCGGGGTGTGGGTGGGACGCGGTGCACTGCAGCCCTGAGCCTGTTGGGATGGGGTGCCTAAGGCTCGCTCCAGCTCCAGGACTCCTCTCTCTTCCTTACTTCGCTTTGAAAAGAGTCAGCAAAATCCTTATTTCCATAAGCATTTTTCTGGCTGTAAAAAGCTGAATCCCAAACCTGTTATTATAGCTGTTCATGCTATTTTAATCTGCTCTGTTTAGAGGTAAGAGGGGAGCAGTGACTCCGCAATTACTCAGTACATTTGATCCTCGGCGCAGCACCGGAGCCGGCGGAGGGCCCTCCGAGTGGGATGGTGCCGTGTGTGGCAAATCACTTTCAAATTTACTAAAAATATGCCCCTTTGCAGCCATGCAGATATCATAATTTTCTTCCCTGAGGCTTATTGAAATTCCCAGTTGCTTCCTGCCATCCGCGCACGCCCAGCACGTGTCCGGTGGCTCTCCTGCCTGCTGCCTTTCATTCTTTGTCTTGGCCCTCTTGGCCAGATTCTATCTGGTCTCTCTCGCCCTCCACCCCACCCCACCTACCTTTTCTTTCTCCTTCTTCATTTCCTGTTCACAAATATTTTCTATTCTCCCGACTGGCACGCGAGCGAAACCATTTTCGTTCGCTGGGGCCAGAAGAAAGATACTTAGAATTTGAAATCTACCAACTATTTCACATTTAAACATGCTGGACCGGCGCTGCGCCTCCTCCATACAGTTATTGCTGCCTCCCCAGGCCCCCTTTCCTATCTCTGTTCTTATTTCATTCACTTTTCTATTTGCAGCCAGTGCAGAATATGGGCTTCTCCCCCGCCCTCCCTCCCTGCAGCCCGCTTTCTAACCAGTGACCTTGGCTTCCCTGAGGGCTGCACTGTAAATGAAATGTGGCATTGCCACATGTATCTTGATAAAATATATCAGTGGATGAATTGATTTTCATATTGATTTCCTTGGACGAGCAGGGTGTGTGTGGAAATCAAGTGTCTCTTAATGATAGCCCTAGAGAGAGGCAGGAGGCCGAAGGGCGGGCAGGCTTTGCTTTTCTCTCACTTAGGGAAAGTTTCTGCTTGCTAGCTTGGGAGAGAGGCCTCTTGGCTTTGTAAGCTCACCCTCTTTGTAAGAGGAAAAAGCAAATGTCACCAGGGCGTGAGCCCAACCCCAGAGAGGACCAGGGCCGTCCCTGTGACTGCCTGGGTCTTTGGAGTGAGCATGCATCTGGATGTCCCCAGCTGCATTGTCACTGGAGAGAGCTGAGGACCTGTCCAGCTCTGCTGGAGGCCCAGCAGTGTGGAGGGTTCTGGATGGGCAGATGTATTTGCATGTGATCTTTATACCCGCCCCCTGGGCACTTCCCGCTTTCATGTGTCAGGTTAATTGAGATGCGGCGCTTGTGAATCCAGGGCTGATGCTGTGGTCCAGGGGAGCCACCGGGATGTGCTTGACCAGGGATAGTTCAGGTGTCAGCATCAGCGGAAAGGCGTGCATCCGTGTGTGCTTGCAAGTCCATGCATATACAGACCACATGAGCCTTGTATATGGATTGGGTGTGAATGCAGGTAAGACCCCTGTCTCCACACTCCCAGTGGTTTTTATTAGTAAGCTCTGGACAACCAAGAGGACAGTCTCCAGCAAGGTGATCAAAACTTCATTTTCTCTCCTCTGCAGTTGCCTTCCCAATTCCCTCTCCCAACTGCTCCTAAATAAAACAGATGCTTTCAGCCCTCTATTTATTCGATCCAAGAAGTGAACTGATAGTTGAATCTTTTTATGAGGCTAAGTAAGCATAGCTTAAGGTGATACCGTGAGTGCCTGTGTATGTTCATGTAATAAAACACAGTTAAGTGGACTATTTAGGGGTGAAGTTAGGGTAATTCATTACATTTTCAGGCTAACTGAGGCTTCACTCGAACATCCTTTTTGGTTATAAGCTCTGCTGAAACGCTCTGCAAAACCAAAATAGTGCATTTTCCTGCTTTTGTATGCACCAGGTAGGGAAGTCATGAATCCTTCGACAATTTGTGATCTTGCAGCAGATCAGGGCTAGTCTTTGGTTATAACTTACGAGGCACCTGTCCTGTGGAAGGTGTAGAGCTGGTTTGAATTAGTGTTTACTCCAAGAAGGTGGTTCTCAGCTGGGGACAGTTTTGTCTCCCAGGGCACATCCGGCAATGTGCAGAGACGTTTTGGGTTGTCACAACTGAGAAAAGCTGTTACTGGTACATCGTGGGTAGAGGCCATTGACACTTCTAAGCCCTCTACAACGATCAAGACAGTCCCCCTCCCCACCCTACCCCATGACCAATGCTTACTTGGTCTAAATTGTCAGTAGGGCTGAGATTGAGAAATGCCAACCTAGGACATATCTTTAAAAATTTTTGTCCAAAAACTTACCAAGTTCTTGTATCCAAAGTATTTTGTTTTCACAGGTCTGGCTTTTCAGAAGAATCAGGTGCTAGAAATGTTCTGAGTTATTGAAGCCTCTAATTCACTGACATTGATTGTTCCACAGAACAAATAGGGAAGCCTGCCAGTTTGCAAATAGGCAGGCCTGTCCCCAGATGGCCCGCCAGTGAATGCCCAGATTCACTGAATCATTTAGGACCATTAAAAACCAGTAGGGCCACACTAGATTTGGATTGAACTAAGCCGAATAAATAATCCCAGAGGTGGCCATGGTTTACCCTTTCCTCTTTGTCTTTGCCACCCGAACTAAATTCTCAGAGACTCGATGAGACAAGGTTTATTCTACTGACTGCAGGTCAGGGACATTCTGGCATCGGCACTCTCAAAAGTGCATCTGGAATATGTAGACGTGTTCATTGCGTTTGGGTGGCTCAGAGTGAGGCTTTGCAGACTCGGCCTGATTTGGGTTTGGTGGGTGGACCCAAGGGCAAAAGGGGGGATTTTGCATACTCCGCACCTTTGACTCTCTTTCTTTGAAGACATCATGGGAGGTCAATGGATTCACATACTCAAAAGTCTTCTAGGCAAGAACTAACTGATTTGGGGGAGCTAGGAAGACTTCAGGGCCTCTTTTATTAGAGGAAAGGGAAAGCTTTTCCTGTGAACTTAACTTCGTATGAAACTTCGGTGTCAAATGTTCTGGAACGATTACGCGTCATTTTATTAACCCACAGCCGTTCTGTCTAGAACGCTGTGAAAGAGTCTAGTTAAATGAAGTCTGTGTCTGTGTGTCTGGTGAACGCGTATGAGTAGCTGAAGGAAAGATATTCTACCAAAGAAACACTTGGTACCAGTTACAGAGGGCAGGGTCCTGTAGCCAAAGCATGGGTCACCTCTCAAGTGGAGTTTTAGAGATTTGCCTTACTACGTACAGCAGAAGAGGTGGCTGCAGGGAAACAGGGCTGGAGGTGGGGTCAGGCGGCCAGCGTCTCGGCCTTGGCTGTGCTGCCTTCCAGCTGTGTGACCTTGGGCAAGTTGCTTAACCATCCTGAAGCTCACAGGGACAGCAGCACCCATCCTGCCCTGTACTGGCTTCTTTTGGGGATCAAAGGATGGGGAAGCACTCTGTAAATTGCAAAGAGCTAAATAAACATCAGGCACTCGGGACATGGTTCCATCGTTAAGCAAGAGAAGTACCATTTGTCCACCGGGTTTTGAGTATGTCCCGAGCGTTGTTTGTGTGAGCAGCCCGGCCTCTCCGCACGCACTCCTCTGAGGAGGGCTGGCACCACGGATCTCCCCATCTGCTGTTTTCTAGCTGAAATGCTAAATGGAGTTGTGGGTGTACCTGGGGTCTTTCTCGTTACAGTACAGACTCAGAGAGGGGCTAGGTGTGCCTCGCCTCCTCTCTGTCGGATGGAATTGTATTTTTAGCCTGGTATAAATACAATCAGAAGGTTCCTATAAAACTCTGTTATTACTGCAGCACAAAGTTAGACATGCTTGAGGTTTCGGCTTCTTGGCGCTTCCATGCGGCAATGAATATTTTATGGGAAAGGAAATACTTAGTGTCTGACTCTTTTTATAGTGCAGCTACTCACAGGGCTGGTAACCTTCCAGATCTCCCCGAAATCAAAAGCGTTGCCCGTCCATCTCGCTCCTCCTTTCTTCATAAAATCCATCGGTGGCCTGCCTGCCTGAGGTGCCCGTGTTCTCTTGGTCAATGGGCCCATTTACGCAGTGTGTGGGGTACACTTTCCAGTCCTAACTAATGCCCGAAACCAGAGCAGTTGGCGGCTCACCAGCTCCGCCCCACCCCTCCTGGCATTTTGTGGCGCTGGTCAGGCCCGGGAGAGGTGTGCTGGCTGGATGCCCTCCGGGTTCTGTGCCCGAAGGGCTCCGTCTGCATCTCCTGCCATGCTGCCTTCGCTGAGTGCCCCAGAGCCACCCGAGGATGTGACCCACCTCACCAAAGTCTCCTCTGATCTTGGAATTCAAAGGCTAGTTGATGAGTCTGAGGCCCAGCAGAGCGGCGGGGGCTCGGGGCTGAAGGCCTTCCCGAGCGCAGCCATTGGGGTTGATGAGACTTTCCTCCCCTCCGTGCCCCCACGTGTAGGGCTGGACAATGGGGCCTCAGCGGTCTTGACTCTGGCTTGCTGGGTCCAGGCCTTTAAGTAGAAGAAATGGGTCTCCTGAGACATCGGCATGGGTGGAAACTGCTCCTCGGGCAGCATGAGGCCGTCCTGGCACAGGTGTTCAGCCCTATCGGCCCACTGGTTCTCAGACACATGTCTCGACTCCGGCATCACCACAGACCAGGTTTATGGCCCGATGACAGTGTCAGAGGACACCCGACCTCAGTAACTGGCCCCTGGGGCTCTCCCTGCAGGCCCCCACGGGCTGGCAGAGTACTTAGGCCTCCCGTGGGTGTGCGCAAAGCAGCCTGAGTCTTTTCACCAGTGCGCGAGAGCCCCAGTGCGGAGAGGATGGCGGGTGTCAGGTGTGGCTTCTGAGACACAGGGACAGAGCGGGCTGGGCCTCCGCACTGGCTTAGGACAGTGTCTTCTTAGCAGAAGTGAATCTGTGAAAAATGCTTAGCATCATCTGCGTATGGATCTCACGCTTCGTTTAGTGGGACCCTGGGAACGCTTTAATTTCCCTGTATTTGCCTTCTGCTCTGTGCCTGGGGCTCGTCTTGGTGCCAGCAGAGCGGTGGGTAGGTACAGGGAGAGAGTGATGTGCGAACCTCTGGCAACTTTGGTTTGTTCTCCCAATTCTGGTTGCGTTACCGCCAAATAGAGCTGTATGTCCTCACTATGACTTTGCCCTGGGTCTTCCTCTCTTTTCTCCCCCCCCCCTTATCTTTCCTCTTTTTCAGTCTTTAGCCTCCATGGTGGCACAGGGCAGGCGGGGAGTAGAGTGTTTCTGGTCTTGTAGGCTCACGAGCTCAGCTGTGTCTTCAGCTGTGAGGGTGAGGGAAGGCTTGTTTAGTATTATTTTTAATAGCTGGAAGAGGGATCAGCCAGTGGCTCCCTGGAGAAATTGAGATCAGCATTTTTTACCCTGGGATCAGCTACACAGTGAGGGTATTTAACACGCGTCAGCATGTAGGGTTCGCCAGGCTGATGGGTGGGATGGATACAGGCAAGGCTTGAAGAATTGGAATCCTCAAATGTTCTAAAAGCATCATTATGGGTCCTTATTCATATTTTAACTTGCCCTCCCCATCTGGGAAGTAAACAATGAAAGTGGGTAAAAGAAATGTAACCAGGGAGAGAACAAAGAGGGAAAACTTTTACTAAGTCCCTGTTGTAAAATAGCATGTTTTAAAATGAATACTTTTCAGGTTAATTCCAAAGCTGAGATTTGGCAATTCCCTGGTTCTGGGATCTGGGTAATCCATAGACGGGATCATTGGTCCAGCGATCAGATAAGCCACGAGTATTAAGTGTCTCATTCCGTGTCTAGAGTTGTGCCAGATCCCATGGGAGATTCAAGGATGTATATATGCTGTAATCCCTTCTCCAGGGGTTCAGGCCACACACCACACACGTGTGCGTGTACACACACGTGTGCATACACCGAGGCAGACATAGCTAGTGGATCATGTTAGTTCAGCTGTACGTCTCCATGCTCCAGAAATTCCCAGGGCAATGTATCTGGGGTATCAAGAAGGTGACGTGAGACCCTCTTCCTCCTTAGCAAAGCCTTATGGGCTTTGGGAAGTGTGGGCACCAGCAGAAGATCTTAACGATGTCTGATTAGTGAGTGTGCTAAGTAGAATAGTGCCCGCCCCTCCCCCCAAGGTCCTATTCCCTGGAACCTGTGAATATGTTACTGCAGACGGGAATTAAGATTGCTAATCAGCTGACTTTAAGATAGAGGGGTTATCTTGGATCATCCAAGTGGGTCCAGTGTAATCAGTGTAATCACAAAGGTCTTTAGATGTGGAAGAGGGAGGCAGAGGAGGCAGTGTCAGGGTCAGAAAAAGAGACTTGAGGATGGAAGCAGAGAACCAGAGGGATGGCAGCCTGGGAGAAACCCAGCCTGGTGTTGCTGGCTTAGAAGATGGAGGAAGGGGCCACGGGCCAAGGAATGAGAGCAGCCTCTCGGAGCCGAAAAAGGTGAGGGAACAGATTCTCCCTTAAACAAAGGAACACGGGCCAGCCAATACCTTGATTTTAGCCTGATGAGACCCTCTTTGCACTTCTTGCTGACAGAAGTGTGAGATAATACATTTGTGTTGTTTTAAGCTGTTCACTTTGTGGTGATTTGTTACAGCAGCAAAAGGCAACTAATACAGCAAGGTGGAAGAAACGTGAATGGCTGGTCTTTGGGGGAAGGGGTCAGGGCTTTTCCTTTTACTGTTCACAGAAGCTTCTGCAACAGGAAGTGACCCTTTCCACCTCCTCCCTGGAAAGCCAGGCAGGATGGACCCTTATCCTACCCAACTTCCTGTGCATCTCAAAGCAAAGCAACGCTCTCCTTCCTTGTACCTTAGTTCCTTCTGTGGGCTGGCTCCTCTCTTCTCTGCAGTGCTGTGAATTTACACTGTGGGTCCCAGATCTCATGGTGGGACTCCAGCTAAATATCGAAAGAAAGCTTCATGAAATTTAGTTGAACTCTTTCTACCTTGAGAGACAGACTTGGACCTTGGCCAGCACGATGACATCCTCATCCATCCTTCACTCAGATTCTTCTTTTAACTCGTCTTCCTTGTGTGAACAACCTGGGTGGAGTTTCAAAAATAAGTAGATTCTCCCAGGAAGGGCTGAAAATAGCATCGGTTTTCAAGTCTTGGCATTTTGGGAACGTTATTTACTGCTGCTGAGGGGATAAGGTGCTCTTTGTAGGGCCACACAAGAGCAGCTGTGGAAATGAGGCCTTGTCCCTGTAAAGGAGAGGGGCTCATGAGCTCAGAGATCACAGATCTGTCCATAGGCTGGCAGAGTCGGGAGGAACAACCCCGTTTTACAGATGGGGCCACTGAGTCTTAGAGAGCTCACATGGTCCATGGAAGATCTCACAAGTTTGTGACCATCTGAGAGCTTTTCCCCTTACTGGCTTGGCTGCGTTCTAAGATTCTTGGCTTCCAGTATTGCCAGTGTCGGGGTTGTGGGTGAATTGTGGTGGTGAGAGAGAGATCAGCTTTCCAGCGTTCTCCCCAAGAGATGAATGAAACTAATCAGATAGAATATTGCCTGCCAAAGGGTTTGGTTTGGGAGGTTTCACTCTCCATTATGGAACCTGAGAATGATGTCTACTGAGGATGACTTTGTCTTGGGAGTTTCAGTTTTATTTTTAAGATTCAAGTGTAGGTTTAGCTGAAGGGCATCAGCGTCCTTGAAGGGCATATTGTGCTATCTCTGGGGCTTATGACTTAGCTCTCTTTGCTGGGTAACATGTTCTATACTCTCTCTTATTGTTCTGTTCTCCTGCCTCCCAGATCTCCACAAATTGTTCCATATTCTATGTGACATTTCTTTTCTGGAGCTCTTTGAAAGTATTCTAGGTTTTCTGTCTATAATGCTTGAGCACCTTTATTCCTGGATGCACAGAAGGCCCAAGGACTTCCCAGCTCTCTAAGCTCTCTGATTCTTAGAAGGTTAAGCTATTATGGAAATGGCATCTGTGTCTTCTCTTAGTTCTTGCATGCAGGGGTGACCTTTGAGGGGTACATTGTTCAGACCCAACCGTTATCTCCCATTTGAAGCCTGCTACTCTCATCTCTCTACCAAAAGAGAAACTAAACCTCATTGTCATGATGAAGGTCACAGCCAACAGCCAGCTAAAGATGTCAATGCTCCCTACTCACACCACTCCCCCCTCTCCTCAGTCTCCCATCCTCTCCAAGATGCAAGCGTCTCGGGAAAGAAAGAGAGTGGAGAGTAAACGAGAAACACAAAGAGGTACCTGTTTGCATCTCTCAGCCTCACTGGAGAAGGAGCTTGGCCACGCACTTGTTGGCCACACTAAAGTGACGTGATGTGGATGTTCAGATGGCAATTAAGTATTTAGATGACCGGACCCAAGGGTTTCCAAGCATTTCCAAATCCTTCCAGCCTGCTTGCAGTGAGAGACCTGGAGGCTTCCAGCAAGACAATTAGCGCATGAATTAAAGTGTGTCTTCTGGAAGGAAGCTGAAGTTCCCTGCCCACTCTGTTACAGTTTATTTCATTAAGGTGGACAGAGTCCTTCTCTTTGGGCAGAGAGCATAAGGATGGGTTCTATGGAGGAGTCAGTGTAGCACTGGCAATGGAGAATAACTCCATTGATGGTTGGGGGCTTCCTAAGACCCTGATGGAGTCTCCCTTCTCCTCCAGTGAATAGTGTAGGGTTGGGGCAAGGCCCTACCTGGCTGCTCTGAGCACATCACCCTCTTCTGGTGCTGGGTGCAGTGAGCCCCGTGCTCTGCATTGGTGAGAGGTGCAGAGGGGACTGCCCGGGTGAGCACTGCTCTCCTGCTTGGCTCACACAGTAGGCAGCGAGCAAGGAGTGGCCTGTAGAGCCCTTGAGAGGAGCCTGTCAGGGCCCAGGATGAAAGGGTGCCTGGGACCTGTGGACAGGCCCACCCATGAGTCCTCCATTCCCAAGCTAGAAAAGAAAGGCAGGTGGCAGGGAGAGCAGGAAGTGACTGTTACGACCATGATGGGGTTTAACCCTGGGAGCTGCCCTTTTCGAGCAAAACAAACCATATGACTAATGAATGGGCAGGGTTAGTATTCTCGGCTTGACAGACTGCAGAACTTGGAGCCAGGAGAGGATGTAATAGCTGAGGGAGGGCTGCTTGGGGGTTTAGAAATGGGTGTGGTGTTTCCAGACAGCAATAAACCCTGGACAGAGAAGAGGCTCTCTTCTGCTTTGTTGCTTGGAGCCTGTATGCAAAACTTGTAGCATCCTTCATCCAGCCTTCAGCCTTGCATTTCCCCTGCTCTTGTCTGGTGGTGCTAGCTTTTTACATGAATATGTCTTGGGTTCCCTACTAAATTTTAAGG